>NC_141910.1:8700416-9301458 GCF_057802395.1 Ceratotherium simum simum | reverse complement strand
GCAAGTGAGCACACATAGAAAGGCAACTTAAATCTTCAGACCAGAGAGGGACCACAAACTTGAGCTTTAGTGCTGCCCTTGGGAAAGGAAAAGGGAGGCTGTCTGCACTCAGCCTGGTACATTGCAGGATCAAGGAAAGGTATACAAGCTTAAGAATTCTGCCACATGGACCAAATGGACCCTACATACATATACAGAAAAGTCCATTCAGCAGCATTGGAATACACTTTCTTCTCAAAAACACACAGAACAATATCCAGGATAGATCATATGATAGATCACAAACAAGTCCTAGCAAATTTAAAAAGATCAAAATCCTACCAATATGTTTTTTGATCATGATGGTATGAAATCCAAAGTCAACAACAGCAGTAAAACTGCAAAATTCACAAATATGTGGAAATTAAAAAAACAAACTCTTGAGCAAACAAAGGGTCAAAACAGAAATCAAAAAAATATCTTGAAACAAGTAAAAATGGAAACACAATGTACCAAAACTTATGGGATACAGTAAAAGCAGTTATAAGGAGGAAGTTTATAGCAATAAATGCCTACATTATGAAAAAAGAAAGATATCAACTAAATATTCTAACTTTATGCCTGAAGAAAATGGAAAAAGAAGGACATATTAAGCCCAATGTTAGCAGAAGGAAGGAAATAACAAAGATCAGAGTAGAAATAAGTGAAATAAAGACCAGAATGTCGATAGAAAAGATGAATGAAACTAAGAGCTGATTTTTTGAAGGATAAACAAAATTTACAAACCTTTAGCTAGACTAAGAAAAAGCAGAGAAGACTCAAATAAACAAAATCAGAAATGAAAGAGGAGACATTACAACTGATAGTACAGAGATACAAGGTATCATAAGGGACTACTATGAAAAATTATACACTCACAAATTAAATAACCTGGAAGAAATGGATAATCTCCTAGAAACATACAACCTACCAAGACTGAATCATGAAGATATAGAAAATCTGAACATGGGCCTGCCCCATGGCTTAGCGGTTAAGTGCGCGCACTCCGCTGCTGGCGGCCTGGGTTCGGATCCTGGGCGCGCACCTACACACTGCTTCTCCGGCTGTGCTGAGACTGCGTCCCACATACAGCAACTAGAAGGATGTGCAGCTATGACATACAACTATCCGCTGGGGCTTTGGAGGGAAAATAAATTAAAAAAAAAAAAAGAAAATCTGAACAGACCAATGACAAGCAAGGAGATTAAATTGATATTCAGAAACCTCCCAACAAAGAATAGTCCAGGACCAGATGGTTTCCCTTGTAAATTCTACCAAATATTTAAAGAAGAATTAACCCCAATTTTTCTCAACCTCTTCCAAAAAATTTGAAGAGGAGGGAACATTCCCAAGCTCATTTTATGAGGCCAGGATTATCCTGGTTCTAAGCCAGATAAGGACACTACAAGAAAAGAAATCTATAGGCCAATATCTCTGATGAATATAGATAGAAAAATTCTCAACCAAATATTAGTAAAATGAATTTAACAATATATTAAAAGGATCAAACATCATGACCAAGTAGGATTTATTCCTGAAATACAGGGATGGTTAAACTTATGAAAATCAATAAATGTGATACATCACACTAATAGAATGAACGATTAAATCACATGATCATCTCAATAGATGCAGAAAAAGCATTTGAAAAAGTACAACATCCGTTCATGATAAAAACTCTCAACAAATTGGATATAGAAGGGACATACCTCAAAATATTAAGACCATATATGATAATCCCACAGCTATTATTATACTCAACAGTGAAAGGTTGAAAGCTTTTCCTCTAAGATCAGGAACAAGACAAGGGTGCCCAGTCTCACCACTTCTATTCAACATAGTACTGAAAATCCTAGCCAGAGCAATTAGGCAAGGCAAAGAAATAAAAGTCATCTGAATCAGAAAGGAAAAAAGAAAATTATATCTGTTTGCTAATGATATGATCTTATATAGAGAAAATCCTAAAGACTCCACCAAAATATGTTAGAACTAATCAACAAATTCAGTAAAGTTACACACAAAAATCAATACATAAAAATCTGTTGCCTTTCTATACACTAACAATGAAATATCTTAAAAAGAAATAAGGAAAGCAATCCCATTCACAGTAGCATCAAAAGTAATATAATACTTGGGAATAAGTTTAACCAAGGAGGTAAAAGATTTCTACATTGAAAATGGTAAGACTGTGATGAAAGAAATTGAAGAAGATGCAAATAAATGGAAAGATACCTGATGTTCATGGATTGGAAGAATTAATATTGTTAAAATGTCCATAATACTCAAAGCCATCTATAGATTCAATTCAATCCCTATTAAAATTCCAATGAGATTTTTCACAGAAGTAGAAAAAACAACCCTAAAATTCATGTGGAACCACCAAAGACCCTGAATAGCCAAAGCAATCCCAAGAAAGAAAAACAAAGCTGGAGGCATCACACTTCCTGATTTCAAAGTACATTACACAACAGTATCGTACTGGCATAAAAATATACACATAGATCAATGCAACAGAATTGAGAGACCAGAAACAAGCCCTAGCATATACAGTCAACTAATATTGATAAGGTAGGCGTGAATACTCAATGAGAAAAGGATAGTCTCTTCAATAGTGTTGGGAAAACTTGATAACTACATGCAGAAGAGTGAAATTGGACCCATATCTTACACCACTCACAAAAATTAACTCAAAATGCGTTAAAGACATAAATAAGACTTGAAATCATAAAACTCCTAGAAGAAAACATAAGGAAAAAGCTCCTTGACATTGGCCTTGGCAATGATTTTTTGAATATGACACCAAAAGCACAGGAAACAAAAGCAACAATAAAGTGTGGCTACATCAAAATAAAAAGCTTCTGCACAGCAAAAAGAAACAATCAGCAAAATGAAGAGGCAACCTACAGAATGGAAGAAAATATTTGCAAACCATCTATCTGATAAGAGGTTAACATCCAAAATATATAAGGAACTCATACAAATCAATAGCAAAAAAGAAAACAATTTGACTAAAAAACGGGCGGAGGATCAGATTAGACACTTTTCCAAAAAAGAGATACAAATGGCCAACAGGCACATGAAAAGGTGATCAATATCACTAATTATGCATTAAAACCACAACGAGATATCAACTCACTTAGAATGGCTATTTTCAAAAAGACAAGAGATAAGTGTTGGTAAGGATGTGGAAAAAAGAGAATGCTTGTACTGTTGGTGGGAATATAATTGGTACAGCCACTGTGGAAAACAGTACGGAGGTTTCTCAAAAAACTGAATCTAGAACTACCGTATAATCCAGCAATCTCACTTCTGGATATATATCTAAAGGAAATAAAATCAGGATTTTGAAGAGATATTAGCATTTCCATGTCCATTGTAGCATTATTCACAATAGCCAAGATATGGAAACAACCTAAGTGTCTGTCTACAGATGAATGGATAAAGAAGATGTGAGAGATATATATATAATGAAATGTCATTCAGCCACGAGAGAGAGAAGGAAATTCTGCCATAATTTCCTCGGTTGTTAGTTGGTTGAGACCAACACGGAAGTACCTTGAGGGTATTATTCTAAGTGAAATAAGTCAGACAAAGACAAAGACTGTATGTTATCACTTATGTGGAAAATAAAAAAAAGGAACTCACAGAAAAATAGTAAAATGGTGGTTGCCAGGGGCTGAGGGAGGGATAAATGGGGAGATGTTGGTCCAAGTGTACAAACTTCCAGTTATAAGCTGAATAAGTTCTGGAGATCTAATGTACAGAATAGTGACTATAATTAACAAGACTGCGTTATATGGTTGAAAGTTGCTAAGAGAGTAGATCTTAAATGTTCTCACCACAAAAAAGAAATAGTAATTATGCAAAGTGATGCAGGTATTAACTAACTCTACTGTGGTAAACACTTTGCAATATAAGTGTATCAAATCGTCACATTCTACACCTTAAGCTTGCACAATGTTAGATGTCAATTATATCTCAATAAAGCTGGTAAGAAAAACAAAAAAGAAAGGTTTCAAATTTCAAGATGCAAAAAAAAAGACAAAAAACAAATTATAGTACATTAATAAAAGGAACTACTCAAGGAGCTTCTAAAGGAGATAAATATCTTCTAAAGTAGATAAATTCTAAAGAAATAGTTAAGGACAGAAAATCCACTTAGTATTTTACTTTAGTCTTAAACATACTTGCGGGTACTTTTTGTTTTAATAACTTTTAGTTTTTAATCAAAATGCAATGCAGGTTAATTATAGATACTTTAAAAATCACCGGTGAGCTTAAACAAGAAAATTAAAATCACTCAGCAAAAAACAACTGTAAAGATTTATATGTATATGCATATATATAGTCAAAACGCACAGAAATAGAAATTAGTAAGAGTCTAAATTAAATAAACTAGAATAATAATGCAGTTTTAAAGTACATTTTCTTTTCTATGTTCAACTTAACCATTTATTTTACACACAAAAATTAAGAAATTTTGCATTTTAGAAACTAGAGTAATATATGTTCAAAGTCATCATAAGGCTATCATTTGTAGTTACACCAAATATTAGTGTGATAATTGGGATAGAAAACCAAAATCCCTTACCCTGGCATTTTTTGGAAGACTGCAAAAAGCACAAACTCCAGTCATTTCAAAAAAGTTCTAATCTTATACAATTATATGTCGACACGATTGCCACTATTTCCTTTTAGAAAACAAAACTTTCTTTGAGATAGACTTATTGAGGAATTAGTAACACATCAGGAAATCCTACTTAGGAATGTATATAGAATTCTGTTTTCCTAGAGGAATAAAAATTGGTCAAGTATGAAATGGTCTGGTAGGGGGCAGGAGTGGGGGACTTGTGCCTGGAACCGAGAGTCAGGGGCTCTAAGGGTGAGTCTGTGTGTCACGTGAACTAATAGTGCAACTTCAAGCAGTCATAGCATCTTTCCTCATGTCCATTTCTTGTCTATAGGATTGGTGCATTGCGTTACACACTGCTTGAAGTACTCTCCTTTTCTATAGTTCTGAAATTTAATCCTATCTTCCGGTTCCATCAAACAGCTTAACTCACTCTATTTTTTTCTCATACATGTAAATATTATAAATTGTTGAAAAATTGCAAATCAATATTCACTGTATAGTCTAAATTTCTGAATATTAAAAAGTATATGTATATACATCCATAAAAATATTAGCAATTACTTTCTGATGGTATGATTTTAAAAGATTTTTTCCTTCTTTTGGTTTATCTATTTTTGTCTAACAATCTAAAATTAGTCTGTACTGCTTGATAAGAAAAATACTATATGATAAACTCATTTGTGGAAAGCTTAAGTAAAATATTAAGTAAATACTGTCAATTTACAATAAAAAGTTAATAAAATTAGAAGATGCAATCATTAAATCCACACTCTAGGCTACATGCACTCAACATGTTAAAAAATACAAGAATGTCAGTATTCTTTACATTTTGCTTTTATGTATCAAAAAGATTATATATATATATATATGTTTACCTGCAATTTTAAAGAATGCAGATTGGCCATTTATACTCTTTTGTGACTATTTTGGGTTCCAGGGAAGTGAACTTTTTTGGTGAGAAAGGTCAATCTTGTCAATAGAAAATAATTAGATTGTATTGCATTATCTGAAATGCTTGTTATTTTATAAAACATTTCTCTGCAAACGTTTCTGTATGAAAATGGGATTTCTCCCCCTTAGGTTATATTTCACAAGGTTTAAGAGTATTATGTGTTTTTCTTTTGATACCTGCCACGAAAGCTCTGCCTGGATAAAATGGGCCAAATTGGCTAATCTCCTATAGCTATTTCTGATAGTCACTATGTTCAAGAATGATAAGTGAGAGAGACAACCCAAGTCTTTCCATTGGGAAGAGATTCCATCATCATCTGTATAATATTGTGGTGACTCCTTAAATGAAGGATTCAATGCTGAGCTCATTTTGGAAATATGCCAAAGCCATCTTTGCTCACTAATCCCTGCTGGCAGTTGAAATGCTATAGTGAAAATATTGCAACAGTGACTCTTATCAGAAAATTCATGTTTGCCCTTAAGTCTAGGATGCTTAATTTTCAACATCTTTCTCTTGTTTAATATTTCTTCTTAGAAGGCTAATGATTAGTTTATGAATTCATGTTTCAATAATTCTACTTATTGACTACTTAATGATCAACTGTTGTTTACCTTTTACTTTATTAGAGTGCAAGATTATTATATTAAGAATAAGACACACATTACAAATCAGAAGTGTCAATGTAGCACATTAAAATATGATTAGTAATAAACAATCTTTTGGATAACCATATCCTAAATCCAACTAAATATGTAATCAGTAACGACAATAAAATTCCAAAGAGTAAGTATAGAAAAATATTAGTTGATGCAAACTTTATTAGGAGTAATTTGACAATACATATTGAGGACCGAAATCAATATAATTCCCTGTCCCTGTACTGAATATACTGGACCATTTCCATGTCCTTATCTTAAAATGCTAGGGACAAGCAAATATCTGCTTCTGGAAGATGTGACAGTGAGCCAACTAAAACGGTTTTCTTATCAAGACTAATAGTTTGCTTAAGACTTACTTCAAGACTCTTACTTCACTTTGTACATCAATCCAAAAACAAATTATCATAAACTCTGCCTAACTCAACCAGTACCACATGTTGCAAGTCTCACCTTAATATCACACAACTCAGGTCCTCCAACTCTGTAAATATACTGTCTTCACTTCCCCTTCCTGAAACAGTACTGGCACTTTGTCAAGTTGGTGTTCACCCTTCTTGTCGGAAGTCTAATACACTCAGCTTTGCGTAAGCAACGGCTTTTTGTGGTGGTCTTTTGGGAGGGCAACAGTCAACAGCATCAAAGCATTTGAAACATTACATAGAACTAAAGATTCTATTTCCACAAATTTATTCTTAGAAAAAAATCCAAGTTTTGTCCATATGTAAATTAATTGCAATGCTATTTACAATAGAGAAACAAATTTTCAACAATAGAGTGATGTTCATTTGAATTAGCATATATTCAGAGGGTAGAATGTCATAACACCATTAAAAAGCAAGTGTTGACAAAATAGATACATTGTATTATGCTCAAAGTGATTAAAAAAATGATAATCTTGAAAAACAGTAATAATTCTTGCCTTCTACTCTACCCAATTCTGTCTCTCCCCAATTTACCTATTTCCATAAAGCACATTAACATCTACCTTATTGCTCCAGTAAAAAAAAATAGATCATTTTGGTTCCTTTTTTTTTCCTACATCTTCTCGAAACCTTTATTCTGTGCTTTAATGACAAAATATATTTTGTCACTTTTTTTCTATATTTATATTTCCTATTCTTATAGCCATTACATCTCTTTCCAAGGATACTGTAACACCAACTGGTATCCATCCATTCTTAACTCTTAAATTAATTCTCAACACAACAGCTGGTTTGATCATTTAAAATGCAAATTAGATACAGCTTGAACCATTTCAATATCCATTCATTGAAATTAGAATAAAATCTAAACTCCTGCGTATAGCATAATATTCTTACATAATATAGGTTGATATAACTTTTTCCTCTCCAACTTCATCTCTTATCATTCTCTAGCTCACACCAATCAACTTCACTGATTTCTTTTATTGTTTTTCAACTAAGTCAAGTTCTTTCTCCACTTTAGAGCTTTACATGTGATATTCCATTGGTATGCAATTCTCCAGCATTTTCTTATCTTTTGGATATTGCTGAAGAAATATAATTTAAAAAAAATCTTCTCCCAACACAGAAATTCTCTCCAGAAAGGCAGTAGAGAAAGAGAACACTTTTATTGTCGAATAAGCATTATACCAGAATGTGATGTACATCACAGGCAATCCTCTAAGAGACTGCAAAGACAGAAAGTAATCCCACCCTTTTATATAGGCAAGCAGATACAACCCCTTACATACATGTTCTCAAGATAAACAATAATTAGTTCTCAAGTAAGAGGAATTGACAGCACCCCTGGTCACACATAGCTCATCCTTACTTTGGTAAATGAGTGACCATCTATATTAGTAATTGACTTTACCTGGTGGGAGGTAAAAAAACAAAAGAAACTCATATCTTTATGACTGGAGGTAGTTTTACAACTAGGAGCAAGACATCCACTAAAGTTAGGCTCCTACCTTCCCACAAAAATTGGGAGATATTAAATATTTATATTCCAAACAGTGGCTCCTAGGTCTTTGAGGAAGCTATTCCAAGATCCTGAGGTTGAAAAAGCCTTATTTATTTTCTAAATGATACATTTTAAAGAGACAGAGAAGGTACTTACATTTATATGTTTTTCTAAGGTTAATGTTCTGACGAAAGAGGAGAGAAATCTCTTTCCTTATTTTCAACCGGAGGAATTATGCCTCTTATTTTTAATTTGTATTTGTCCTTACAATACCTTCTTGGTTGGACAGTTATGTCTGAGTACAGATACTATCTCAAATTGCCTTTTTTCTTTCTACCTATTTCCAGATTGCTCTCTCAAAATATCTAATTATCTTTTTTCTTTATTTGTTTATTATTTATATTCCCAAAACAGCATAAGTTCCATTAAGTCAATCTATCCTGCTTAGTTCCTAGATGTTATTAATCAGTTACCTTTGTATCAAAAATAGAAAATACATAGGGTAAATCTGAGAAATAATGGGAAAGATCTGAAAACTGAAGACTACAAAACTATGCCAAGAGAAATTGAAGACCTAAATAAGTGTAGAGATGTACCCTTTTCATGTGGGAAAAGACTCAATATTTTTAAGATAACAATTCTGTCCAAATTGATCTATAGATTCAATGAAATTCCAGGGAAAACCCGAATAGCTTATTAGTAGAAATGGATAAACGTATTCTAAAATTCATACAGAAATTTAAAGGATGAAGAATACTCTCAATAACGGTGAAAAATAACAATGTTGAATGTCTAACATTGCCAGGTAAGTGTACATCATGCTCAAAGATAGCCTAAATTGCTATTTCTGAACTTAAAGTACCAGCCTCAACTTTAAAAATACTGTGTGGCTCTGGGAAAGTGTTTTTGCTTTCTTTTTGCCTCTGCAGGCTTCATTTTGATTTATATTTTGTAAAATCAGTATTCTATTTCCTAATCTGTCCTCCAACTGTTATTTCTGCATAGGCCACTATAAACAGGGAAATTTTCCGTTCACTGAAGAAGTAACTCTGATCCAATCTCCACATGAAGGGCATCTCTCAGTTATTATTGCATAAAGGTAAGTATATAGTCTCTCCACTTCTCTATTGATTTTGGCTATGAATCTCTAAGCGACTATTTCAAAATGGTCTATACTCAGTTTTATGTAATTTTATCTTTCATGGTGGATGTATTAAGTACTCTTTATAATTTATATTGTTTTTTAAATAAAATCCTCTCATCTAATTTGAATATCTTAATTAAAAGTCAATCACGACACTGTGAAATCATACTCAATAGATGTTGGTTTATTTTAGTAACACGATCATTTCTACAACTTCAAACTAGAAAGTCAACCTTAAACACTAACACACACACACACACACACACACACACACACACAGAATTTCTGCAAAGGTTGACAGAAGAACTCGCCACAAATTGTCCAGGTCAGGAAGGAGGAGACAATATCACTTTCTCATCACTGAACATTATTGACGCTGGGCAGCTCTTCAGGAGAGAATAGTCTTTTTAAATACACTCATATGAGTGTGATATCTTTCTTTTCAAGTTCTTGAGAGAATTACTGTTCTCTTACAAAAGAAGGGCCAATCTTTTGTGATGTGTTGAAAAGGAAAAGAGTATTTAAAATATAGATGGTACAATGCCTGACATAAACTTTATTTACCTCACAATTAGGCTGCAGGCCATGTCTTCTCACACTGTGTAGCCAAAGTTACTGCAAATCTTGTTAGACCAAGGATCAAGTAGGTCACACCTTGAAAACTGACCCTCGTTCTGTACCTTGCTTTTAAGTTGTACTTCTTGGAAAACTTCCGTGCTGCCCTCCCATTTCATCTTTCTGGTATTCTGATATCTGCTTTCTGAACCATCTAATATAACATTTATTATATGGTCACTTCTATTTTTCATTGGTTATGTGTGTATGGTGGGAGGTGGATGTGCATATAGAAAATAGTACCTTAAATTCTTGAGGCAATAACTTCTAATTCTTCACTATATCTCACCACATTTATCTACAGGCTGAGACCATCTGAAATACTTACTAAATTGATATTTTTAAAATACATTCTCTATGAACTTCTGTTTTTTGCCATGGCATTTTACAGGACATTTAAGGCCCTATAGCGTTTTTAATATTGTTATTTATGAGAACCTCAAGAAGTCTCATAGCTCTGTCTGAGGACATTTCATTAAGCAAAGAGCCCAAAGATATCTCTTTGGCCACGAGGAAGTTTTCAGAATATCTCACAACAGGAATTTCCTTGGGTTGGGCCTAGTCACATATTATTTAGCAGGTATCAATCCAATAATTTGTTTTCCTTCTCTCCTAGCCCCTCCTGTGCCAAAACAAGCAGATTCTACAATGTAAAATAAATTTTGTCTTAAACATTTTTTTATGATTTCTTTTGCTATTGGGTGTGTATTTAAGCATTTACTCAAAATTAAATGTGTCAAATATAGAATAAAATTGTCTGTTAGTGTCGGAAAACAAGAGTTTTTTATTGAAATTACTTTTTAAACAGCTTGATACTTCAAGGGAAAGTGTATTTCTGCTTGTGTGACCTAGATGAGTGGTTCTCAATGAACCACTAAGGTTCAGAGAACATGCTCTCAAGTTTTCAGGACACACTTATAAGCAGGATTCTGGACAATCTACTCACTTCTAAAGAGGAGCTCTGCTTTTATTTTTTACATTGGAGTTTTGTGCAGTGGATGGGCTAAAACACTGAGTCTCATCAATCAGATATTCATAACATATTTTTACACATGTATTTCTTGGAACTGAGAAAACAAATTTTTGATTAATGGAAAGAATTGTGTTTCTACTTCTTTATTCTCAAAAAAGAGCTTTATTATATATATTCAAGATATTTTTACTTTTTTTTTTTTTTGTGAGGAAGATCAGCCCTGAGCTAACATCTGTGCTAATCCTCCTCTTTTTTTGCTGAGGAAGACTGACTCTGAGCTAACATCTATTGCCAATCCTCCTCCTTTTTTTTTTTTTTCCCTCAAAGCCCCAGTAGATAGTTGTATGTCATAGTTGCACATTCTTCTAGTTGCTGTATGTGGGACGCGGCCTCAGCATGGCCGGAGAAGTGGTGCGTGGGTGCGCACCGGGATCCGAACCAGGTCGCCAGTAGCAGAGCACGCGCACTTAACCGCTAAGCCACGGGGCCGGCCCGAGATGTTTTTACTTTTATGAAATAATCTTTTTAAATACTATTTTCATTAATAAAACTTAGATACCATTAATTATTCACATTCTTTAATGAAAGAAGTTAAATAAGTTAAATAATGAAATAAATGAAAAATTCTGGGTCAGGTTTAAAACATATTTGACAAGTATTTTTTATTTCAGGCTATTAAAACATGTTATATATTCCTTTTGCTCTACTTGATTCTCCATAATGTTTATGCTCCATTTCTTTTCTCTATTATTCTTCCAAAGTAGACAAAATTTAGCAATAAGGTAAATTGTTAATTTCCAGTTAACGTCACTATAGCATGTATTTTCTGGGTTTAGAATTTTAGTTTTACTATTCCATCTGACTTAAGATGACAGTCAGTTGACTATTGTTATCTTTGGTGGTGTTTACTGTAGTTGTATTTGCTCTTTGCAAAAGTACTCAAAAGAGATATATGTTTGCTAGGGAGAAGTGTTTTACTTTAATTTCCAATAGAGTGTCCTTTTCCACTTCAAGTGGAACAGGACCCATGAAATGTCACCAGTAAGTAGTCACCTGGGGAAACTTTCATAAACAGGCCTCATTTTCAAAGTTTTTCTCATTGGTTACCATGTAGAACAGTTGTGACAGTATCTTTTCACTTGGTGAAGATCTATTCTGAATGTAAATACACTTATTATCTGAATGCAAATTTCATCAGCTTCACTTGTGTGACTTTTTCATTCTATTTATTTTGCACGTATAATAGCTTTCCGCAAAACTTCAGTTCCCAGGCCTTGGATGTTAATAGAGTTTATTAACTTTAAAAATTGGAACAATATACACACATTTTATGATCAATGGCATTCAGAAAATAAAACATTGATGTCTAGTATGCTAAACAAAAGGAATTAACTTCAGAATAAGGACTATCCTTTAAATGTAATTAGTTTAACTTTATGAACATTTCATTACATTCTTATAATTTATCTTATTTCACTATTTACCATTGCAAATTTTATCACAGACAGAGCATCTATTTCCAAAACAGCGTGTTAAAGATTGCTGATCTAAAATAATGGTCTCAAAGTTTCATGTATGTCTACCAAATGATGTGCAAGGAAATACATCAGTGTTTTAGGAGAAAATACTAGAACTTGAATTTCTATTTATACTTAAATTTAAAACTTTGGGTGTTTTGATTCAAACATTTCTCTGTTTTGTACAATATAAAATTTGCCAGTGCGGTACTACATGAATATAATTTATAAACAAATAAGTAGAAATATATTGGGAGTCAGAACTTTATTTTTTTTAACTGATAGGATATACAACCAAGTAATTTAGGTCCATTAATCTAGTGGATTAGTCTTCATGATTCCTGTGTTCTAGTCTAGTGATTTTGTACTGTGTTGATAGGAGATCCAAGGACATTAAATAAACTCCTTAAAGGAGACATAAAAGGAAGAGAGAAGGAGTTCTGTCAGGTCTTCTTCACCTATCTTTCATTCTATATCAAGGCATCTCTAATTGTGTCTGCTTTATAGAATGTGCTTTAATATTATAATTTATCCGTTGGAAAAAAATTCCACCAGTGACTTTAAGATATTCATTAAAATCCACTGTTATGGATAACTTGATGTCATTTGGGCTAGTGGAAGCCATGTCAGTACAGTGATGGGCGTAAAAAGAAGACAGGTCTTGGAAATGGTGACTGGGCCTGGGTTCCCATACATGTCAGAGGTGTCTCTAGTAGTAAATAAACATTAACAAGTTAGTGAGGAAAACAGATTCTATAGGTTGTCAGTTAGTACTGGGAAATGGAGTAGTTAGTGAAAGTCTCTTTGAAACACTTTGACTTCATGTGGACTTTTAAGAGGGTATAGGATTAGGAAAAGTGGAACATAAAAAGAATGGAACAACCAGTCTATTGTCTGGATAAAAGTGAGTTCTACTTGATAAATGGTGACTAACATTTGACATCTAGGAGGTTTGCCATTGAGTTTCATGGAAAATAGGATTAGGATAGGAGTGGCGAAGTAAGGCCTCCAAGATCTTCGATTCCAAAAACTGCTCTTTCATTACACTATTTGCTCCCCTACCACTACTCCAAAATAAATACACACTTAAAACTAAGTAAAATAAAATCAGAAAAATAGAAAGGGCAAGAATTGCTAAACCAGTGGATAGGGCTTCTTTGTTTCCTACCTTTTATGCATAATCTCATATGATGAATGTTGCAGACAAAAAAAGTTGAATAATCATATTTGTCAAAGCTGCAGGCTCTCAAACTTTTCCCAAAGCTCCAAGTATGGTTTCCAGTTAGAGGGAACAATAGCACTATCGATTAAATAAAATAAATTGAAATAGTTAAAATAGATAAAATAAATGAAATATTGGAATAAAACAAAAAAGCTCTCATTTTGGAAAATATCATTAGCAATACTCTCACTTAACTCTAAACACGAGTATGAAAATTTTATATTTTAACTTAAAAATCATAATTTAATATTTATATGTGAATACAACCATTATAATTTTTATTTTTTCTCTTTCTAAAGCATCCTTTAGTTGTTTGCCATGTTTTCAAAGACTGTATAATATTCCATCCAGTGGATTCATCATAAATCATTTTTAAAAATTCTACTTGGCAAACTGTACTCTCTTTCCAAATTTTCAAAAATTATCTGCATTATTTTTTTAAACATTATTTTCAGAGAAAAATTATAGTTTGGATATATGAAGAATAAATGCATTCCACTTTTAAGCTTGAAAAAAAGGGGAAAATTTGAAGCAACTAATGCCTGAGCAGAGAGCTGAGGGCCTAGCGGGAATGAAATAAGTAAAGACAGAGAGAGGACAAACAATACAAAACTTAACATATGCTCTAAGGACGAGGATTTGTCAGGGCCTGTGAATTGCTTTCTCCCAGTGCTAGTTTCCATCTCATACAACTCAGTTACTTTGTTTTTAAATAAATTATTTTAGATTAACAGAATTATTACAAAGGTAGGGCAGAAATTCCTCCAATTTCCCCTTTTATTGAAATTGTGTTACTTGCCTATGGCTGCTCTAACAACAGACTTAGTGGCTTAAAAAAAACACAAATTTATTGTCTTACAGTTGTGCAGGTCAGGAGTCCTAAAATCAAGGTGAGGGCAGGGCTACGTTCCTTCCGGGGATTCTAGAAGAGAATCCATTTCCTTGCCTTTTCCAGCTTGGAGAGGCCACTTTCTTTCCTTAGTTCACGGTCTCCTTCACGGTCTCCTTCCGCCACTTTCCTCCACCTTCCTCGGCCTTCAAGACCAACAGCTAGCTTCTTCAAATCTCTCTCTTTCACACACACACACACATCTATTTCTATCACCACATCTCTAACTCTGACTGTCCATCCTCCCTCTCATAATGACCCTTGTAACTACTCAAGATCTTAAACTTACTTACATCTGTAGATTTCCTGTGTCCATGTTAGATAAGATATTCACAGATTCTGGGAGATTAGGATGTGGACATTTGCGGGGACCATTATTCTATCTAACACAAACAGCTTACATGAATATGGTATATTTGTTATAATTAGTAAATCAATATTGACACATTATCGTTAACAAAAGTCTATAAACGATTCAGATTTTCTTTCACTTTCCCTAATGTCCTTTCAGTCCCAGTACCCCACCTATGACACCACATTACATTGAATGGTGATGTCTCCTTAGTTCTCTAATGGCTGTGATATTTCTCAGACTTTCCTTGTTCTTGATGACTTTGACTGTTTGGAGGACTACTGTTTTGGGTAATTTGCAGAATAATTGGAATGTATCTTTGTTTTCCTCCTGATTATATAGTAGTTATGGACTTTTGGGAGGAAGACCACAGTGGTAAAGTACCATTTACATCACATCATATCAAGGGTACATACACTAATATCACTTATCACTGTTGGCCTTGATGCCTGGCTTAAGTTTTTGTCAGTTTTCTCTGCTATAAATTTATTCTTTTTTAAAATCCCTTTCCACACAGTACATCTTTGGAATAAAGTCACTAAGTGAAGTCAACTTTTAAGAGGGGGGAGTTAGGATCCACATTCTTAAGGACACAGTAATTTTATAAATTATTTGAAATTCTTCTACATGAGATTTATCTCTTCTTCATTTATTTATTTGTGATCATTTATTTATACTTTGAATATTTATTTTATACTTTGGGTTATAATCCAACACTAATTTATTTGTTTTGTTGCTGAAGTTGTTCCAATTTGCCATTTGGAGCTCATTCATTTGCTTTGTCACTTTGACACCCCATCATGTTATGTGTGTGTGTGTGTGTGTGTGTGTGTGTGTGTGTGTTTTGAATACTTTCTTACTTTCTGACACTACAAAACACAAAATGCTCCTTGGGGCTGGCCCTGTGGCCTAGTGGTTAAGTTCAGCACACTCTGCTTCGGTGGCCCAGGTTCGCTTCCCAGGTGCAGACCTATACCACTTGTCAGGGCCCATGCTTTGGTGGTGACTCACGTAAAAAATAGAGGATGATTGGCACACATGTTAGCTCAGGGACAATCTTCCTCAAGCAAAAAGAGGAATATTGGCAACAGATGTTAGCTCAGGGCAAATCCTCCTCAGCAAAAACAAACACAAAATGCTCCAGGTTCATCTTGTATATTTCCTTCCCTAGTCCTAGAATGAGCCATTTATCCAAGCTGCCCTGGTTCCTTTTATTGAAGAATGGTGTTAGAAACCAGGATCTGGATGCAAAGTGTACTTGTTGCTACTGGAATTTTATTGCTTCTAGGTCCTTGCAGCTGGCAGAGCAAGTAAATATATGTGTATATACTAACTTGTGTATATAAACTTCTATAAATATTTCTATATGTAACCATCTTTATAAATATTAAGCGGACATGCATTCATACTGATGTTTCTAGCTCTAATCCATTACCACATGGGTTATGCTAGGCTCTACTCCTTATTTATCTGTAATCTTCTATTCCAACTGTAAGAAACATGGCTCCCACCATCTGACATTTGTTTGCTTAGTTATTCAATTCTAGTATACACATGTGGTTTCATAATTTTTAACCCATACACCCATGGGAGACAGCTTTTCAACTAGATATAATGCTTATGTACAGTTCCTTTTACTTTTGTCTTAAAGACTCACTTATTTCCAAGGTTATTTAGATCAGCACCTTATCTTTCCAACTCATTTATTGACGTTAGTTAATGCATTTCTAATACATTTAGATTTTTTGTTCACATTCTGCCTTCCATCCCAGGATCCCCCAACATCCTGTACTATTTTTAAATATGTGCATACATTAAGTTTACGGTTTGTGTGGTAATGTTCTCTGAGTTTTGACAAATGCCTAATTACACTATCACTCAAAATAGATTTACCACCCCAAAACATCTCCTGTGCTTTACCAACTCAATATCCCCTCCCTATACACAACTAGTAGCCATTAATCTGCTTACCACCTTTTTATTTTAGTTTTTTAAAAGCTCTTTGTCAAACCCAAGGTCATGTAGATTTTGTCCTATGTTGTCTTCAAAAAGCTTTTCAGTTTAGTATTTTATGTTTAAGTCTACAATCCAATTTGAGTAGATTTTTTGTAAAGTCTAAGGTCTGTGTCTAGGTTTATTTTTTTGCATATGGACATACAAGTGTTCCAGCATGATTTTGAAAAAGATTGTTGTTTCTTCATTGGATTGGCTTTGCTCCTTGTTCAAGGATCAGTTGACCATATTAGTTTAGGTCTATCTCTGGGTCTTCTATTCTGTTCCATTGACCTATGTGTCTAATATTTCATCAACATCACACTGTTTTGATTATGGTAGCCTTATTTTAAGTCTTTAAATTACGTAATGTCAGTTATCCAACTTTGTTCTTTTTCAATGTTGGCTATTCTAGTTCTTTTGCTTTTTCAAACAAACTTCGGAACCAGTGTTGATATCTATAAAATAGCTTGCTGTAATTTTAATTTTAATGGGTTTGTTTTAAATCAAATCATTGCTATCTCAATGTTTGGTCTTTTAATTCCTGAACAGAGAATATCCATTTATTTAAATTTTCTTTAACTTGTTTTTCATCAGTTTTTTGTGATTTTCTGCATATAGATTATATGCATGTTTTGTTAGATTTATACCTAAGTATTTGCTTTGTTTTTGGTACTAGTGTAAGTGATGGTGTGCTTTTAATTTCAAATTCTAGTTCTTCATTGCTGGTATACGAGAAAGCAATTGACTTTTGTATATTAACCTTATATCCTACAATCTTGTTCTAATTGCTTATCAGTTCCAGGATTTTTTGTTATTGTTAATGACGATTCTTTGGGATTTCCTACATTGACCATTATGTCATCCGTGAATATCCATAGTTTTATTTCTTCCTTTCCAATTTTTATACCTTATATTTTCTCTTTTTGTCGTATTGCACTAGCTAGAACTTACAGTACAATGTTGAATAAGATTGGTGGAGAGGACATACTTGCCTTCTTCCAAATGCTACGGAAAAAGCATCCAGGTTCTCACTATTAAGTATAGTATTAGGTATTTTCTTGGTAGATTTTTAAATCAAATCTTGCATATTATCTTCTATTGTTAGTTTCCTAAATGTTTTTTTTTTAATCATGAATGAGTGTTGGGTTTTGTCAAATGTTGTTTCTGCAACAAATGAAATGATTATATGATTTTTTTAAATCTGTTGACATGATGATTTACATCAGTTGATTTGCTATGTCTTGTGCTCTGAAAGGTACTGTCCCAGGTGCTAGTTTTTATCTCACACAACTCAGTTTTATTAATTTACAAAGAATATTCAAGAGACGTTGACACATCTTGAAGGTCAAGTTCCATTTGTTGAAGGGAAACAGCAAGGACTTTAAAAAATTTATTAATGACAGTGATGAAAGGTCAAGATTCTACTAAGTCACATCATGTCGTGTTCTGTTTTCAGAAATGAGATGAACATGCAGAAATTTGGGTGTTAACCTCAGGAAACAAAATTCTAGAATTTGCTACAAAGAATTCCTTTGTTTAGCAATGTTTCTTCTTCCAAAGTATTTCAAGAGAATGTTCAATTCACTGCCAGAAGAGAGTTGAGAGGCAGACACATACAGTCTAAACAGATCAAACACACCAGAACCACAAGGAATGCAGATGACAGGCAGCCAAAGATCTAACTTACCCTAAGGTCACTGATTTTGGGCTGAGAATTTGGGCACCAGCAGGCTAGTCTCCAAAAAACTCCATGTTGGGCTCTCTTGAATGGGGATCCTCATGCTTTCCTCTCCACTGTCCTCCACTCTGTACCTCCTAAATGGAAGGTGCCTGTGCATCATCCTAATTTGATTTTCTGACTGTTACTATTAGCCTTGCATCTTATCTAATGTACCATTACAAATACATAAGTAATCATAAATCCCTCCTCTTGTATTCACTTTTAGTTGGCTTCCATATCACAAAATTCTTTTGTCCTCTTAATTTACTAGTCGGGAATATTTGTTGATTCCTTTTGCGTGTTACCAACCTCTTAACACTGTGTATGTTAGAGGTCAGTCCTTGGTATTCTCTTTTCTATCCACATTCAGTAGATCATCATTTTATTCAGTTACATGGCTTTATAGTCAAATATTTGCCAAGAATCTCAAAGTTATATCTTTAGGTCAGCTCTCTCTCCTTAACCTTGGATGCCTATGTCCATCAGTCCACTTAAATCTCCACTAAGATATCTAATAGATACCCCCAATGCACACAAACACACAACACACAACATCATCTTCTCCACTTCAACTGATGGCAACTCCTTCCTTTTAACGGTTCCAGACAAAATATTTGAGTCATCTTTGACTTTTCTATTTCTCTTGTATCATATCTAATCTACCAAGAATTCTTGTTGGATTTACTTTAAAAATATGTTATGATATAACTGTTACCTAAATTATACAACTCTGATCAAAGCCATCCTTGTCTCTGGTATCAGTTTATATGATAGCCACCAAATTCATCTCTGTTTCCACCCTTGCCCCAAGCATTCTATTATCAGAAGAGAAATCAGAATGATCCATTTTAACATATAAGTCAGATCATGTTACTTTCCTATTCAAATCATTCAATGTTCTCACCTTTTATTCAGAGTAAAATTGGAAGTCCTTAAAATAGCCTATAAGGCCCTAAATTATTTGACTCCTGTTTCCTCTCTGACCTCATTTCCATCTATGTTGCTGATGCAGCTTCTGCCACAATGACCTCCCCATTGTTCCTCAAGCACACAAGTCCTATCCCACCTCAGGCACTTTGTAGTGGTTGTTCCCTTTGTCTGTTATGCTTTTCCTCCCAGCATATCGCCAGATTAGTGAGACCTGCCCCAATAGCCTTAGGTAAAATTGCAACCCACTTTTTGCTCCCACAATCTTGATTCCCTTCAACCTACTCTATTTTTTTCCATAACATTTATCACACTCTAAAATACCATTAAATTTAGTTGTTTTATGTTTATGTTATGTTATTTTATTTATTTTCTATCCTTCCCTCATTTCACCCTACCTCACCCATTTTAATATAAAGCATATATTTAGAAAGAATTATAATTTGTTTTATTTACTGTTAAATTTCAGACACTGAAAACTCTGCCCAGCACATAGTATAAATACCATAGGTAATTGATGAATTGATAAATAAATCATACTACTTAACAAGAAAAAATATATTGTCAGGCATAAGCATAACTAAAGTTTTTCTATATTTGTTTAAAGAGTAGAGTGGTTGTCAACCTAATGTTTCCAAATTTGATATCCCAAAGAAAAAATAAAGTCCAACGAAAATGTTACCCCCCAAAAAAGAGAAAAATTCTCTGAAAATTAAATAACAAAGCAAAACTGAAAGCTTTTCCTATGAAGGATTTGTGAGTATATACAAACATACCATAAAACCACACAAGAAAATAATATTCCAATGATTCCCAGCCAAAATTTAACCTCTATACCCACAGAAAACTCACTACGACATGCCAGCAAAAGATTCAGACACATCAAGAGGGGACAAAAAAAAAGAGAGATGGCAAATTATCCCTCTTAAGGACTAAATACACAGAAGTATTTCAATAGGAAAAATCTTATAAAGATAAGGTTTTAAAGGAGTGCAAAAAAATTAATGATTTCTCTCAGATTTTAATTCCACATATGCATGAGGTACAGAGCCTACAGACTACTTGGCTTCAGCAATTGCAATCAAATTCTTAATAATGGTATGCTTGACAAAGTTAACAGAAAAAAAGGCATCTGGAAGAAAAGATGAGAAATAAATTGAGAAATTTCTTGAAAAAAATAACAGAGTCTTTCAATACATCACTTTCAGAACTTAACAAAACAGAGAGATTGCAAGTCTATACATATTTTTACATATGCACAGATACACACATATAGAGGCACAATTTAATTACAATGAAGAGTGTTCTATGCAGTTAGTGTGACACTCAGCTTCTCCAGAATTCCACAACCATCAAGATAGTGCACACACACCCAGAATAAGAACTCTCCTACTTCAACAGGGAGTCAGAGTGACCAGCAGACCAAGTCTAAGATTATTTTTTGCTGGCTATCTGCCCAATCATTGTGATAAAGAGAGAGCACTAGACATCTACCCATCCTTACACCTTGACCCAAAGACTACAGGAACATACCAGAATTAATTTTTTAATATATTTTGTCCTGTTATTTTAGTCTCAAGAAACCTCTAGCACTCTCAGGTAATGTCTTATATCCTTCACACTAATCCTCATTTTTGTCTTTGTACATCTACTATTCTGTCCTTTTTTCCATCCTTCCTCAAATGCTAAAATCATTCCAACATGTCCTCTGAAATTCACAGTCCATTATCGGCCACACATCTTACACCTTCATCATGTACTCTAAATATTTTCTTCCAATTTTTCTCTAATGGAAATCTGATCCTCCCCCTAAGGATCTTGGTTAACCCTACTTACCACAAAGCTCATTTCACCGGAAGTGGAATCAGATCCTTGTGCCAGTGTCTTCCTGGTTTGTCCGTGCCACGTTCAAACCATTCTCCCTCCCTCCATCAATAAAGAAGAAGAAAAAGAAGGAGGAGGAGGAGAAGGAGGTGAAGAAACAGAATTGCCTTTCATTTCATGAGATTATATCACACACTTCATTGTTGCTGTGTACTGTTCTCAAATTAAAACTTGAGTTATGGAGAAAAACCAAGAGGTATTGTTTTTAAACATAATTTGTATACTCTTATAACCTGCTTTTCTCACTTAATAATATATCATGGTAGTGTTCTCTACACCATGAATTTTAATGGTTGCATATTATTCTATTATACGGAATTACATTTATCTATTAACAATCTACTGTTGTTTTTTTTTTCCATTTTTATTATTAAAATAATACTGTCAAAAATTTTTTTAAATAAAGAAAGAATTGCAGAATATATTCCTTGATTTCAGAGGACTTGCTAAGTATACATTGAATTGTACTCTACAATTTGCCTTTTTCATTCCCATGGCCTATTTATTTAAAAAAAAATTATACTTTAGGCCACAAAGAAAACCTCAATGAATGTTTTAAAGGAGACAATTCAGAGGCTACATTTCATGGTCACTATGTCCAACTTTTAAACTATGGTTAAAAAAGAGTGTAAAGGAGAAAAATAGCCACATCAAAATAAAAAATATTCTATTAAATAATTCCTGAGTTTAAGTGTTAATAAAAGCATAATTACAGAAGGCCTAGCAAACAATACAAATGAGAATGTTTTATATAAACACCTATAGTATTGACCAAGAGTCAAGAAATAAAGAAAATTATGAACTAGGCATTTTGTTTAAGGAGTTAAAAAGACAAGCAAAAAATCAACTTATGGAAAGCAGGAATTTCCCAGGGGTGTAAAGCTCCAGACTACAGACCTGCCTGAGCCCTGCAGTTTGTAATTTATAATTAAAATGAAGTAAAAAGGATTGTTTCATTGAAAATCATTTGGCCTATTTCAGAGGCTTTAATAAATATCATGCTTTTCATAACCTCTGCCAAATCGCCCAGATAGATCATCACGATTTTAAACTGCCAAGTATCAAATGTTACAGGAAACATGCTATAGAAATTCTCTATGTCAAAGTATCCTAGTTCTACATGGCAAGGCTTTAGAATAACGTGTAAATGAGTAAACAAGCATTATATGTAAGACAAATTGAACATCCAATGAAACATTTTGAAGCACCTTGTAAACTATAACCATCCAATCCCCCTTGGATTTCTGCCTTTGTTTTGGTGATTTGGAAGCAAGATGAAAGTAGATAAAGTGTTTACTAGGAGACAGGGTGCCTCTGCAATATACAAGGGGAATTGTAAACTTAGCCCTATGATCCTGCCATTAGTCTTGTTAATGATTCTGAGCCACAACCTCTCTGAGATAACGTCTTTTTTCTCTCTATGCTTGAGCTTTGAGAAGCCTAGTGGAATCTTGATTTTTTTCAGCCTTTTATTAAACTTAAGCCCAGAAATAAGGGAAAGCTAAAGGAAAGGGATTAGAGAGGTTTATTCAACACTGTCAGAGAAAGAAAATCCCTGCCTTACTGCCAGATATATTAAACTCTTGATCTTGCAATTGCATAAAATTATCACTGGCATTATATCTATGTCAATTAAACCTAGTGCTGGAGAAAATGATTTAACCAGCTCCCTCTTTCAATGTCATTCAAGAACTCTAATTAGTTTGAGAGGTATGTTTCTTTTCTAAGTCGTGCTGTAGTCATCTAGGTATTATTCAAGTGCACCATTAAAACTCATTAATATGAGAGTATTTCAGAGATGTTTAAAGGCTTCAGGAAAGGTACTGTTCAGACATGTTTGTTCATGAGAAATATTTTGCATTAAAAATGTTAGAGTATAGTGTTTTCCATTATCAAAAAAATAATTTTTCTAGTGTTATAAGCAGATTGGTTACATTTCTGCTTATATTTCAAAGGTTCCCAATTTTTTACAATACACAGATTTTTGCTTTCTATTTCATTAATAACATTCACAGATGGATGTAAGTTTATCCAATACCCTCATTTTGTAAAGGAGAAAAAAAATACGGCACAAAAGTTTAAGTACATTTCCCAAGTTTGCATAACAAACCTTCTCCCCTGCTTCTTTCTTCTGTTTTATTGTTGGTCTTAACTATAAATAAACTGGTTTGAATATAATAGATTTGTAAATCTAGTAATGGATTGCAAATCATATTTCGAAAAACACTGCTTCCAGACTCACATTTTCCATCCTTTCTTTCTTGATTAGTGCCAAAGTTCGTTGACTCACGTCTTCATTGAATTCCAATTAGTTTTGGGAGACTCTACATTATTTTGTAGTATATGCCTTCTCAAATAAATTACTATCAATCTGAGGACAGGGAGCTAGTTTATTTATTTCCAACTCTTCCCAATTCAGTGCAGGATACACAGTTGGAAATCCTTTACTACTTGTTGATTAACTATTTTATTTTCTAATTAGGGAAGCTAAAATTAAAATACAAGTAACATTTTTTTACCTATTTTCGGCAGGTAGAGTATATATATGTGAGCTATTTTAATGTGTTCATATAACCAAAACTTAATAAGGGAATTCTACACGTCAGATACAGTGCTAAGCGACAGAGATCCGGAGAGAAGTGTGATGTAAACAAAGACGTCAAAGGGCCCAGTGTCTGGTGGGGGAGAGGAATAAGCAAACCAATGATTACAAAACACAACACGTACCAAAATGGAGGAAAATATGGAATGAAATTGAAATTTACATGAATGATTCTTAGCCAAAGAATTGTAAGGTTGTGAGGTTGGGGAGAATAGTCCCGGGCAAGTTTCCCATAAAAGAAGATACAAAGCTAAGTCTTGAAGAACAGATAAAATGTGGCTAAGAGGAAAATTTGAGGAAGGATATTTTAGGCAAAGAGAACAAAATCTGCTAAATCAGATAAGCACATAGGACAGACAAGGAGCTGAAGGTAATTTCTTATTCTTAACAGAATGTGTATGAGAAAATTGAGAAATGAGGTTGGAAAGATAGTAATCAAATGATTAATAACTAAAACAATATTAGAGAGTTAGTACTTTATTTTAAAGGCAAGAAAAGAGATACAGAGGAATAAGACATAAAAAATAAACAGAACACAAGTAATAAAATGGCAGTCTTAAGCCATAACACGTCAATAATCACCTTAAATGAAAAGATGTAAAAATAGCAATTAAAGTCAAACATTGAAAGAGTTGGGGAAAAATAATCACAACCCAATTCTATGTTGTTTACAAGAAGCCCAGTTCAAATTTAACAACATAGGTAATTTGAAACTAAAAGGATAGTAAAAGATATACCATGCAAATATTAATTTAAAAGAAAAACCAGTAGTGGCTATTTTACTATCAGATAAAATATAGTTCAGAATAAAGAAAATTCCTAGAGACAAAGAGAGACATTACGCAACAAAAAAAAGGTTTATCCACTAAAAAAACATAAGGATCCTAAATATGTGTGCCCCAAACAACACAGCCTCAAAGTACATGAAACAAAAACTGGTAGAGCTAAAAGGAAAAACAGACAAATCTACATTAACAATTTGTGACTTCAATACTCATCTCTCAGCAACTGATAGAACTATGACAGAAAGCAAAAATCTAGAAGGTCTGAACAACACAATCAACTACGAGGTTCTAACTGATATTTATAGAACTTTCTACTCAACAACATTAGAATACACATTTTCTTTCAAGCACTATGGCATAATCATGAAGATGCATCATATCCTGGGCCATAAAACAATCATCAACAAATTAATATAATTGAAATCATGCAGTGTATATTCTCTGACGACAAAGGAATTGAAATAGAAATCATAACAGAAGAAAAAAGAAAAATATCTAAATCCTTGAAAATTAAAATGAGAACTTTGAAATAATCCATGGGCTAAAGAGAAACTTTCAAAGTAAATTTAAAAAAAATACATAGAATCAAATGAAAATAATACAATATATCAA
Organism: Ceratotherium simum simum; assembly: GCF_057802395.1. NCBI lineage: Eukaryota > Metazoa > Chordata > Mammalia > Perissodactyla > Rhinocerotidae > Ceratotherium > Ceratotherium simum. The sequence goes on along the minus strand of NC_141910.1, from coordinate 9,276,033 downwards.
AATATGTAGGATGCAGCTAAATCAGTGCTGAGATAGAAAATTTTAGCATTAAATACTTACATTAAAAAAAGGAGGGGCGGGCTGGTGGCGGAGTGGTTAAGTTTGTTCTCTCCACTTCGGCTGCCCAGGGTTCGCGGATTCGGATCCCAGGTGTGGACCTACACACCGCTCATCAAGCCATGCTGTGGCAGCAGCCCACGTACAAAATAGAGGAAGATTGGTACAGATGTTAGCTCAGGGCCAATCTTCCCCACCAAAAAAATTAATTAATTAATTAATTAAATAAAAGAAGGAAAATTCTCAAATCGGTCATCTAGGTTCCTACTTGAAGTCACACTACACGCCTATCAGAAGGGCTAAGATTAAAAATAATATAATGATAATACCAAATGCTGGCAGGAATCCAGAGAAACTGGATCACTCACTTATTGCTGTTGAGACTATTTAATGATATAACCACTAAGGAAATTATTCCTGAGTTACTTATAAAACTAAACATACACTTACCATATGACCCAGCAATTGCAGTTTGGGGCATTTAGCCCAGAGAAATGAAAATCTATGTTCACACCAAAACCTGTAAATGAATATTCACAATAGATTTATTTTTAGTAGCCAAAAACCAGAAACAACCCTGTCACTAGGCAGTGAGATGCTCACACTTGAGCAAATACACTTTAATACCTTCTCATAGAACCTCAACCAGAAATTTATTTTTATCATTTTATAGTACTACATTTATGTCATAACATTCATTCTTTATCATAGAAATTAAGAGTGTGGACTAGATTATTTGTATTTAATTCCAATTCAGCACACTGTTATATTTGTGATATTAGAAAACCACTCTTTTACTCTCAGTTTTCTCATATGTAGCAGTAAGGACTATCTCGCGATGTTATTGGAGGACTAAAAGTGTTGAACTATGGAAAAATTTCAGAACAGGACCAGAACATAGTGAGCATAAACTAAGTTGAGCAACTTTATTTAAGCACATTTCCTTATATTAGACCTGTGTGCAAGTGCCAGGTCTCTGCTATTGTATTGCAAGTTCCTGGAGGGAAGAGACCATATTTCCTGTAATTTTTTAACTCCAGAGTGGCTAATACAGATTTTATGCTCCACAGATATTTGCTTTCTATGCATAAAATATGGATTTTTCCACACACAGTATCTGATAAGTAAACTACAGATCAACTGTGTAATTTTTTCTTTGTTGTTTCAAACCATGTATTTTTCAGGATCTATTATTCCTAGTCTATCAAAAAGTCACTTATCTATCCTAATAAATCTGTCTGAATATGCTCAATATAGATTTTAATTTTTCAATTTGTTAAATGAAATGCCTATAATTGAGTATTATATTCCATGTTGTAAGGACTATTTTTGATATATCCTATGCATGGGTATTTAATAAAGAAGATGATAATGGTTGAAAAGTTAGCCACTAATTTCTAGACTTTTTGGGATTTGGAACTTTTTTTTTTTTTTTTTTGGTGAGGAAGATTCGCCCTGAGCTAACATCTGTTGCCAGTGTTGCTCTTTTTTTGCTTGAGGAAGATTAGCCCTGAGCTAACATCTATGTTAATGTTCTTGTATTTTGTATGTGGGTTGCCACCACAGCATGTCTGATGAGTGGTGTAGGTCTGTGCCTGGGATCTGAACCTGGGAACCCCAGGCTGCCAAAGCAAAAGTGATGAACTTCACCACTATGCCGTGGGATCAGCCCTGGATTTGGAACATTTTAATGGAAAATTTTGTAATAAACTGTGCTAAGACAGGATTCCAACAAAACCTGTTGCAACACACTGAAATTAAACATGAGTGCTGCAGTAATGATACTTTTCAAAACTCCTTAGATTTTGTGGAACACTTTCTCACATGCATACAGACTTCTAACAGTTCATTTCCACAAATCTCATATGTTTGATGTATCATGTTACTTTATTTTATGCTTATTTTGATCAAAAGTAAGACCTGTATATTATGGAGCAAAGATTACGGTTGAAGGAAAAAGAGAGTTAGAAAGCCGTTCTGCTTCTAGAAAGTTTGCTCTAAGAGAAACTTCCTCTTACTGTTAGTCATGTACAGAGAAAAAAGCAACATGGGATTTTTGGCAAACTATTAGAAATACATGGAACATCCTGAGTATGTCTGCTAACTATGTTGGTTATTAAGATGAGGTGATTATTAGGATGAGAACCACTGCTCATTGAGGTCCTGAAAGATGTACTCACTAACCCAGAACAGGGATGGAAAGAAACTTAGTTAGCTTCTGGCACAGATAACTGTAGACTACATCCCAGCTCCTTCTAAATCCACACAGAAAGAATCTATACCATGATGGGAGGAACAGATAATACATGGAATGGCTCATAGTGAAAGAGTAGGACTGAAATAGCTTCTGGAGGAAATGAAAAATCTAGTTTAGAGTTCCCACGATAGCTCTGAGTTGGGAACCTCAAAACAAACAGTGTCTCAATGATGTTTTTGCACGGCGAACTCGTGGATAATTAGGTCCCATCGTGGAAGCATAAATAATACTACAAAATATGAGTTTATTAATTCAGTCTGAGGCAAATAAAGTTTGTATATTTTTTGCCTCTCTATTTTCCTTGTGTATTTAGTCTTACTTACTTCATTTGCCAGAAGTATCTGAAGAACAATGTTACTTTGCTGGACTGTCCTCAATAAGTTTATGATTTCTGATTAGCACCGTACTAGACATTGATTAAAATCATCTCAGGGCCAAATTATTGCAGAAATTATGAAAGAGAATTCACCCTTTCTAATCATCCAACCAGTTGAATAGGATTAGACATGGTTGTTACGACACAGCATTAGGGTTCTCCTACCTGATACACAACAAAAAAGCCAATTAATTATGGCATCAGCTTTTGGGAAAAGAAAACAGCTTTATTGTTAGATTGATCTGCAAGGAGACAGGAGGCATAGGCCCTCAGATCTGTCTCCTTGATCTAGTGCTTGGGGCAAAATTTATGGGATGAAGGGCACTGCAGTCTGAAGTGTAGAGATAGATGATTGGAGGTGAGGAGAAGTGAGATAATCGAAGATCTGAGCAAAAGTGTAGTCAAACATCACGGCACTTCATAGGATGCATGTTTAGAAAATGGTGGTATTAGCATGATCTGACACGGGAGTTTTCAGCTCTTTGACATGAAAACCGTCACTTATCGGGCATTTGTGCAGGGCCAGTTGATGGGTTGGTGGTCTCAACCAGCCTGAACTGGACAAGGAGTTGTTTCTCAGTTCCTGAAAAAACACTCTTAATTACGCTGCTGATAAAATAGAGTCAGCTGAAGCGGTTAGAGGGCCCGTTGTTACAGGGCTATGAGTAATCATAATGCTTATCTATTTATTAATTCAATCATTCAAGAGTCATCAGTTGAGTGCCTACTCTGTGTCAGACACTGTGCTAAGCACCAGAAACACAGCAGTTAACATGAAGACTCTTGCTCTCACTCAGCTTAAAGTAAAACTATAATGAAATTTTTAAAATAAGACTATTAATAGCAATACATTAATTATTTACTCACTTTTGAGTGTGATCTCAGTATATATATTACATATTCTATTTGTCTTTTGGGTGTTAACTGCTGAATTTATAATAAATTAAATTAAGCTCAACAGCCCTGCTGGTTTTTTTTCCATTAAAATATTAAGTCTTAAACTAAAATAAATAAATAATTAACTTATGCATACAAAGCAAGCAATTTGAAAGGATAACTCATGGACAATTTTAATTTAGTTTAAGAAAGAAAAAGCCATACTAAAAAATAGGAATTGTTTTCTCTTCTTCTCTTCCCTTAAAGGTCAATCATCTAAAATCTCTCCTGTTTGCTGCAGACTGGCACAAAAGAGCTATTTAAATAATTCATTTTCTTTTAACCAAATATGAACAGCATGGCTGTACATGTACATATTCGTGTATCTGTTTTACTATATCCTGTAAAAAAAAAAGCTTGACATAGGCTTTATGCAAGGCGATCTCAAAGTCTAAACAAGAAGACCAATAAGGAAAAGACCACTTAAAATAACTGTACGAGATAAATTCAAAGATTAAGAAAGGAAAAATAAAGCAGAAAGAGAAGAATGAGTCCTAACAGACGGGTCAATGATGAGCATCAGCTAGCACAAATGGCAGGTTTTGAGCCCTGAAATCAGAACAGACACCTCTCATTCAGCCTATCTTCTAATTCTAAAATCATTTTTACAAAAGTATGTACAAAAAAGACAAACTACTAATCTCACTTTTAATCGAGGAAAATTTCCTGTTAACTATGAGGCATTTAAAAATCAATTTGGGCAAACTACCTGCACATTGGTATTTTTGAGCTTTAATTCATTTAAACAAGATCAACTGTTTAATAGTAAGAAGACTTCCCTGTCCTACCCTGTTGTCTGTGTCTAAATCCAGAAGAGTGAGGCTCTGCTCCATCAAACTGTTTCTGTTCCTGTGATCATTTCACTGAAATATTTGGTCCACCTTTCTATATTCCATGAATGTCAGCAACTCACAGGCATGCTACTAGCTTAACTCATGCTGAGTCTATGGTATATGTCAGGTACGATATGTAAGCACCTTGGCATAGTTTGTTCATTTACTCTTAAAACCCAGCCTATGGGGAAGTAGTATTAAAATACTAATTTTGCATGCGAGAAATGTGAGCCATAAAGAGATTGAGTGAGTGATGAAATAACTGGCCGGAGGCACATGGTTAGCAAGTGGTATTCTAGGCAGTCTGATTCCACCACACTAAAACTGCATCACAGAACACCAACAGAGAACAAATAGGGAGACAGATCAGGATGGCACAATACCTCCTAGGAAATAAAGTTAGCATGAAAAAAAATGTGTTGCTGCCAGAGAAAGAGTCAAGAATAAGCAGAATTGTCAGAGCGAAGAGGGAAAGATGAGAATTTCAGATAGATAAAATCGCATGATAAAGGAAAGTTCCAGGTCAATTAAAAGTAGCTCAAGATGGTGGATCATTAAATTTAACTAGATGAAAGTAACATGCAGTGAAGGAAAGAAAAAAAGCCAGAAATGAAGAATAAGTCTACAGTAGGGTAGTGCACACTAGAAACTGGTAAGTAGATAAGAACATTAACTGGGATTCTAGAAACAGGTTTAGTGCTTCAGTGCCCCGCCCTCAGCCCCAAGAAATACCTGGTCTTGTTGCCAATATAATCTTTAAATATTTTACTTTATTTAAGCAGCCAGTTGGGCCAGGTGAGAAGGGGTGGAGTGGACTTTTATTTTCAAGACTGAGAAGCATTAAACAACAATAAAAGTTATCTACTACAAATTCAGAAAAAAAATTCTCAGGGAAAACACTTAATACCATTAATAGAATGTAAAACTCCCATAGAATGATGTCAATAAATCAAGAGAAGAAAGGCATGAGCAGAGAACAAGAGAGGTGGAGATGAACAGAAGTCAGGAGATCAAAATACCCCAGAATGAGATAAGAAGTGAGACACATGAGATAAAGAAGCATTTTCAAATAAATAAAACACAATAGCAAAATTGTGAAGTATATTGGGGACAGTAAATAAAAGAAAAGTTGCTCTTGAAAATCAAATCTAGATGTGGAGGACAAACAGAAGACTTGCTACAGAATATAAAAACAGAGGGACTACATCCACAAAAAAGAAGTTGATATATGTGGTGAAGCAAGTACTCAGAACCACCACTGACAGGGACAGGTGTTTCTAAAGAATGGAACAAATAGAGAGCAATGACTTAAGAACTAATTATGAGAAAGTATTTTCTGAGTTGAAGTAAGCTTATGTGTGCCCATTCCAAGTATTTCTAATGTTTCAGGCAAATTGTTTAAAAGACATCTTTCTCAAGAAACATCATGGTTTTTTGTTGTTATTGGTGGTGGTGGTCACAGTGGAAGAACAAATTAAGATCCTAAATGCACTGAGACACTTAAAAACAAAGGTTAAATTCCACACATAATTCAGATTAAATTAAGATTTCTTTCCAAGAGCAAAAGCCAAGAGACAATGGAGAAACACTTGCGGAGGGGGTGTGTTTGGAAATCCTTACACCAAAGCAAATTAAATTGTTTACGTGGATGGCAACCAGAAAATATTCTCAAACAAGGAATGACTCATAAATAGCACTCATGTACCTTATTGAATAGATTCACTGGAAGATATATAAGAAATAGCTAAAAGATAAGTAAAATTTATTTGTTCATGTTGGCACTGTCACACTATAAACAAGTGTGGCAGAGAATTCTGGGAATAGTTAAAACAGTGATGAGTAAATAGTATAAAATAGTGATTACTGCAAAATTGAATACAAATATTGTTACAGACTGAATATCTGTGCTGCCCCCTGCTCTGTATTCATATGTTGGAGCCCTAATCCCCAGTGTGATGGTATTTGGAGATGAGGCCTTTGGTATTTATTCAGAGTTAGATGAGATCATGAGGGTAGGACCCTCATGATAGGATTAGTGTCCTTATAAGAAGAGATACTAGAAGGCTCTCTTCCTCTCTCTCTCCCTGCCATGTGAGGACTCAGTGAGAAGGTGGTGTGGGGGAAGAGGGAGAATCCCCCTCTGCCCTTTCCCTTAAGGTTCTTATGGCTGGCCAAATAATTAACAAGACAGGTTAGCAAGAGAAAATAATACCAAGTTTAATAATATGTATACATGGGAGAAACCAGGGACACTGAGTTTCTCAACACAATAGCAGAGATTCTCGTCTTAAATACCATCTTCAGCTAAAGCCGAAGGAGGATGTTGGAGGTGGGTGGTGTTTTGGGATTTCAGAGGGGAAGAAGACAATCTACATGGAGAGGGAAATGTAAATGTTTGTCAGACAATGCTTTGCAGGGCCACCTAAAGAGAATGGGCCACAGAGACAGGAATTATAGTAATCAAGAGTACATACATTTAAGTCTTATTCTTCTGTCCTGATAAGAGTTTTCACAGATATGGTCATCCTCCCCTCTTTCCACTACACAGAGGGAGATACCTTTACAAATGTAAATATTTGGTAAACAGAACTTTGTTAAGAACGGGCTTAGTGAGGACCCTGCTAGTCTGTCTACACCCAGAGTTAAATTCCTTTAGGCAGTTTGGGGGAGGTCAAATGTCTATCAGAGAAAATAATCAAGGAAAAGAGACGTATTTCAGGGTGGCCAAATCTTGATCTCGCACAGTGGCATCTACAAGACAGGAAGAGGGCTCTTACTAGGAATCATATTAGCCAGCACCTGATCTTGGACTTCCAGCCTCCATAACTGCGAGAAAATAAATTTCTTTGTTTGGTTACCCAGTCTATGGTATTTTGTTATGGGAGCCCAAGTTAAGACAAATATCAATATTATTATTTATAGAAAAATAATATTCTGTACATCATTTGGATAACAATGATCTGAAAATAAAAGAACCATAGGTCTTTTGGCTTATGCAAACAAGTTGATGGGGTATGGAAGACAGAATTAAATCCATGAAAATGAAGGGATGGGTGGGTGGGTTCTCTTAATAGGCAGCATTAATATACATGTCATTGGCGATGGACTTGGACAGCACAGTCATTCTTCATTTTTAAAAGAAACTGATAAATGCTGAGTTATGTACTCAATTTATAAGACAATATGAAAAGCAAATCCAAATATTAAACAGTTCTTAATAGTTAAATACTTTTAAAAGTTTGTAACTAAACATAATTGATTAACCAACCTGACTATAAATCAAAGTTACTGCATGTGCAAGGGAATTGGGAGTAAAACTTAGACCCAGAGAAAACGTGATACAAATGTGGGAACGGATGTCTATTTTGCTGATCAGCAGATTTTGTGGCTTGTGTGCTGAGATCAGGAATACCCGTATCAGTTGCCTTCTTGCATATTGAAATCAGCCATGCAAAAACGGCTTTGAAAAAGTGCTCAGAGTCCTTGGGCAAGGGGCACGCATGAATGAGTGTCTACCTGCCCATCATACTACTAGCCTCAAAGCACTGCACAACTGCTACGAAGCTTTAAAAATTTGCATTGCTTTATGTTTGTTTCATTGCTTGATCTCTCTATTTCAGAAGATTGTTTACCTTTCTATCTCAAGGGGCTCCCTTTCTCCCTTTTGCATATTAGTGAGATTTTATAACCATATCTCCTGTGGCATTAGGGGTCTAGATATAAAATATCAAAATCAATGTAGCCGAGGATACAGCGTTTGTATCCTGCAGTATAAACATAATTTATAGATTGTTTACAGCTGTATATTATTGAGGGTTAAGATAGTGGCAGATATCAAGCAGGGAGGATGTACATTAGCCAAGTTGGTTAATGTCCCAAAGGAGTCCCCAGATATGGAGAGTTGGTGCAATAGCAGAATGAGCCTAGTGCTGAGCACATGGGAGGGAGTGATGGCTAAGTGCACCTGTGTGCTTCTGATGGGGGTGGGGGTGATGCTGGAGAAACTTAGACCTAAGGACATTTTCCTAGAATGATGTTAGAGAGAGAGAAGTAAGAAGAGCAGAACCTGCAGAGGGAATAATAGTGGGAAAGGACATAATCGAATAGATCTCTTACCCAAACACTGCATGGAAAACTATTTGTCCTTTTGAACTAAACCAGAAAGATTAAATTAAACTCCAAGAGAAAACAAGTAAATGATCAATGGTACATGGCTAAATTCAAGCTAAAGGGTCATTATCTAAGTGAGCTGTAGGGGCCTGAAAAGATTATAGGCATTAAGCAGAATCTGATTGGAAGTTACATGTCCAAAAGCACACACTATTTAGAGACACAGACAACTGGGGAGTTATGGGGAGGGGATGGGCATAGAGAATGTGAATAAGAAGCCAGATACAGTTAGTTTCTCACAGAAGCAAATAGTTGAAATGTCACTCTGTCTGCTGTCAATGTTTTTCCCTTTTACACCTCTCTATGAGATGAGGTGACATATGCTTAGACGATTTCTCCTTTGCTATTTACTTTTCTCTTCTGAAACTAGGGGAGAGCCGAAGCAGAGGTACTGTTATCTGGGGAGTTCACCTTTTAAGTTTCCTCTGCAAACTACCCTCTTTTCCCATCTGTTCTGAGTTGGGCCTTTATTTCATCCTGAGTTTCTAATGGTCAGCTTTGATTTTTCATTTCTTTGATAATGGCAAACAATGACAACTGTATAATCAGCTTCTGGATAAACACTGGCCCCCAAACAGAATAAATGGCAAACCGTTTTGCTTCTTTCTTTTCTTGACCTCTGAAAGATTAGGTCTTGAGGGGAAACACTTGTGGTAAGCTGAATGTGGACTATTATCTACATGTCTTAATATAGAAAACCACTTTTCCGCTTTATAATCCAGGAAGAAAAACACCTGCTATTTGATTCAAATTGTTCACGAGAATTCAAATTCTCTGACAAATTTAAACTGATTTCCTAAGATTATGTATTCATAAGTCTTTAAATAATAGAAGACATCTCCTATTTCTGATCTAGAATTTCTACCTGACGGATTGCAAATATTCCTACAGCTTCTACTAGCATCTAAATGGTGATGACTCTGTAATTTTTCTGTCTGTCATTTATTTGCTGAATTTCACTTGCCTACAGGATATTTCCACTTGTATATTTCACAAGACTCTCAAACATTAAAAAAAAATCCACAGATGGCATACGTCTTAGACCTTGTAAAATCCCCATCCCCCACCTTCCGAGTGCACTGCCTGGCAGTACTACATTTGGGTGATGCTATCCAATTATAACTCTGAGACCAAAGCTATAAACTCAAAATTACTTTTCACTTTTTTCTCTCTGACCTTCTCCACTTCACATCCATTTATTCACCAGCCTTCATCAATTGTATTGCAAAAATATCTCTAACACCCCGGCTTTCCCCTCTAGATTCTCTATCTGAGCATGAGCGCAGGTCTTCATCAGATTTAACTCCCTACCACCAGCTTTCTGTCCTCCATGCCATCCTTATCAACTCTTGAAAAATGAAGTCAATTCTACCGCACTTCTTAAAACCCACGGTCTCTAATTGTCACAGAATAAGTCTGAACTACGTCAAGTCCCCCACTCCAGACTCACCCACAGTGCCCACCATATTGACTGTTTTGGGGGTGGGAGTGGAAGTAGTTGCTCATTCATACCTCCATGGCTTTGCAAACACTACTCGCTCAACCTCTAATACCCCAAACCCCATCTCTTTTCCTGTTATCCCTCATAATCCCATTTGAATATCTCTATATTAACACCTCAAAATACCACATTATATTTGAAATAATTTGTTTCTCTGTATGACTCTCACAAAAGTGTTTATATCCCGAAACATTTGGTAATACTATCTGTTTCTCTTACAGTGTCCCTGAAAACAGTAGACATTTAGTAATAGTTTGTAGATTTGAACTCAAACAGAATTCACAAAATTCCATGCTTCTTTTGCAACCCAGGAAACTCTTTGTAAAGCATCTAAGATTTCCTCAAGCATAGGTTAGTTTATTCAGCTTTTGTGCCTAAATATAATTTTGTTCATGCGTCTATAACATAATTTGAGCTTTGTGTTTTAATTTATATATTCATTTGTATATCTACTTTCCCAATTAGATTGTGAACAGAGGTATTTTGTATATATAGACTTGCAACATAACACTCCTTTCAATAAACACAACATGCTAGGCAGTGGGTAAAACTTTTTGCATCACTAGAATTAGACCCTGAAATTTGTTAATGAAGATGCCTTGCTGTAAGTTAAGCTCGAGTATTTGAAATTTTAGAATCTATCTCTAAACCCTTTATGCTGATACTGCTACCCTGACTTTTTTCTCCATTACCTTACGGATGGTGTTACCTCATCTACCTGTCTTGCAAATTGCAGGTGTTGATGAAGCATATCCATTTTAATTGAACTGTTAACCCATGGGAGAATTTCACTTAGTCTCTTAACGGCATTTATGTTTTTAGATTATTTAGTGTCTTTGATTATTTAGAAGAACTCCTTATGATTTATCAAGTAAAATGACATGATTAATGTTGTACATTATACTTTCTTTAATATGATTTTATGAGTGGAAAGAAGCATCTGGATTTAATCACAAAATTACATTGAGCATCAGTGGCGCATGTAAAGCAGCCCAGACTAGTGCTGGATATATTGTTTCTGCTGTGACTACATACGTCTATTGACTATTCCAACTTGACAAAGACTGTTACCTTTTAAGCCAGTTTGCAGAAATTAACAGAGGTAGGAACAAGCACAATTAAACATGGTTCAAGAGATCAGGGAACTCTTGTTCCCTTGTGTATGTTTTTAATTTTAATTATTGTTGACATACAGTCTTCAGTTTTACTAGTAGTGAACTTTTGTGTAACTTTCTTGGGAAAGAGAAATCCGTAATGATTCTCTTATGTCACCATAATGCTGACTGTCCTCCCGCCCAACCACCTCCCACTTCTATTTTCTCTATCCACAGCCATTCCATTCTTGGTTTTAGATGTGTTTACCTTGTTTTCCTATTTAAAGACATATATAACTATTACTGGAAATGCCCCAAAAGAACAACATTTCCAAATCCATGGTAGGTTAAAAAGACCCAAATAAACAAATAAATTTGTTTCACAGATAAGAAGAAAGTTTTTAGAGTCAGATTTAATTTTAATTAGCTGTGACATCATGAGTAAATTACTTAAACTTCCTTAACCTTAGTTTCCTTCTCAGAAAAAAATAGCAAAATGATATATACCTCACATGACTGTTGTGACTAAACGAGATATTCATAAGGTGCAGTTAACATCATGCCTAGAAAACAGTAAGTGCTTCAAAACTACTAGCTATTAATATAACTATTAGGACCAAGTTACTTTGTTTCCATTCTGGCAATCTTTCTACTGAAGAAATAGTCATTTAAATAAATCAGATAAATGTTTTAACTTAAAAAAAACTGTTTGATTAAAAATGGAAGTCAAGGCAAATGTACAGGCATACATCGTTTTATTGTGCTTTGCTTCATCACAATTTGCAAATGTTGAGTTTTTTACAGATTGAAGGTTTGTGGCAACCTTGTGTTGAGCAAGTCTATCAGTGCCATTTTTCCAATAACATTGGCTCACTTTGTGTCTCTGTGTCACATTTTGGTAATTCTCACACTATTACAAACTTTTTCGTTATTATTATATTTATTATGATGATCTGTGATCAGTGACCTTTGATGTTACTATTATAATTGTTTTGGGGTACCACGAACTGTCCCCACATAACATGGTGAACTTAACTGACAAATGTGTGTGTTCTGATACACACACCAACTGGTCATTCCCTCCTCTCTCTCCCTTTCCTTGGTGCTCCCTATTCCCTAAGAAACAACAATATTGAAGTTAGGCCCATTAACAACCTTCAATGGCCTGTAAGTGTTCAAGTGAAAGGAAGAGTCACATGTCTTTGACTTTAAATCAAAAGCTAGAAATGATTAAGCTTAGTGAGAAAGGCATGTCAAAAAGCTGAGATAGGCCAAAACTACGTCTCTGTCCCAAATAATTAGCCAAGTTGTGAATGCAAAGGAAAAGTTCTTAAGGGAAATTAAAAGTGCTACTCCAGTGAACACACGAATGATAAGAAAGAAAAACAGCCTTATTGCTGATACAGAGAAAGTTTAAGTGGTCTGGATAGAAGATCAAACCAGCCACAATATTCCCTTAAACCAAAACCTAATCCAGAGCAATCAAACCAGCCACAATATTCACTTAAGCCAAAGCCTAATCCAGAGCAAGGCCCTAACTCGCTTCAATTCTATGAAGGCTGAGAGAGGTGAGGAAGCTGCAGAAGGAAAGTTTGAAGCTAGCAGTGGTTGGTTCATGAGGTTTAAGGAGAGAAGCCATCTCCATAACATAAAAGTGCAAGGTGAAGCAGCAAGTGCTGTTGTAGAAGCTGCAGCAAGTTACCCAGAAGATCTAGCTAAGATCATTAATGAAGGTGGCTACACTAAACAACAGATTTTCAATGTAGACAAAACGGTCTTCTATTGCAAGAAGATGCCACTAGGACTTTCATAGCTCGAGAGGAGAAGTCAATGCCAGCCTTCAAAGCTTCAAAGAACAGGCTGACACTCTTAGGGGCTAATGCAGCTGGTGACTTTAAGTTGAAGCCAATGATCATTTACCATTCTAAAATCCTGGGGCCCTTAAGAATTATGCTAAATCTACTCTGCCTGTGTTATATAAATGTCACAACAAAGCCTAGATGACAACAGATCTGTTCACAACATGGTTACTGAATATTAATCCCACTGTTGAGACCTAATGCTCAGAAAAAAAGATTCCTTTCAAAATATTATTGCTCATTGGCAATGCACCTGGTCACCCAACAGCTCTGATGAAGATGTACACAATATCCCATTCTGCAGCCCATGGCTCAAGGAGTATTTTCAACTTTCAAGTCTTATTATTTAAGAAATACATGTCATAAGATAAGCTGCCAGAGATAGTGATTCCTCTGATGGATCTGGGCAAAGTCAATTGAAAACCTTCTGGAAAGGACTCATCATTCTAGATGTCATTAAGAACATTCATGATTCATGGGAAGAGGTCAAAATATCAACATTAACAGGAGTTTGGAAGAAGTTGATTCCAACCCTCATGAATGACTTTGAAGGGTTCAAGACTTCAGTGGGGGAAGTAAACGCAGATGTGGTGGAAATAGCAAGAGAACTAGAATTAGAAGTGGAGCCTGAAAATGGGACTGAATTGCTGCAATCTCATGATAAAACTTTAACGGATGAGGAGTTATTTCTAATGGATGAGCAAAGTAGTTTCTTGAGATGGAATCTACTCCTGTGGATTGAAGGAGTGAAGATGCTGTGAAGATTGTTGAAATAAAAACAAAGGATTTAAAATAGTACATACATTTAGTCAATAAAGTAGCAGCAGGATTTGGGCAGATTGACTCCAATTTTGAAAGAATTTCTACTGTGGGTAAAATGCTATTGAATAGCATTGCATGCTACAGAGAAATCATTTGTGAGAGGAAGAGTCAATCAATGGGGCAAACTTCATTGTTATCCTATTTTAAGAAATTGCCACAGCCACTCCAATGTTCAGCAACCACCACTCTGATCAGTCAGCAGCCATCAACATCAAGGCAAGACCCTCCACCAGCAAAAAGATTATGACTTGCTGAAGGCTCAGATGATGGTTAGCATTTTTTAACAATAGAGTATTTTTAAATTAAAGTATTTATATTGTTTTTTCAGACATAACGCTATTTCACACTTAATAGTACTACAGTATAGTGTAAATATAACGTTTGTATGCACTGGGAAACCAAAAAAATTTGTGTGACTCACTTTATTACAACATTCACTTTATTGCAGTGGTCTGGAACCCAACCCATGATATCTCCGAGGTATGCCTGTATTTATATTCCTCCCTATCTAAATTCTGTGGACTTAAAACAAAATTCCATATAGTTGAATAAACTAATAATAATTAAAACCTCCCAGATAACCAAAATTGGAGACATTAATACTCTAAATATTTAGATGTATTTCTGCACTGAAAATGTGAGTTATCATTCAAAGGGATAAATTCAATTAGAGGTAACACAATTTAGAATCTATCAAGAGAAGGGAGGAGCAATATTGAGAGCTAGCCTTCAAAGGGGCATCTCTGTAGTTGACAGTTGTTGACAGCAGAAGCCTTAAGTGGGCCAAAGATCAAAGATGTGCTAAGACTCTTTTATGGAGAGAATACTCCCCACCTTCAATCCTGTTGGCACAGCATTTGCTTTGGCCCACAAGTTAAGGCATATAACAAACACTTTAAAGAAACGGAATGATATGCCTGGGAAGGACACAGAATCTCAGAATGTGAATTGGCACACCAAATGATAGCTCTCTTTACTTTGGCATTGAATTGATCACCCACATCAAGAGATAATCAACCGATCATCTTTTCTTTCATTCAAGTAAAGCCTGCCAGTCTATACCATATGCCTCTCTTTCCTGTAGAGATTGAAGATGATAAAACAGGCTGCTATGAAAAGTGGGGATAAAGAAAAAAGGAAAGAGTTCACTATAATATATATATAGTAAAACAGTCAACAGAAGTGATTGAACAGAACGTCCAGGAAACTTCCAGATTGTATATCAAGAGTTTACTTATGTTAAGGATCTATGAAACTGTCCATCTACAAGGACTTGCAAAGGTAAAGAATAGAGAAAATAGTAATGAGGAAATGAAAAGAAAAGAAAAAAGAAAATTTCTCAGATCAAAGACAAAACTTTCTGAGCCTTAGATCCCTGTGAATAACTTGCATTTTAAACATTCTCCCCTAGGCACTATCTTTCAGAATGCCCACAGCAAATAGAAAATTTTGAAATATTCCAGATAATACTAATCCTTTTTCACTTATGTTTTCTGCATATACCATTTCCAAGTCTACAGGCTTTTTCCCCCTAGTTTTTTGGTATAGCTTTTAGTAAACAAAATTATGAAACTATTTACTGACTTTTTCAATGTTTTCTTTTACATGTTATTTAATTTTGTCCTATTTAGGAAATTTTTCGTTACACAAAACATATTATACAAATATAATTCCCTATATTTTTTCATATAAATATTCAATGCTTACATTTTTTTCTCACTTTTAGGCTATTTATAGAATGTGGATTTTTTTCTCATATGAATAAAACATATTACTGGTACCGGTAATTTTTCTGACTTAAATGAAGTTTCATGTTCCATGCACACTGTTGAAATTTTGAAATTTTGTTTGTAATCACGTTGAATTTATTTTAAAAATTTGGGTGTTTGTGTCTTTCCATTCATAAACTTGAAATGTCTCTCAATTTATTTAGGACTATGCACATAATTTTCTCTAAATTTCCATAGTTTTCTTTATGAAGGCCTTATGCATCTTTCGATTTATTTCTAGAAACATTATATTTTTATCTCTAAAATCAGTTCTTAGAGAGTGATATGCTGTTTATGTACTGGTTATAGCTAATACATAGGAAGGTAATTGGGTTCTCAAAATTGATGCCATACCCCAAACTCGCTAAACTCTTTAAGCCTAGTAATTTATAGATTCTTATAGTCCTTGATTATAGTTGTATCATCTGTGGAAAGTGACTATTTGATTTCATCCTTTCTAACTCAAGTATTTTTAAATATTTTTTCTTGTCTTATTCCACTAGCTATTATTACCAGTATAAGAAATATTCTTATTATTTTCCTATATTTAAATGATCTCTTTCTAATATTTCATCATTGATAAATATATTTATTTTATATATTTACTCTAGTTAAGGATATTCGTTTCTATATTTTTTAAATTGTGAATATCTGTTAATAATAAATTTAATGGAATTGCTTTCTGCATCTCTTGATATGATATTTTTCTCTTTTAGTCTATTATTGAAGCATATTGCATCAATTGATGTTCTAATATATAAATAAATCTTAGTGTCCTGAGAAAAGCATAGCTTCCTCCTGCATCTCAATTTTGCATATATGTGATTTGTCTGACTGTATTTATGATTTGTGCCTTTCTGTTCATAACTGTGATTGCACTAAGGTGTTTCTGATCCACATACTCTCTCTGATTTGGGTTTCTGAAGAATACCCTAGCCTAATAACAGAACTGGACACATTGCCTCTGGAACTAATTTCTATAACATTAGTGGAAGATTATTTCCATTCCTCTAAGTTTGTGTAATTTATCTCCGAACTTGTCTGGCACAGAGGATTTCATGTGTGTAGACTTTTAAAACTGATTTGACTATTTTATTGACCATAATTTATCTGACATTTTAACAATACTTTAATTTATATTTGTAAAAAAATTCTTTTGAAAGTTTTTAATATACATTGGGCATAATTCTTTTCAAACCTTTTTACTTAAAATTTAGAAAATATCCTATCTTTAGTTATCTCCTTATTTCCATAATACTATCTATTTAATCCTTCTTTCTTATTTGTCAGATATTTGGCTATTTTATTCATTTCTTCAAAGTAAACAGCATTTTGTTTTGTTATATTCTTCAATATATCTATTTTCAAATTAATTAATTTTAACCCACATTTCTTATTATTTCCTGTATTCTACATCTTTGATTTTTTAACTTGTTTATTTTGAAATAATTATAATTTAGAGGATGTTACAAAAATAGTACAAAAAGTCATGCAGTCTTACTCAACTTTCCCCAGTGGTAATAACTGTTATATATTATCAAAACCAGGAAATTGACATTGGCTTATCATTGTAAACTCGGGTACAAATGACATTCAGTTTTCACCAGGTTTTACATGTACGTGTGTAGTTTGATGCAATTTTATCCTGTATATAGAGATTTGTGTAACCACCACCACAACCAAGATACAGAACTGTTTCTTCACCACAAAGAAATTTCCTTTCCTTCGCTTTAGAGTCACATCTTCTCTACTCACCCCACCCATTAGAAATCACTAATATGTTCTTTTTCTCTACAGTTTTTTCATTTAAAAACTGTTATGTAAATGGAACCATGCAGCATATAACCTCCTGAAATTGACTTTTTTCCACAAAAGACAGTGCCCTTGGGATTCATCCAAGTTGTTACATGTATGAATAGTTTTTTTTTAAATTACTCACTAATATACCATGGTATATGTGTATTACAGTTTAATTGGTCATTCACCCATTGAAGGACAGGGTTCTTTCCAGTTTTCGGCTATCATAAATAAAGCTTCTATGAACATTCATATACAAATTTTTGTGTGAACATAGGTTTTCATTTCCCTGGGATAAGTGTCCAAGAGTGTAATTACTAGGTCATATTGTAAGTACAGGTTAGTTTTATAAATAACTTCCAAATAATTTCTAGAGTGGTTGTATCACTTTACATTCTTACCAGAAATGTATGAGAGAACCAGGTTCACACATAGTCTATTCTCATAGTCATTCTGATAGGTATGTAATGATGTCTCATTGTGGTTTTAACTTGCAATTCTCTAGTGGTTAATGATATTCAACATATTTTCATGTGGTTATATGCCATCCATATCTCATCTTTAGTGAAAAGTCTGTTTATGTCTTTAGCCCTTTTTTTTTTTTCTTTTGAGTTCTGAGTTTTTTTTTTTTTTTTTTTTTTTGCGAGAAGATCAGCCCTATGCTAACATCTGCCAATCCTCCTCTTTTTTTGCTGAGGGAGACTGGCCCTGGGCTAACACCCATGCCCGTCTTCCTCCACTTTTTTTATGGGACGCCGCCACAGCATGGCTTGCCATGCAGTGTGTTGGTGCGAGCCCGGCATGTGAACCGGTGAACCCAGGGCCGCCACAGCAGAGCACGCGCACTTAACCGCTTGTGCCACCGGGCCAGCCCCTGAGTTCTGAGTTTTTTTAATACGTTCTAGATATAACTCCTTTGTCAGATATCTGGCTTACAAATATTTTCTTTTCAACTATCTTTAGTTTATCAGAGTTTTTCACATAGCAAAACTTTTTTTTATTTTGATGAAGTCTAGTTTATCCATTTTGTTCTTTGATGGATTATACTTTTTGTGCCATGTCTGAGAAGTCTTCATCTAGCCCCAAGTCCCAAGCATTTTCTTTTATGTTTGCTTCTAAAAGTTTATAGTTTTACATTTATATATATAATCCTTTTTAGTTATTTTTTATAAGGTGTGATGTTTAAGTTGAAGTTTTTTGTTTTTTAATTTTTGTTTGTTTTTGCCTGTGGATGTCCAATTGCTCCAGCATTTCTGGTTGAAAAGATTGCCCTTCCTTCAGTGAACTGCTTGTGAAATAATGAGGGAGTTTTCCTATTAAATATAAAAACAGAAATTTACACTGTGTTAGGGTGTTAAGACTGCATAATTTGTATGTTTTCTTTTTTTACTTTCCAAATTTTCTTTACCATTCTGGAATTACTTTTGCAATGGAAAAAAAAAAGTATATTAAAAATAAAAGTTACTATTTAGGAGATGCTGTGAAGAGACTATCCGTTAACTAAATTCTAACCCTTTAGGTATGCTTCAATCACTGTTATAAGTTCTAAAATTTAGATGAACAAAAATGCTTTACTGTTCAAGCTGGTTTGACCCAAAAGATTTTTAGACAGAACATTTGTAAAAGATTAATAGTTTAAATTCATGTGATTCTTCTTACTATTTATACACTTATAAGATTTTAATTAAGGCATTATATTAGTGTTTTTAAAAAACTCCCTAATGGATAGTCTAAATGTATCCTCAGATGGTTTCATTTATAAAAAGGAAGAAATTTATGAAGTTTTGAGATTACTGCCTGAAACCTCAACAGAATCCATTAAATCACACAAAAGGCAAATAAAGAGTAAGAACTGAATGCTTCTTTAAGATGCTGGTAGCAATGAGGAACTAAAAAATTAGATGAAGCGACATATTCTGTTATTTTTTTTCCTTTTAATGTAACATACTTAGGTTTGCATTATCTTCTTAGATTCCAATTAATCCAACACAAAAGCCTCTCCATGAATAGCCACGTGAATTTTTTCTTACATGTTTTGTTCACTTCCACAATAACAACAACTAATTATATAAAACTGCAAATGTATGGGAGGAGGCTATTATCTTACAAATACCTTTTAAGTAGGCAACTACTTCTCAAACTAGCTTTGAACCACTGCTGGCATTTGTTTCCATTACCCCTAAATGATGCTGATTACCTTAAAACCATTTACGAAACCAGATTTTCTAGTTATATTTGCAAGCTATGGGATTCTGAGATCTGGTAATATGATTATTTGAATGCATTATTGCTCGTTGATATATACTATCTTTTATATACCACATACTAGGTAGTATTTGAGAAAAGTCCATTTAAGTTTTACATATTTAATAACTAAACTGGTAACAACTCATCTTGTAAACTCTAGTGAGGTTGAAAGTTTTACATGTCTTTATTTCATAATCAGTAAAGTGCAGGTTACTCCAAATTTTCAAGAATTGTATGAATTTAACATTGTACAATAAAGAAACTGAGGCAAAGAACATCTGTAGATTGTCCAGTGTTAAACAAACAGTATTTATACCAGAATGTGATGTTGAAAAGGAAGGCTAACCGGATTCAGGGCCATAAAATGTAGCAGACCTTTGGTTTGATTGTTTCAATCTGTTGTATCATCCTCACTGTTATTAGACTAAGCCCAATGAGATTGTTTTACTGGATATCATTCTAGGCAAGTCCACTTCTGACATTTTGACACTCTATCACACTCTGAATTCTAGAATCTGCTCAGCCCTATCTTCTTCCTCCCACTGCTCCTCTTCTCCAACTTGATGGAGACCTCTTGTCTCCTGACATCTCCATTTTTTCCTATCTATTATCTTTGTGCTGTATTCATTATTTTCCAAACCCCATAATTCTTTCCGTCATCTCAACTCTTAAAGTCGTTAAATCTAGTAAGCCATTGTCCTCCATCTTAGCCTCCTGTGACACTCCACCTCGTGTCAATCCAAAACTCTGTTAAGATTTGTCTTTGCAACCAATTTACCCAGCATGGCTATGAGGTAATTCTAGAAACATGTGAAACGTATCCAATAAACATTCATGATCAACAATATTAGCTTGGTCCTCCCCACTGGTCAGCAAGCTTTCTGTTTGTTGATTCTCCCATATTTCAAAATCTCTTTACCAAACATTTTCCGCTGTCTTCAAGCCCCACCACACCTGTACCCTCCATATTCTTTCACCAGAGGACAAGACCCCTCTGTGGTAGAGAAGGTCAATAAATGTAAACCTCTTCAAATCTTCTTCCTCACCCCACCTTCCAACAATACCTGCATTCTCATCTAAATTTATGCCCTTAGCACCAGAAAAGGTACTATTATTGTATGCACAAGCCAGTGATATCTTCATCTGCTAATGAATCGTGGTCAACAATTTCTGTTTGTTTTGAATATCACAACTTCATTTTCATTAATAGCATTTCCCCCTCAATGTTTTTCCATCTTAAAAAGAAAATTCATTCTAGTATTTTCCCTGTAACCTCAAGTATAATTCCCTAATTTGTAGCTAAATTTCTTGAAAAAGTAGTAGAGTACCTTATATAATATTTTCCTTTTTTTGAATCACTTCACCTATCTCAAGATGCCTTACATTTTTGGGGGCACTTTTCAATTTGACTTACCCTCTCTGGGACATAGAATGGTATTGATAAACATTTCTATTTTAGAATAATGCCTCCTCTTGGTCTCCAAAACACTTCTCTAATAAAGGAGCTTATTTTGTCTTTCTTTAATATCCAGCCACTTCTATTCTTTTTCTCATACAGCTTCTGCTTCCCTTTATTCACCGTTTAAATGTTCAGTTCTCTTTAGGTTTGCCCTTCTTGTCCCTTTTCAGCTTTAATTCTGAGCATTTCTTCAGATTGTTCTAACTCACACACGTTGCTTCACATGCCGCTGACCACCCGAAGTACAGAATCAACATTTTCCCCACTAAATGTTCTCTTGAGCTTTGGTATATATAGCTGCTTACCTGATACACATTTTAATACATGTGAATACCTCCTAAGTATATCCTACTCAGGGCGGATCCAATGGAAACTGGACTCACCCCCTTCTCACCAGCCCTGCCGTGGAAAACAAACAAACAAACAATCAGACAGACAAACAGCTCCTTCTCCCCCTACATTCTACATTCAGGGAGTGGCATTAACTTCCATTTAATCAATACAGCAGACATCAAGGCTTGTACTTGATTTGTCCTTTCTCTACATTTCCCCAAATCCAATCAGCAAATCTAATTTGCTCAATAATTTGATAACTCTTGTATTTTTTCCTTACTATTAGTCTAAATGATTCAGATTCAGATATTTGAGTTTTTAAAACCTGGAATATATACCTAATACTTCCTCACAGTATTTTCTTATTTCCATTCAAACCATTCTCTACCATATGTAAGAATATTGCTTTTCCAATCAGTAAATGTGATCACACCATATCTGGCTTTAAGTTTAGAAATGATTTTCCTTTATCTTAAGGATAAAACTCAAATGTTTTATTGTGATATTAAATGTTCCTTATAATTTGTCTTTATAATTTAGATTAATATCTTACTCTTCACCATAATGTATCCTATTTCTTCCCATGTGAAATATCTGTCCTTCTTTAAACGTGTTATACACTGTCAAAATATTTCTACCCTTTAGTATATAACATACCTTTGTGCTAGGAATCACTGCCAATAACTTTGCTCAATTGTTTATAATTTTGCCCACCTTCTGTCTTTAGCATGAGGTACCACCTCCTCAGAGAAGTCTTCCATGACTATTCCAAGCCATTTATTTCCCATCTCCCCCCATAACCTCTACTATAGCATTTAAGATCCTTTATTGTGATACTTTGCTTTTTTGCCTATCACTCCAAGACTGTGAAGTGTTTAGAGACAGGGTCTGTGTCCTATTCATCTTTGAATGCCTCATGCACAGCACGGGGCCTCGATTATTGTAAGCACTCAAGTATTCATTGACTGAATACATGAATAAATATACTTTTTGACCTAAAGTAGATTACTCTTTTCTTGTGACGAGAATTCTCATATCTGCCAGACAATGAAGTATGTACCAGATCAGTTTCTGATTTTAGGCTCCTCTATTCAGAATTCCAAATAGCTCGTTTTTCTGACATATGAATTCTTCAAATATATTTGCAACATTGCATGACTCTCTTTTATATTCATTTTTACTTTTATGCTATTTTGCCTTAGATTTATTGAGTTCCCAAAGATCCTTCTCTTTCTTACTTTAAAACTGATAGATATTTGTGGATTTTGATCAGTATGGCTCTTAGTCGATAAGTTTGTTTTTAAATTCTGGTGGCCTTTATGTACTAACTATAACAAATAAATGAAAGAAAGGCGCAATTTCAAACAAGGTTTCTGAATTCAAGTCAATGCACCTGCACATTTGGAATAGCATAACAAATTCACTCAAGCTACTAATGTTACTCAAAATGTAGCATCTTTATATCCTGTAGCTGCATGATCACTTCCACTGTCCTCTCCTACCTGGAAAGCTGGGAAAAATAACTTGCTAACTAATGATCTCACAGTGTCCTCCAGTTTGAACAGTCACTTACATTTGCAATCAATTGAGTTTCATAGTCCTTTTTTGAGCTGGCTTACTCTCCTTTTGATGACTCAGTCTTTTCCATGTGAATGCTCAGATTCCCTATACTGCCTGCTCATTTCTTGGATGACTTTCTGAGTGCTTGGGATGGGAAAGTAGGCTTCAGTGTCTTGGCTGCAGAATGATTTTTCTGGTCTGTGCTGGCTTATGCTGATCTGGTCACTGGATATATGACCACTCATTTGCAACCTGTTCAATCTAGTCTTTGGGGCATTGTAACAGTACCCACTGCCATAGTCTGAAATAGCCATAGTCAGAAATTTTCACCAAAATAAAAGTATTCACGCTCTCCACTTGTTTATTCTACCCCAGACCACTTCCTGTCGTCTAGCCCTCTCAGCTTTTCTATGTTCCTTCAGCTGTAGTTTATTGAAATATTTGGAATGAGTGCATGCCCTGTATAGAACTTACTGAGCCAGTAATGCTCTGTAAGTCCATTAATTAGGCCACATTTTGCAGCAAATGATATACTCTCTCTCCCAGGACATACTGGCTGTGGCTTGGAATCTCCCAAACTATGCCTCTCAATCCAAGCGTGCCATTACTCATCCTTGGCTACCTGATTTATTGGGATTTTCTAACATTTTCTCTCTCCTTGGAGTTCCATGGCAAAAGAGAAAAATGGAGGAAATAAGAACAAAGATGGGTACGTCTGTCTTTTGCCTTTACTGCAGTCCTCTGATATGGAAACCCTTTGTTTTCTCCACTTCCTCCCCTTCTGGAGAAGACCTCTACTCCATGGAACACTAAGGTGAAGCCCTACCGTTCTCGCTCCTGGTATGTCACTGGCACGCTAAGGAATTTAGAAATTTCTCTTTTCTCTTAATAAAGAATGACTCAAAATAATTCTATTGCTATGATTATGCAGGAAGTGCTTGAGACTTACAGGTAAATAATTATATTATAGTTCTAGGTGGTATCAAGTATCTGTTGATACAGTCAGTATGGAGTTATAAGGCAAAAAGTGTACAGGATTCTAGAAGAAATGAGTAAACATTTAAAAATATACCTTCCCTTAATACACATTTTAATGGCTTTTATATCCTTGCTGTAGCCACAGTGGTGCTCTTCAAGACAAGGGAACTTATTCTCCCCAGCTTCCGAGAATATTGCCTGTTAATGGTGCAGGACTGAGTCCCTCTCCATCAACTGACCTTGGCTGAGGGGAGCTGTCTCACCCAAGGTTATGACCCCTCCTTAAGGAGGACTTACAATGATTCTAATACCAATTTTCAAAGTATGGGGAGTTTTTTCACACAATTTTTTTCTAAGCAATTCTCAGACACCAGCTGAATATCATACAGTTCAACTCAGTTCTGACACTATCCACCTGGAGATGGCATCTGATACCACAGGTTAAGGGCTCAGTCCTACAAGACGGCTCCTTACCCCCTGCCCACTTCAGACGCCAATCACAAATCCAGGTTGTCACTTGTGCTTCTGACTGACTGGCTATAGGTCAGAAGTTACAACGACCTCATCCTTGGGTTAAATTAATTTGCCAGAGTGTGCACAAACTCAGAAAAAAACATTTTATTTACTAGATTACTGGTTTATTACAGAAGAATATAACTCAAGAACAGCCCCATGGAAAAGATGCACAGGGCAAGGTATGTGGGAAGGGGCATGGAGCTTCCATGCCTTCTCTAACCATGATGCTGTCCCAGAATTTCCATATGTTCACCAACCCTGAAGCTCTCGACCCTGTCCTTTTGGGTTTATATGGAGGCTTCGTTACATAGGCATGATTGCTTAAATCATTGGTGACTGGTGACTGACTCAATCCCCAGTCCCTTTTCCCTCCTCGGAGGTCAAGCATGGGTACTGAAAGTTCCAACCCTCCAACCACATAGTTGGGAACCCTGGCAACCAGCCCTCATCCTTAGATAGTTTCCAAAAGCCACTGCATTAACATAAAATTTGGTGTGGTTGATGGGGGCTTGTTAGGACTATTAAGACACCTGTATTGCTCACATCACTTAGGAAATTCCCAGGGTTTTAGGAGCTGTGTGCCAGAAATGGGAACAAAGACCAAATATATATTTAATCACAATATCACAGGGCCTATATTTAATAACTCGTTGACGTAGGATATGAAAGGCCAGTCTTTTCACCTCAGTTCGGAATAGTTCTGAATGGCCATCCCAGCAGCAGCTGCCCATAGAATTTGCTGAAGGTTCTGAGGCATTGTATTTCAGTTCAACTTCTCCCTCTGTAGAACCTTACTTCTCATATTTCTTACAGGTATTGTTCCTGAGAGCTCTCCTCAATATACTACCTGCAAATAAATCTCCATTTCAGAGTCCGTTTCCCAGAAGACCTGACCTACGGCAGTTGGAATAGGTATTTTGGAACCATATTGATTTCCTACTTTGTGGCAACTGCATCCTACTACAAGATCTCCTCTAACCAATCCTGCTTCCCTCAGTCTCTCATGTAGAGTTTTCCTTAAAGCTATCCCAAATAATCACCTCGTGCATACAAATCTCAGAGTCTGTTTCCTGTGGAAATTCACCTAAGACAATTTAGTTGCTATCTTTGCTTAAAGGCATAGTAAAAGGAACAAAACATTGTAAAGATAAAAAAATTAAGGTAATAATCTCTTAAATTTTCACAGTATTTTTATACTTTACCAAGCAAATTGATATTATCAATTCTGGTTTGATCTACTTGAGTAAAATAGTAGACAAGAGAATGATAGTGAAAGAAACCAGGTAGAAGTATTTGCCAAGGACTGATCTTTAAACCTGTAACCTTGACTTGGATTTCTGCATATTAACCTATACTTCCTCCATTATCTGAGAAAGATTTTGATCTTACTAATAAGAAATAAATAGTAAAAAGGACCAATTACAATTCAACCTCCTTGTTTCTTGCAAATATGTCTACATCTGGCCATGTTGGAAACATTGAAAATCACACACACAAAAAGAATGTCTTTGAAAGCATGTGACGCAAGACTCAGGATAAACCATTTTATATCCTCTAGAATGTAAGAGCATATAGTTTCTGTAAATTAGTAGCAAAAAGTCAAAAGGAGATAAAGCCTGAGAAAGAAACAGGTAATGAGGAAAGATAAAATATATATGCATGAAATAAAATGTGTGAGAAATTAAATCAAATTTACAGAACCTATATAGGCAGTAGTAAAAGGCTGATATAATACTGCAAAAAACAAAAATTGTCACATGGAAAACCAACTCGAGGAGATTTTTCCCATATTATTTTTTTTAATGGAAGAAAAGTGAAGATAACAGATATGAAGGGAAAATTGAAGAGTCAACACGAAGGTCATTTGTGATTCTGAGTGTCCAGAAAAGAATGACAAAATACAATAAATGATAGAATGAATAAATCTTTTTTGTAATAAAGGTCTTTATATGAATATTGACGTGAGTCATTCCTGACAAAATAAAATTTAAAAATGCACCGAGGCTTATTTTTGCCGTGATTGATAATTATAATGAGGAAAAAGACAATCAGATTATCTTTAGATTTCTTGATGGAACATTATTGTTTTCTGAGTGATCTTCAAAACGTTTACCCAAACATGTTTTTATTTGCGAAGGTATTCCTATATATGTTAGTTTTTGGAAAAAAATGGACTCTTTACACTTATTCAAAAAGTTTTATTTTAATGTGCGTTCCTATTGGCAATGATAAAACTTAACAATAGAAGGAAAATATAAACGCCAGTGATGTATGAACTTAATAAATACTGAGAAATGTCTAAATAATTCCTTCGAATCTGGTTATAAAAATAAAACCAAATGTTTAAACATACTTTCAACAGAAAGAATGTGTACTGCCAAAATAATAATACAATAATAATCCACAGTAATTCTTTATTGAATGCCTAGACTATTCAGGCACAAGTTACATGCGTCTTATGTAACTTTCACCATGACATTACCAAATACATATTTATTTCTGTTTCATAGGTTAGTAAAGAAAGTTGACAAAGATAATGTTTTCTCCTAATGGGCGCAAATTAAAGAATAGGGAAACATGTTTTAAATCATGGGTTGCCTGACAATAAATCCCACAAATGTTCTATTTTATTCTACTGCTTTATGGGACATACTCTAACACCCAGATACATAGCTTTTTTTAAGGAATGGTATTCTTCATATGTGAAAGATTAAAGATAGCCTCCCCCTCAACATTTTTCAGACACATTTTCAAGTTAGTTATTGTTAATATTCACACTTTCTCTAATTTCTCTAGTGAAGCAGTCTTACATCATTCTAAATTTCCTATCTTTTTATTTTTGGGTGCAATCTATCCTAATTCTTTTCTTCCTAGAGTTTTCCATTATCTCCCTGTCTTACTTTCTTAATACTGGTCATTGACATTCTTTTCTAAGGCCCAATGGCTTACTCTTAACCGATTAGAATAGAGCCATAGTGTGTGTGTCTCCTCGCTTATTTTGCCTACTTTCTTCTATGTATCCTATGAACAGATGATGGAGTCAAATTTTCCCAGCACAATATCTGTCTATCACTCCATCCAGTATTCTACAGTCCCCCCTACTTGGCCTTCAAGACCATGATCTATGGTTCTCCCAACCTAATTTATCAATCATGCTTCTTGTTAGATCTAAGCCTGAAAGTAATGGCATATATTGAAAAGTGCCCACACTTTGAAGGCAGACAGGTCAGAGTTAGAATTCGGAATTCACCATTTACCAGCTGTGTGACACTGAGAAAGTCATTTGAGTGATTTCTGCTTTAGTAATTGTATTTATCAAAATGAATATAGGACCTACATTGTAATCTTTTGTGATGACTAAATTTTATACCTTTCTGAAATGAGTTATCCTATTGTGGGGGCTTGATAAATGCTAATTAACTTCCAAACTGAATGCATCTTTCAGTTGTCAAAAATTTGCAATTAAACTAATAGTGTGTGTGTGTTTATTAGTAACTTGGGAAGTAGGGGCCCAAAGTATTTCAGAAATGTAAGCTGTATGTCAGAAAGATTTATTAAATTACTACTTTTGTGTTAATAGTTATGTTAATTTTATAATGGTAGAGTATTCAACATACAATGTATAATTTTTGTTGTTTTATCCTGTCATTTTATCTCAGCTGCTTAGGTTTATTTATATGCTAAATAAATACTTAAATATTAAAATGGAATATTCTGTGTATTTTTGTTGTTGCTCTTGCTTTAGCTTTTGACTTTTTCTTTTTTATTGATGTTTTAATAGTTTTTAACATTGTGAAATTTTGGGTTGTACATTTTTGTTTGTCCATCACCATATGTATGTCTCCCTTCACCCCTTGTGCCCATCCCCCACCCCCATTGCCCCTGGTAACCACAATACAGTTTTCTCTGTCCATGTGTTGTTTAATATTCCACATGTGAGTGAGATCATACAGTGTTTGTCTTTCTCTTTCTGGCTTATTTCTCTTAACTTAATACCCTCCAGGCCCATCCATGTTGTTGCAAATGGGACTATTTTGTCTTTTTTATGGCTGAGTAGTATTCCATTGTATATATATACTACATTTTCTTGATCCAATCGTCAGTCGAGGGACACTTAGGTTGCTTCCACTTCTTGGCTATAGTGAATAATGCTGCAATGAACATAGGGGTGCATAAGCCTCTTTGGATTGTTGATTTCAGGTTCGTTGGATAGATTCCCAGTAGTGGGATGGCTGGATCATAGGGCATCTCTATTTTTAATTCTTTGAGGAATCTCCATACAGTTTTCCATAGAGGCTACACCAGTTTGCATTCCTACCAGCTGTGTATGAGGGTTCCTGTTTCTCCACATCCTCTCCAACATTTGTTGTTTTTTGTCTTGGTGATTATAGCCATTCTAACGGGTGTGAGGTGATATCTTAGTGTTGTTTTCATTTGCATTTCCCTGATGATTAATAATGTTGAACATCTTTTCATGTGCCTACTGGCCATCTGTATATCTTATTTGGAGAAGTGTCTGTTCATTTCCTCTGCCCATTTTTTGATCGGGTTGTTTGATTTTTTGTTGTTCAGTTGTGTGAGTTCTTTATACATTATGGAGATTAACCCCTTGTCAGATGTATGTTTTGCAAATATTGTTTCCCAGCTGGTGGGTTGTCTGTTCATCTTGATTCTGGTTTCGTTTGTCTTGTAGAATCTCTTTATTCTGATAAAGTCCCACTTGTTTATTTTTTCTTTAGTTTCCCTAGTCTGGGTAGGCATGTCATCTGAAAAGATTCCTTTATGACCAATGTCAAATAGTGTGTTGCCTATATTTTCTTCTATGAGTTTTATATTTTCAGGTCTCACCTTCAGGTCTTTGATCCATATTGAGTTAATTTTTGTGAATGGCAATAGCAGATGGTCCACTTTCATTCTTTTGCATGTGGCTGTCCAGTTTTCCCAACACCATTTATTGAAGAGACTTTCCTTTCTCCATTGTGTGTTCTTAGCTCTTTTGTCGAAAATTAGCTGTCCGTGTATGTTTGGTTTTATTTCTGGGCTTTCAATTCTGTTCCATTGATCTGTGTGTCTGTTTTACCTTTTGACTTTTTTACAATCAGGAAGGAAAAAACATTTTACCACACAATGTAGCACATTTATCAGAAGCAACTGTTGAGTTTATAACTTTTTTGAAATCTACGGGTCAAAGCACAATTTCATTTTAAAATTGTGATCTAAGAAAACTCAACTGTACATAATAAAAGCTGACATTTCATAGTATTATCTACTCTTCAAGAAGAATTCTTATTATTGTTCACTTCTCATATCATATTGAAAAATAATCAGATTTTAAAATCCTGAACTTTACATGAACATGGGAACATTTCTCTTCATGTATGAGATACTAAACAGCAGTCTTCTTTAAGGGAACAATGGGCATTGAAACAAATTTTTTAATAGCCTTCTTCCCCCACTCTGCTTTAAGAAATGTGAAAACAGTGTGAAATTTTTATTGTACTAATTAATAATATACAGAGAAATTCAAGAAGTATGTATAAATAAATCTGTATGTGAAAATACTCCTGTTGAACTTACTTGCAGAGGTCCATATGACATATAGATAGGTAGGTAGCTATACAGATCAATAGATAGAGGATAGATAATATTACTGGCGATACTGCTGATTTCCCTATTGTTTATCATCAGCATCTTTACTTTTCAATAAGTACAATTTCTCATCCTTACTTTGAGAAGAAACAATAGAAGGCCAACTTCTCTGAATGAACAGAATCTACTGACAAGATCATATTTTAAAAATCTTATGTACTATTTAACGCCTACTTTGTGTTTATAAAAAAGTTCTCTATACTACATAGATGAGATTTGGAAATGTCCAAAATCAAGGTAATGGAAAAGAGAAAAATATTCACAATATTATGGTCAAAAACAAAATCACTTTAAAAGAATATGTCTGATGTTTGGGGGACAGACTGATTAAAGAATTATTAAAATAATAAGAAGGAGGCCAGCCCGGTGGCCTAGTGGTTGAGTTCGCATGCTCTCCTTCGGGGACCCAGAGTTCGTGGGTTTGGATCTCTGGTGCGGACCTACACACTGCTCATCAAGCCATGCTGTGGTGGCATCACACATACAAAAAGTAGAGGAAGATGGGCATAGACGGTAGCTCAGGGACAATCTTCCTCAAGCAAAAAGAGGAAGATTGGCAACAGATGTTAGCTCAGGGCCAATCTTTCTCACCGAACATAAAAAAAATAAAGAAGAAGAAGAATGTTGCCTCTCCCAAGGGGGAAATGGAATATTTGGGGATATTGTGCTATCTTAATACAAATTTCTATCTTCTCTGAAGGGGCTATTTCTCTAATAAACCAGAAGCAGTATTTTAATTATAAGTGGTGTTTATTTCAGCATTCCAATCAGCACAATTCACTGCACAGCTTTCTTGCCAGTTATTGTAGATACAGAGATGAAGAATTATACTGTGCCCTCAAGAACATCTTAGTCTGTAAGAGATACTGATGTGTATCAAAATACATGCCATTAGAACCTTTACTGGTCATCATATATTAGGCAAAAAAGAAAGCTTTAATAAATTTATAAAAATAGAAATAGTATAAGATATCCTCTTACGGAAATCCAATATAATTGTAAATGAACAATAAAATAGATGACAAATAATCCTTATATATGGAAAATTATAAACTCCCATTTAAAAAATCATGAGTTAAACTAAATTTCAGAATCTAATAAATAAAATACATATCAGAACCTATGATATTCGAATCTAGAAGAGCTCTGAGGTAAATTATGATAGCAACTTTTATAGTACTTAATAAGAAAGAATTAAAACAAAATGAAACAGACTTTTACTGCTGGGTTTGATGACTTCACTTGTATCAGACTAATTCTTCTCCCTGAGAACAACTATAAAACTAGATAATATACCAAGAAAAGAAAAACTCCAGCTATTTGAAGGCATAAGAGAGTAAGCAATAAATCTAAGACTTGAGTGGGAGAGAAAGAAGCCTCCTTCCTTGTATCTTTTCTTCCCTCAAGTCATTTGTGGATTCTTGAGGCAAAATTTTGCATCCCAAGAGAAAGCAGCAACTTAGAGTTTTCTCAAAAGTATCAAAGGTCCAAAGTTGGAATCCAAGTCAACTAAACTAGTTAAGTCTTGGGGCCAAGATTAGAGAACCAGATTTCAGGACCAGAGAACAGGAAACTACAGATATAAGCCTGCTCTTTTATATGAATTTAGACCAAAATTTGTTGCCAAATTCTAAGGGGGCAAGAGACATAGCAATTAGCCATAAAGCTGGCTCGGAGAGCTGAGGAGGAAAAACAATAGAATACGTAGGCTTAACAAAGAACTTTGTACTTGGTCAGTTCTGGCACTGCTGCTACTTCCGTTGAGATCCCTGATGCGCTATAACCTAGGCATAAGGGCTAACTAGAATTAGACATGACTCCTCTCCCCTCCCCTTCCACCAAAGGACTTCAACCAAAGGCATTTGCTCAAGGGATGAATTGCTTGTCACCCTACTCTCCCTGCTGTTCATACAAGCACTGACTTCTCTTGGGAGACGTGTGGTATTGTTCAGAGGCTCTGTAATTTACCATACATGGTATCCAAAATTAAGTATAAAAAATAGCAGGCATGTCATGTAACAGAACCTAATGACCAAAAATGAAGAGAAAATATCAGACAATGTAAAGACATCTACTTTCAGATTTTGTAGTTACCAGATATGGACTTGGAGATAACTGTGCTTAATATGTTCAAGAGATCGATAAAAGAGCATCTTGGCAGAGAATCGCCATCTATAACATAGGATCAGATGGAAATTCTAAAATAAAAAAATAACTAAAATTAAAAACCCAATAGATGGATATTATAGAATAAATATAGCAGATCAGAATACTTTCTAGATCAGTTGAAAAAATCCAAAGTAAAGAAGAAAAGGGAAAAAAGTTGAAAAATACAGAAAATAATATAAAGAGATTATGGAATACAATGGTAAGTTTTAATACACAGATGACTGAAATTCTATACACAGATGTGGGAAAAATAGTGTCACAAGCAATATTTGAAGTGATACTGGAAGAGAATTTACCAAAATTGATGATAAAAAAACCTCTACACACAAATTCAAGAAGCCACACAGACTCCAAGCAGAATAAACCATACACACATACACAAACATACACGGTACATTGAAGTATTAAAAAATCAAGACAAGTAGAAAAACTTACAAACAGCTAGATAAAAATCTATGTATTTCTTTCAAAAATGACAGCTTATTTTTATGAGAAATTCTGTAAGTTAGAAGATGATAGAATGCTATCTTCAAAGCGGGGAAGAAAATACTGTCCACCTAGAATTTGATACCCAGTAAGAATATTCCTCCATCGAAAACATTGAATCTAAATTTTCCACTTGATGGGCCCATATTACTAAAGTCTAGTTGATGCAATTGATTTTATATCTCTTCAAGTTTAATCCCACACATATTCCCCAGATTTATATTTACATAAATTTGAAAAAACATGAAGTTCTTTTGGTGTTTACCTCAGCTTCTCATGGGTCTCACTCTTTGAGGCCTGAAGGGACATGAGTCTAGTTACAGGTCTAGAAGCAAAAAGAGGTGTATTATATGATTAAATATGTAAAGAAAGTACAAAATGTCTTATATGGATGATCTATCATGTGTAAGATGTATACCCTTGCACATATTTGCATTTTTAAAAATATATTCCAACATAATAATTATGATTATCCTGGCATGTGAACTTTCTGATTAATTAATTTTTAAATTATGACATCTTCATTTTATATTTGCTGACAATGAACATAACTTGTGTAAAAAGACTAAAAATAAAATGTCATATATGTGTATTATTGGTACAATAAAAATGATTTTTAATAGATAGTATAAACACTTGTCACAGATTTTCAGTTCCACAACCTCACCACATAGACGGAGCCCTAGGGACAAATAGTGGGTTTCCAGGGACACAGCAATTGAAACATTAGCAACATATATATTTTTTTACATTTTCAGTTGTCCCAGAATAGAAGGCTCAACTTAGGGAAGCAGTGCTTCATCACTAAGAGTATTGAAATAAAGGCCAACATACCTTTCATTATGAAGGTCAATGGATAGGTCATGGATTCTGCTGAACTAATTTACACATATGAAATTAGATTTTTGTTTTTCTGACTTTTCTTTTTTTTCTCTCTTTTTTTTTGGTCATACTCATACTTAAGAAATCATTCAGACATGGAATGGAAAATTGAATTCAACCTTGGCAAAAGAGAGAATATTGTGAAAATATTTCAAAATATTTAATCAGCAGGTTTTATTGAGGAGAGGACAAGTGAAAATATGTTTAAATCAAATTAGGCTGGATCATAATAGACAAAATATCTGGATAACAATATCATTAGGTCTAGAATTTCTTTCACTAACTTGCCACACAACGGGCTTATAAACTGGGGATACCAATGTGATATAGTTGAATAGCGTTTTTTTTTAATATAAAATTTTGACTTGAAGTCATGATAGAGACATTATCTCATGCCTTTTAT
Source organism: Ceratotherium simum simum (assembly GCF_057802395.1). Taxonomy (NCBI): domain Eukaryota; kingdom Metazoa; phylum Chordata; class Mammalia; order Perissodactyla; family Rhinocerotidae; genus Ceratotherium; species Ceratotherium simum. The sequence goes on along the minus strand of NC_141910.1, from coordinate 9,241,880 downwards.
AACAGGTCACATATGACGTTTGGTGTAAGTTTAGTTTTAGGAAATGGTTTATCTCTGCAGATAAATTTTCATATTTTCTACAGTCATAAAAATAGCAAAAAAGCAAAAAAGAATACTTCTTGGAATAGAAAGAAGAGCGCATGTATGAGATTTATTATGAAAATGTAATATATAGATTTTGTCTTTTCTATGGTCAATATAGGAAAGGAGATTTATCAGACTAGTTCCCAGTTTTGTGCACCCCAAATAACAAACACCGATAAGTATATTTCCACCTACTCAAATGATTTCTTTGTGTTCCATCCTACTGCTTCTTTATCCTTCATTTTACTGAAGTTAGGAGTGAATCTACCATAGGCAACAATGCCATGTCTCATGGGGAATCTTGGTGCTGTTCAATAAAGTGTTCACACAGATCTTTTTCATGGTGAAAACACCTAGGAGAATAGGGCTTTGGAATACTTTCCAAAGTTCCAAATAAATAACAACTTGAAGGCTTTGTCTAAGAAAAAAACACACTTCAGGAAAAGAGTTAGATGTGTCAGTATCTTTGCACTTCACTGTTGCTTGCATCACGTTTATGAAGACATAATAAATAGTTGTAATAGGAAAAGGGTAGTTAGAATAAAATAAAGTGGTCCATCAAGTACTCAGCCCAAGTTTATTACTGCAATGGACTTGGGTTACAATTACCAACAGAGGAGAGAATAACTATAAGTTATTTTTATGTAAAAAGCATATTATACTAAGCCAACATAATAACACAGTTTTTATGAACCACAATGTTTACACTGAAGAATCACACAAGTACATTTTCCTAAAAGAAGAAGGTAGGTGTTGATAAGCTACTATGGATTTTACAATTGCAATGAACAAAAATAATTGTCATGGCAAAATAATAAAAGTGCATTAACTTTTGTTGCAATGCTTGACAAAGATTAAACAATAAAATTAAAAAATGCTTATTAAATAATAAAAAGGTTTTATATCATGTTTAATGTCTTTATTTTGAAATGACATTTATTTTTCATAGAAATTCTCTGTATATACGAAGTTGTTCACTATCCTTCACTAGTGGTATGTGGGAGATTGTTTCTGCTGCTAAGAATGTTTTTCTGTAGTACTTCAGGGAATTAATATAGGCTAAAATGACTTTTAGGTGAGCATAAATTTAAATATCTACTTTATAAAACTCTAATTAAGATTTGATCTCAAGCGGCTCTGATTTTATCACTATATTTGATTTTACATTTGGAAGCTTATAGAAAAGTCAAAAGTTATCACCAGTTATTTAATGTCTGGTTACTAATTAAAGCATATTATACTAATTCACATTTGAAGGCAAATGACAGACTGTTAAAAAAGAACACAGGGCCAGGGATATAACTTACAGGAGCAAACCATTACACAGGGACAACATGGAGAGAGCTATGACTTTGTGTAAGGGTTATTTATACAAATTCCTGGCTATACATTGGTGAGCCATATTGACCATGAGGACAACCACTGATATAAAGTGGTTGAATATACTGAGTGATAAACAGGGAGTTTTACAAATATGTCGGATTAAAAAACACTCTATTTAAATTTGACTATCAATAAGACCTTTTCTCAGGCAGAAAGATGATTGAAGACTCAGACATGATAATTAGACAAGGGATTGCACTATTTAGACATTCTTGAAACCACCAAATAGAGGGAAGTCTTGGGATAGAATTTGGGAAGATGTATAAAATATCTAAATTTTCATAGAAAACTGCTGAGGGGAATGTGTTGACTTTGCAAGTTCAAGGACGTCTAGGTGAGGTATTTGTCTGTTTTCTCAGAGAGTGTCATGGCATGTAAGGCAGCTCCTCCTGAGAGATGATACAATGTATTCTTCTGCTGGCTTTCAGGAGGTGGGTGTTCTCTGTTTGTATGCTTGTTAGTTAATACCTATGGAAGTCAGCTATGTTGATTGTACCCTCTGGTCCTTACCTCAGCTGAAGAACGGTGGGGCAACAGCCATAGCTGAGGCATCCAGTCTAATTAGAGCTGAAATATACCTTGACGATATTAATTTCCCATTTTTTAAGGTTCTTCATATATTTAAAATATAATCAACATGAGGAAATATGTCACATTATACTTTTACTGACTTAATTATTCTCAGTTCTCCACACCACTAGATTAACAGAAATAGTAACATTATAGAAATAGCAAAATAGTAACATTTCAAGGAAATCTATACACAATCAGAATATGTTGAGGTATCCATTTATTATCCACTGCATGTATGCCCCCTAAAGTCTTCCAGAGGTGAAAGGGTGACAAACAGTTAATGAAATGGAAATGGTGAGAAGGAGTAAAACATTTTGAACCACGTCTATACCACAACAAAATACCTGACGAGTTCGCAAGAGAGCACATAGGAAATACTACTGTACATTCAATTCCAGATAGTATACTAAAACTAACTACCTCATTGCTTTCTACATTTAAGAAATAGAAGTTAATTCATTAAGTCTAAATATAGTCCATCTACATTCCCATCCACAAGTCCTTTTTATTCTGATTATATAAGTTTACTCTTCCCCTTTTACCCATTTTCTCATTTCGGACTCATTCAAGCTTTGAATATATGAGCCAACATTTATTTTCTCAGCATTTTCACAACTGGGAATTCTTTAAAGAAACACTCTATTACTTCATTTTCTTGCCTCACCTGTAATGCTGTTGCTATGCCTATCCTAACAAGAAAACACCTTCACTGTAGCAGGGGAGTGGGAGAGAAAGAATGCTCTTGAATGAAAGAGACTAAGAAGATTTGGTCATATGATTATGTGTGTGGAGCACAGAATATTTCCTTATCCACACTCAGGATTATAAAGAAGTATCACAGTTTGATGCTATGAACTATTTACAAATATTTTAAATACATTTTTCCTGAAACTCTTCCTCTCACCTTTTTTTGTATTTGTACCAATAAATCATTTTTATATGAGTGCCTAGATACCAGATCCTGAGGTAATCATTTGCTATAAATGTTTTTAATTTTATCAGGAGAAATTTATTCAAAAGTATAGTGAATTTATTTTAAATTATTGACATCTATCGATTTATGAATTCTACACAGCAGGGCATGAAAATAGAGATTTGCATTCCACTGTCAGTATAAAGAATTGTCTCTTCTTTAACATTACATTTATCTACACCTCTAAAAAGAAACCAAGGGTTTTGAAATTGAAAATAAAATATTTTATTCATTGTTTCAACAAATTTTTATTGAGGACCTACCTTTGCAGGCACTTTGTTTAGTTCTGGAACTAGCAGTGAACAAAGGGTAGAGGGGTGGACATCTCTGCCTGTAGCGAGTGCAATAGAAGTTAGATAAATATAATATTCCAGACATTTATCAACATTTAGGAGAAAACTAAATCAAGAAAAGGTAGCATGCATTTTGGAATAAGAGCAGGGGTTCACATTTGAACAAATACGTGTGAAAGTTGTGAGAAAGCCGACCAAGAGTTTATCTGAGGATAAGCACCCAGGCAGAAGGAGTTATAAGCGTGGGACTAGTAAGAAGGCTGGTGTGGCTGAGAGGAGAGCACGAGGGGGAGAGGAGTAGGCTATGAGGTCAGAAAGATAACAGGGCTTTTAAAATATGATTGAAATGAGGTATCGTTAGAGAGCTTTGAGAAAAAGAATCAGATTCAAATTACATCTTCTCACAATCACTCTGTTGCTGAGTTGAGAAGAGATGGAAGGATTGGGGTTGATGGTGGGAGGGATGGACAGAGACCCAGTTAAGACTCTCTTATGATAATATGGTGAAATAGGAAGATGGCTTATACTCTGGTGATAACAACAGGGTGGTGAAATTAGCCAAATTATGATTATATTTTGAATTTCCCTCTAAAGGAAGAAAAATAAGACTGATGAACCACCTAAATTCTTGAGCAAAATTTATCTAATAGAAACTTCAGTAAGTACAAAGTTTATGAGGCTGAAATAGAAAAAAAAACAAGCTTAGAATTTGAAAAAAATGCATGTCCATCTTTCTCATAATGAAACACATTGAGGGGTTGGGGAAATCTCTATTCCAACCCACTGCCGTTCTCACAATCGAATACAGAACTGGCAAGAGATAATCTATACATGACACTAATCTATACATGACACACCAGTCCACCTTTTGAAGTCCCCTATTCTCCTACATTTTACTTGACTTGAACTATTTTAATTAAAGCACAGCATACATAAAAAATTGAATAAACACATCTACAGCTCAGCAAGTTTTTACAAATAAAGATGTTGTGTAACCACCATCCAGACCAAGAAACAGAAAATAGCAGTACTTGAGTATTTGTGCCATCTTCTAGGCATTTCACCTCCAAATTAGCTAGTTTTTATTACAGCACATTATTTTTACCTGTTTTCATACATTATATACCAGCATGCATATGCATGTATTCTTCTGTATCTGTTGTTTTTGCTCAGCGTTCCATCTATGAGATTCATCTATTCTGGGGTATAACGTAATTTGTATATTTTTACTACTGAATAATATCTATTGTATGAATGTACCACAATCCATTTATTCCTTTTACTGTTGATATTTGGGTTGAATACAGTGGATTATAGTCTGAAAATGGAGAATGGTGTTGCATGCATAAACGTTCATGAGTATTTACTCCTGGTTTTAAATATATTAAATATTAGAGTACACCAAAAATACAACAAATGAATATAAGGTAAGGAAAAAACTGAGGAAAATATTTGTGTCATAGTCAGAGTCCCAGATGCTAATATTATTAATAAGCGATTATATTGTGTCCATCATTCAATTCCATGGCTAAAAATACAGAAGAGCTCCACTCAGCTTCATGAAAAAGTAGTGGTTCAAGAAAAAGATGCAGCTGAGACCCAAATGGAGTTAATTCCTACTGAGTCCATTCATGTGCTCAGAGTAAATGAAGCAATATTTTCCCTTTTTTATCCTATCTAGGTTTACTAACATCTCCAGTTCCTGGAGGCAAGTACTAACAATGGTTGATGGTGGGAAAAGGCTGAAATTCTTCTGAAACCTCCAATCTGGTTGGGAACCATTTGGGAATGGGCAAACAACAGTCAAATATAACCTGAAACCTATTTTGACAAGTGTCAACTTTTTCTAGATGGTTCTTTGAAGATTTTGTGACAACTAGCTTTATGATGCAAGAGCAGAGAGGAAAATAAGATAGTTTTAGAAGAACTGAATATTGATCTACTCAGTATATGCCTAGGTCTAATTCAACAAATCAGATATTCACTTAAAAAATATATCTGATAGAGAAGAATCTTTAAACATATTAAAAAGTTAGCAAATTAAAATGGAAGGATTATCTTGATTATTGATAGTGAGTAGGCCCTTGGAAAAGAGTAGGGAAAGTAGAGTCTTTCTCTTTCTCTCTCTCTCCTTGTAAATACATTGGTGTTATATTTCAGGTTTTGCTCTGAAATACTTTTGGAAAAAGAAACAAAGATATCTGAATTCTATCTTCACTGAGTTCATTAGATGAAGGATTTTATTAAGCAATGGAAGAATATGACGAAAACAAATTTTTCTGAGGATCTAATGTAAAACATGGTGATGATAGTTAATAACATTGTATCATATAATTGAAATTTGCTAAGAGTGCAGAATTGAAATGTTCTCACCAAAAAAAAAAGACAAATATGTGAGGTGATGGATGTGTTAATTAACTAGATGGTGGGAAACTTTTCACAATGTATACGTATATCACATCACCACGATGTATACTTTAAATATCTTACAAATTTATTTGTCAATTATACCTCAATAAAGCTGAAAATAAAAAGAAATTTTCAAAGGGTAGGTGGAGGTTTTAAGCAATGCTATGCAATGCCTTTAAACATTTCTTATTAGTACTTTCTTAAAATGCCAAGAAAGGCAATTCTGTAGGGACAAGTAAGTACAATAATTATGCACTCAGTGAGGTGTTTCTACTAATAAATCCTGAAATTTCCTAGAGGGACAACATCACAAAATCCAAGATCTTTGCATTAGGGCAAATAGTTTGTTGTCTAACATACTTTTAGCTAAGAATAATGTTGAGCACATACACACATATAATACACTCACACAAATACATACCCATATGAAGGGAGAAGGAAACAATACATTACTCCTGGGCTAATAACTTATTGACTGTTCAGATCCAAGGGAAAGGTCAACGCAAGACACAGAAGGGAATTCCTTTGGTTCTTTCCACAAATCAATCACAGTGTAAGAAAAGATACCCTGTAGAACACACATTAAGTAAAAAAAACCCTTTACCAGAGAACTTGACCATAAATCTGCTTGCTATTTTAATGAAACTAAATATTCTGCTAAACTAACTCAAAGAAGGTGAATGAAATGAAAGAGTCTTCTCTTTGGGACAAAAACTGCGTACTGACTTTTTATTACCTTGGATGATAACGTAGATGAAGGATGGCAGGATATCAAAATTATGCCTTCTAACGTTCCCAGTATAGACAATAATGATGTATCATTCTTCCTCCAATATCTTCCCCAGAATATTTTCATTTCCTAGCTTTCTCTTTGCTTAGATTGATTATTTGATCTACATGGTCCTACCCTCAGACATCCAGAATTGTGTTTAAATAACCATGCTGAAACATAACCATGCAACTAAGAAATGCACCTGTACTTCAATGTTATCTTTTATTAAGCTACTCAAAGGCTCCTAGGCTCCTCTTGGTTGTGACAGTATCTCTGACTTTCCTTGTTTTTATTTAAATCAGTAATGATTGATGGATATTTATTTTATACTTTGGCAATAATCAAATAATACTCTATAATTTTGTTGCACAAATTGTCCCATCTTTAGCCAATGGCAGCTCTTTCAGTTGGCTCCTATGTCTCTTAAAAATATCCTCATGATTTTGTGTCTGCACGTGTGTTTGTGTGTGGGGGGTGTGTGTGTATACACGCACATGTGCTTTTGAGCACTTCATTAATTTCTGGCACTAAAAGATGCTCCAGGTTTATCTTGTATATTTCCTACTCTAATCTTAGAATCAGCCATTTTTACGAGTCCTGGTTTTTTTATTTTTTATTTATTTTTTCATACAGTTAAATATACCTATATTTTATGGTATCACTATTAATAAGATGATGTTACTTAACAGTAGTATAGATTTAGAAGATTAAGCTTTACAGAAACACAGAACCATTCTTGCTTTATAAATAAATAGCCATTAAATTAATGTCTTTTTTTCTTTAGTCTTATCTTAGGATTATACTCAAGGAGAAATTGAAGATCTGATCCTTTCCTCATTTACAAAGATTATAGAATCATATTTTTATATTACCTACCATGATTGTAGTTTAAATGTTCAGTTTATTGAGAAGTTTTATATATTTTGGTGTTTATGCAGAGTCAGAGAAAAAAATCATATAATTGAAATATTTAATGGGAAAGTAAACATTTAACCATCTGCCCAAATTCCTCTTTTTACTCTTCAAAAAATATAAAATAGAAAAATTAAGATAATAGCTAGGTATTTTGTTCCATTATAAAATATAAATTTATTAGGGGATGGGAAAAGCAGTAGGGGCAATAATTATCCTAGAATATAGTGATCAGGTAGACATATTAAACAAGATAGTCCAGATTTTTGTCATTTTTTTTCCCAGAGTGAAAATTCTTATAACCCCATAGTCAGATTTTTAATACTGCCCAAGTGAAAATACATGGAAATTTTTTTCTCTTGAGGTGGTGATAGAGTTCAGACACAGGCCAAAATTAGAGAAACATGAGCATTGCAAAAATCCAAATTGTTGTTTTATTCCATTTGAAAATTCAATACAGTTGGCATTTTTTTTCACTCACGAGAGTAAGGAACCATATCATATTGTCTACATTTGCAAGACATAATCAGATATTTTGAATTTGCAGTGTTAATTATACTTTTTTGACATAGATTAAGGGATGTAATATAACATATTACTTGTTTTTATCAATAATTTTCTGAGTTTTAAAAATAATATGGAGAAAACAAAATAATTTTCAGATAAAGATTTCTCTCTATTGACTGGCTGGTGCAGAGGAAATATTTTCTCAATTTAGAATAATTGAAATTATCTGTTTCTGTGTGTGGAGGGGGGGGAGAACCAGAGAGGGAGAGACAGAATTCATATATGTATTATATATCTTGTATATTACATACAACTTTAACCATGATTACCATAGTAATTTACCATATATATTTACCATAGTTAGCATAAAGGCAGCAACTTTTCTTCAGTTTATGCCATAGAAACCATTGAAGTAATAAAGTATGAAAATATCATTGCGACTATTATTCTGGTTTAAGGATTTTTTTTATTATCTACTATTTTTTATTATCTACTATTGTTTCAGGATAACATTAACTGGCTTCTTGTGAATAACAGCCTAGATCCATGCAGGCTAATTTCTTTAAAATATAGTCGCCTTTGTTTGTTACCCTCAGTTCTAAACATCAAACCTAGTTTTAGAAAACGCAGCTCCTGTAAATATTCACAGTCTAACTAAAGCAGAGTTCTTCATCCTTTTTCTCAATCACATCTTTTTTATCCTCTTTACGTCTCAACCTAAAGATTGAAACTACTGTACGGATCATTAAAATAAGTCATCTTGTTCCAGAATCCAGTTACCAGAATAATTTCAAAAGTATCAAGTGACAATGACAATGACTATTATCAAGAGTAACTGTGATAACTGTGACTATTATTTATTAAGCAACCTCAAATGTCCAGAACTGTTGTAGATTCTTTTTTTTGTATTAGCTGTAGTCTTCTCAATAATTGTCACTAAAGATATACTAGGTTGTGATGCAATAAAAATACCAAAATATCAGAGGCTTAAAAAACAAGGCTTATTTTTCGCTTGTTCTATATGTCTTTTGAGGGTTGCTTGGGTTGTTCTGTGTGTTGTTCTCTCTCTGAGACAAATCCACTCTCTGGAATAGCTACTATGTGTAACACTGCTTGTTATTATCGCAGTGGGAAAGACAACATCTGCTGATCTGTTTCCAGCAATTAAATTCCCTCACCCAGGGGGATAGATAGCACCAGGCTTACAATTTATTGACCAGCACTAGTTGCCTGGCCCCACCCATCCAGCTATATGAGGAAGTACAATGATATGAGAAAATGGACGTTCAAAAAGTTTTGTTCAAGATCACACATATAATAAATGCCAGAATCAAAAGTAAAATCATGTCTATCTTACTCCAAATTAGGTTTCTTCACACTAAACCATGCTACTTTAAGCCATTCTAGTAAAACCAGGCATTGAAAACGTAGAATCTAATTCAAATTTACTTAGAAAATAAAACAATCTGCTCATCAATCAACCTTCTAAATGTGATACCTGGACAAATAATTCTTCACAACTACCTGTGTTCACTTTATTCTGAGTTGGTAATGGGTTATAAATAAACATAAATATTTAATGATTATGAGCCACCCACTTAAGATTAATGAACATGAACCCCCTTGATTTAATCAGCTCATTTCACATCTCTAAAGGGAAAAGCAAGTATTAGTGGAATTTTTGAACCAGACATATGTGTTGCTTCCAGACTTACACTAGCTTTCTATAAATATCATGAAATGCCCTATGATTATAATGTTAATTTAAATACATATTAGAATCCAATATGATTAGTTATAGATAGATAGATAGAAAGATATGTGGATAGATAGATCATGTTCCCATTGAATACTGTTACATCTTAAAATGGGTCTATTGTGGTTATTTTCAGAACTCTAACTCAGGGTAAACCCCAGTTTCTGCATTTAGACTATAGAAAGAATTTAAGTGATGAAATCTCTGAAGATAAATGAGCAAGAAATATCCATTCTCCCCAACACTACCATTATATCCCTTGAGGCCCAAATACGTTATATACTTAGAACGAGTTATTCAGATAACAAATGGATGATACAGGTAAAATGCTGTACTTCCTCCTCAGGTAAATTATGACTTTTTAAAGAGTAGACTCAAGATCTGATGTGTCAATACAATCTAAGCGTGTACTTCTCAGGAGTAATAAATCAGGAACGTTTGGGGCAACAAGTTACAGAATCCTACTCCTAGTGACAAAAAAAAATCAGAGTTGATTTTCTCATTTGAGACATCTGGAAAAGAGCTGTGGTTGGGTTTGACAAGGCTGCTCTATATAATATCAGAGCTGCCATGGTCTTTCTTTGGTGCTTATGATACGGCCGCTGTGGCTCCAATATCCACTGTTAAAGTCAAAGAGCATGAGAGAAGGACATGGCCAGTTATTTCTGTCTCTTTTAAATATTTTTGGGGAAAGTAAAGCCAAAACAGGAAAGTAAAGCTCAAAACAACTCGAATGTCCTTTAATTTATGTACCTATGGGAAAACAGAGTTATATGATCCAATCAAGTGAGGCTGATAAAATGAGCAAAGAATGGTAAAGATTGTTTAGACCAGTCCTAACACTTTAACTGGGTCTGCACACAAATATCATTCTGTTAGCCCACAAAACAGTTGTGGATTTGACAGACAACTGTCAGATATGACTTAAATGTCAATTGTCTTGTCACAGATTTATGCAGAGAATACTAATATACTTATTTTCAAAACAAAATAAAATTTGAAACGAAAAGTGACACATCATTGCTTCTGTCATATTCTATTTGTTAGAAGTGAGTCACTAAATCCAGCCCACAGTCAAGGGGAAGGAATTAGACAAGGAAAAGAATACTTGAAGGCAGGGATTATTTAGGGGTATTTTATAGTTTGCCTACAACTCCAGTAAATAATGTTTTCTTCTTGAAAATAACATATAATTGAATCTAAACAATATATCAAAATTTGTTACCTTTTAATAGGACACTTAACTGCCTTCACAAATGTAGTGATTACTTTGTGGTGATATATTTCTTCCTATTTCAGGCAATTCCCGTTTATACTCAGTGGATTTATTAAGTTTTCTTCAGCTTGTGATGGATTTATTGATTTCTTTCCTATATTTTTGTAATATTCTGTATTCTATCATATTAGTAACTATTATATTTTTTCTGAACCTGTTTACATTTTATTGATAAGGAATATTATAGCATTTATATCACAGCTCAAAACAAAATATACCCTTCCTTTTCCATCTTCCCATTCTATTGCCTCATCCTCAAATCAGAATTTGGTTCAAATCATCTCATAATAAAGTGCCTGCTTCTTATTGAGCTTTGACGTTATCTTCTATTTAGAAATGCTTTTTTTGCAAATATAGCAAACTTCATAACCATATTTTCAACTATTATTATTGATCTAAGGTAAATCTAACACTTACATGGACTTTATCAAATTAATTCCTATTCATCTACAAAATCCCAAAAATAAATTTATCAGGGTAATTTTTCCTTTCCACTAAGTGAAGTTAGTACTATTCTAAATCTTTATCATTGTGTATTTTCCCCTCATAGAATTGACACCATTTATGTCTATAAATGTATTTTATAAATGTTTGATTAATCATAAACATTTTTTTTTTTTTGTGAGGAAGATCAGCCCTGAGCTAACATCAACCAATCCTCCTCTTTTTGCTGAGGAAGACTGGCCTTGGGCTAACATCTGTGCCCATCTTCCTCCATTTTATATGGGAAGCCGCCACAGCATGGCCGGACAGGCTGTGCGTTGGTGTGTGCCCGGGATCTGAACCCTGGGCCGCCACAGCAAAGAGCATGCACTTAACCGCCACACCACTGGGCCTGCCCCGATCACAAACATTTTTGAATAAATAAATACATAAATTTTGATTATCAAAAAAATCTAACCCACTTCACAGCAACATTTGGAAAAAGACATTTCAGGGAATTTGAAAAACTCCACAATTAGATGCTTAAAAAACACATTGATTCCTCATACCACAACGGAGTTCACTTCCTTTAGAGTGGAAATGGATCTTAACATGTGGCCATAAAATTATTATCACTGTACTATTTTACACAAAAAGAACAAATATATGGATGATTTAGGCCATTTGAATTACCACCATATAAAAGTACAACATTTTTTCTTTTCTTTCTTTCTCTTTAGGTCTAACGTAAAATGTATTCCTGGGGCCCTTTTATCTTATTTTCTCATCTCTTTTTTCAATGCAGAAATGTTCCTTAGTCTTGTATTACAAATCTTTTACACATGCACATTGCTATTGTCATTTTATAGATAATTCAACCATAATACAAGATAATTTTTAGCTCTCTTCTTCATAAGACTTGGATGCGTTCTCAAATAATTATTTTTATCTTTCATGCATACCCAAATTCTTCAAATATGAGGGCTAAAGCAATATCGAGGACTCTTAATTTTTTAATGTGATTTTATATTCCTTGCATATTTGATGGAATTTTATTCAGCTGCAATGTTACTTGAATACTGTATGCAAGATTTCTTATCCCCTCATTTACTCATTCACTCACTCACTCGTTTATTCATTCTTCATAAATTTAAAAATCATAGATTCAGCTGAAAATATGCACTAAATCCCTCCTAAGTATCAAATATTATGCTAATCATTACAGATGAAGAAATGATTAGGGCACTGGTCCTGGCATTAAGAGTTTTTCAGTTCTGAAGAAGAGCCAGATGCATAAACCATGATGGAAATACCAGGCAACAAATTACATAGTTGAGGTATGGCTATTACAGTGCTTACATGAGAGGAGTAGGTCATCTTCCTTTTAGCGTGAAAGGAGAGTACAGGGTAAGTGAAATCTGAGCTAAAGTCTAGAAGAAAAGTTCATTTGTTTTATTGTAGTAAAAAACACATAACATGATATCCACTCTCTTAACAAATTTTGAAGTATAGAGTTCAGTATTAACTATAAACATAGCATAATACAGGAGATCACTAGAACTTTTCCATTTGCGTGACTGAAAATACATACCAGTTGAACAGCAATTCCCCCATTTTCCCATCCCCTCAGCCCCTGGCAGCTACTATTCTACTTTCTGTTTCTATAGTTTGACTAAATTTAGATACCTCATATAAGTGGAATCATGCACTATTTGTCTTTCTATAACTGGTTTGTTTTACTTAGCATTATGTCCTCAAGTTAAACCATATTGTAATTTATGATAGGATTTCCTTCTTTTTGTGATGAATAATATTCCATCATATATACTACATTTTCATTATCCATTCTTTCATTGATGGACATTCAGGTTGTTTCCATATCTTGACTACTGTGAATAATGCTGCAATGAATATGAGAGTGCAGATATCTCTGGGAGATCTGGATTCAATTTCTCTGGATAAATACCCAGGAGTGGGATTATTGGATCATATGCCAAGGGTGTGACTGGACTATCTTTTGCTAGTGTCTAGGAAAGAGGGAAAGGTTACAATATTCAGTCACAAGGAGGAGATTAGCCATGTGATTCATGGATCCTCTCAGCTATCTCAATAGAAGCCAAAAATAGAGAAGAGGTGGTCTAGGAAAAACTTGTGAAGAAACTTCTCATCTAAAGGAGCAAATCCCTGGCACAGCCTTAGGAATCTTACAAGGAGGATATTATGTCAGCTGAAATATTACCAGCTTTGTTTGAAAGGGACAGATAGAGGAAAAAATGAAAGAAGGCGATTAGATTACTAAAATTCTATAGGCAGGAAACAGGTTGATGAAACTATTCAGATGAAAATACATGCTGTTTTCACGAAAATGAAGAATGGCTCAGGAGTTGGAGCCTTGGGCCCAGAGGACAAGACTGAGGGCTCTATGGGAGGAGTCTTGGAAACAGATGGAGCTTTCGGCCCAATGGGTAGAACTGAGAGCCACTTAAGAATATTCCCAGATCTTGAAACCTAATAGAGTTTGGCCAGTTGGATTCCAAAATACTTGAGACTGGGTCTCCTTACTCCTTTGCGTTTTCTCCCTTTTTGAATGGAAATGTCTATAACTGTTATTTCATGACTGCCCCACTGTCATATTTTGGAAGCTGATAACTTGTTTTCTAGTTTATAGTTTCTAGGTCCACAAATGAAGAAGAATTTTGCTCATTTGGATCATACCCAGAATCTCATCCATATGTGATTTAGACGAGTTAGATGATAGGATTTGGACTCTTGAGATGATGATATTTAGATGAGGTTTTGGATCTTGAGTTAATGTGGTAATAGGTTGAGATATTCAGGGTTGTTGGGATGGGAGGAATACATTTTCCATGTGGAATGGATATGAATTTTGGTGGGCCTGTGGGCAGACTACAGTAGGCCCCAAACATATCCATGTCTTAATCCTCATAACCTTTTACTTATTACTTTAAATGGCAAAAGAAACTTTGAAGATATGATTAAAGATCTTGAGATGGGAAGATTATACTAGATAGAATTATCTGATGGGTCTGATACAATTGCAAATGCTCTTGTAATAGGGAGGCATAGGGAGATTTAACAATAGGAAGAGGAGATTTGATGATAGAACCAGAGGTTGGCATCATGCATTTTGAAGATGGAGAAAATGTTCATGAGCCGGTAGCCTCTTGATGATGCAAAAGACAAGGAATTTTCCTCTGAAATCTCCAGAAGGAACATAACACTGCCAAAATCATGATTTAGAGTACTAACCTCCAGATACATAAGAGAATATATATGTTGTTTTAAACCACTAAGTTTGGGATAATTTTGTTACACAAGCCCAGGAAACTAATAAGTTTACCTTAACGATTTGAAAGTAAATTAGTGGAACCTCATCCTCAAAGGCAAAGTCCAAATGTGGTGATTTAAATGATATCTATACCCCTATCCAAAAATATCCCACAAATCATGCTTTTAATTAAGGGTACTTGTGAACTACACTCTCATTTTCATTGATTCCCTAATTTGTCCTGCCAATGTTAGACAAATATGTCATGGATATTTTCCTATGTCTGAAGTCCTTTCCACATAACTTTATCACTTGCTAAATGGCCTTTTCCTTGATTTGAGGGTCAGCAAGATGGTGGAATAGGAAGTTCCAGCTCTTGTTCCCCCTTGTTTAACAAGGTTATATGGAACAAAATACCTTTGAGAGTTACAGAATCCAGTTGAGAATTTATAGTACTTTAGACAAACAGAAAGCCAAAAACAGCCACATTGAAATGGGTAAGAAGAATAATTTCACTTTCCCTGTGACAGCTCCTCCTACAAGCCAACACAGCTTAGCACTGGGTGAGAACATCTTGGCCTGTGATTTCTCCCTCTGAGGGAGAAGGAAGGACGGAGTGCGCCGCCAATGTTCTGACTTTTCAGGCGACTTCCTGAGGAACAGTTTTCTGTCTCACTCACTTGGAGCACTGGTGTTACAGGCATAGTTTGGATGCCTAGAGGCTGCTGAGAACAAAGGGAAACAGTGGGCAGTTTGCTGCGGTCAGCACAGCTTGTGATTGGAGGAAGGTGCACAGGTAAATCTCCTTCTGGGGAATGGAGAAAGGGAGAAGAGTGGAGCATGTGTCTCTAACATTCCAGCTCTTCAGAGAGCTGCTCAAGGGATTTGTTTCTGTCTCACCTCTTTCAGAGTGCTGATGGAACCAGCATACTTTGGATGCCTGAGGGTGACTGAGAACAAAGGAGAGTGGCAGGCACCTTGATGTGGCCTGCATGCCTCAGTGCAATCGGGAGAAGGTACACAACTCAAAACCTCTCCATCTACTAAGAGGAAGAAGAGAGGAGCATGTGCCCAGCATTCTGGGTTTTTGGAGGGCTGCCTAAGGGTATCTGTTTTGCCTAATTTGGGGTGTTGATGGGAAGCCACTGAGAACAAGGGAATAATGGGAGACTTGCTCCTGTAGAATGAAGAACTGACAGTGCCTCAGACAGATATCAGAAAGAGCAAGAGATTGTGAAATCCTGAAAAACAAACAGGCAAACTTTTCTGTTTGAGAAATTACACTCACAGGCCTAGAGAAGTCACATCCCTCTAAGAAGGTGTCAGAGGCCCAAGAATCTTCAACCTGGCCTGATTGGAGAGGGTCTTCTCCTGTAAGAAGCCAGTTCATAAAGACTGGGAAAGGTGACTATTTTTTCAAGTACACAGATCCCCACACAGGCCAGCATTACTCTCATACCAAAGCCAGATAAGGACATTACAAAAAAAGAAAATTACAGATCAATATCTCAGATGAATATAAATGCAAAAATCCTTACCAAAATACTGGCAAGCTGAATTCAACAGCACATTAAAAGGATCATACTCCACGATCAAGTGTGATTTATTCTGGCATTCAAGGATGGTTCAACATTTGCAAATCAATAAACATGATACACCACATTAACAAAATAAATGATAAAAATCATATAATCATCTCAATAGATGCAGAAAAAGCATTTGACAAAATCCATATACTTTTATGATAAAAAAACTCTCAATAAATTAGGTATAGAAGGAATGTACCTCAACATAATAAAGCCCATATATGACAACTAATAGCCATAGCTAATGTCATAGTCAATGCTAAAAAACTGAAAGCTTTTCCTCTAAGATCAGGAACAAGACAGATGTGCTCACTCTCACTAGTTGTATTCAATGCTTTACTGAAGTCCTAGCTAGAGCAATTAGGCAAACAAACAAACAAATAAACAAACAATAAATAAAAGGCACCCAAATCAGAAAGGAAGAATTTGAATTGGCTCTGTTTGCAGATGACGTGATCTTAAATATATAAAACCTTAAAGACTATACCAAGAAACTGTTAAAACTAATAAATAAATCCAGTCAAGTTGCAAGATCCTAAATCAATGTGTCAAAATGAGTTGTGTTTCCATACACTAACAACAAAAAAGAGATTAAGAAAACAATCCCATTTACAATATCATCAAAAAGAATAAAATACTTAGTAATAAATTTAACTAAGAAGGTGAAAGTTCTGCACACTGAAAATTATAAAACACTGAAGAAAACAAAAATAAATGTAAAGAAATCCTACATTCTTGGATTGGAAGAAGGAATACTGTTAAAATGTTCATACTACTCAAAACGATCTACAGATTCAATGCAATTCCTATCAAAATTCCAGACAAATTCAAAAAACAATCCTAAAATCTGTGTGAAATCACAAAAGACCACAAATGGCCAAAGCAATCTTGAGAAAGAAGAATAAAATAGAAGGGATCATACTTCCTGATTTCAAAGTAGTTAACAAAGCTATAGTAATCAAAACAGTATGATACTGGCATAAAAACAAACTCATTGATCAATGAAATGGAATAGATAACCCTGAAAGAAACTCATACATACACAGTGAACTAATCTATGAAAAGGATACTGAGAATTCACAATGGGGGAAGAATTGTCTCTCCAATAAATGGTGGTGGGAAAACTGCATATCTACATACAACAGAATGAAATTAGACCCTTATCTTACACAATATACAAAAATCAACTCAAACTGAAATAAAAACTTAAATGTAAAACCAGAAAGTGTAAAACTCCCAGCAGAAAACATAGAGAGGGGGAGTGACATTAGCCTCATGATAGCATAGGACGTCCCTTGTTTTTGTCTCCCACTCAACAACAAAAATACAGCATCCAACCATGAACAAAGCTGTCTTTGTGGGAGCTGTGGGATCCAGCATCACACAATAAGGGACCAAGGAGGAGTCTCACACACCTGTGCACTGGGTAATAGGCACACAGACCATAGTCCCAGCTGTGGACCTTGCAGTGACTGCTGAACTGGCTCCAGCTCCTCTCAACTGTGGTCTAGGACCCCCCAGAGAACACTGACTTAGACAATTACCCAGGATAAGAGAGCCTTTGTGGAAGCCCAGGTTTACAGAGGAGAAGTTCCAGCCCTCCATTGGAGCAAAAGAATATGAGTTTGGAAACATCGGAGTGAGTAAGAGGAACATACTGACTTTACCTGTGTCAATTCTCCCCCGAGGCAGCATAGTTTAGGGCCAAGAGAGGTC
This sequence comes from Ceratotherium simum simum, assembly GCF_057802395.1. Classification (NCBI taxonomy): domain Eukaryota; kingdom Metazoa; phylum Chordata; class Mammalia; order Perissodactyla; family Rhinocerotidae; genus Ceratotherium; species Ceratotherium simum. The sequence continues at coordinate 9,223,928 of NC_141910.1, read as the reverse complement.
TTCCTCAATCTGTGATTTCTCCTGTGGAGGAAAAGGAGAGTATGTAAGTGAACATACGGCTTCCCCAGCTGTGTGGAATGCTGCCAAAGAGGCTCATTTGTCTCTTGCCCATTCAGAATGCTAAATTGGGAGCCTCGTGAAAGGAGGGTGAATATAGTCCTGGAGTGCAGCAGATAGCACTCTTGCAGGTCACTAAGGGAAGAAGATCCTACTAACTGAATGAAAGATTCCCTCAAGAATTCCACCTACAAGCCACTGGGAAATCCTCACCTGCAGATCCCCCCAACTGACCCGTGGGCACTGCCAGCACATGGCGTGACTCATTTACTCATACCTTCAATTATGCAGCCAGCACTCTGTGTGTGCTCTTGAAGGCAATGACAAGAGAAAGCATTAGAAGATGCCCAGGGAAAATGCACAGAAAGTAGGCCTTAATCTGCCAACCAGAGAGAGACCACAAATTTGTACTATATTGCCACCTCTGGTAAAACTAAAGGGAGGCTGTCAGCACCCATACTGGTGCTGTGCAGAATCAAGAGAAGGCATACAAGCTTAAGAATTCTGTCATAGGAAGGAGTAAGAAGCATAGAACAGCTGTATCCATAGGTCTGATAAAGCCTCAAAATCTGTAGAAGGGATGAGGGAAGGTATTTGTCACCCAAAGGCAAATTAGTAAAGACTGGAGGATGTGACTCCTACTACAAGTACAAAAACAGCAATGCAAAACTTCAAGGAGCATGAAAAATCAAAGAAATAAGACAACATCAAAAGATCACAATAATCTTTCATTAACCAAACCCAAAGACATGGAGATCTATGATTTACCTGATAATGAATTCAAAATAGCTATTTTAGGAAACTCAGTGAGCTAAAAGGAAACACAGAAAGACAATTCAACAAAATTAGCAAAACAACAAAGAAACAAAATGAGAAATTTAACAAAGAGATAGAAATCGTGAAAAAGAACCAAACAGAAATTCTGGAGCTGAGGAATTCAATGAATGAAATAAAAAAATGGAATAGGCATCAATAGCAGAAAAGATCAAGCAAAAGGAATCATCAGTGAGACAGAAAACAGGAACTTTGAAGTTACCGGTCAGAGGGGAACAAAGAAAAAAGAATAAAAAAGAGTGAAGAAAGCCTAAGTGATCTATAGGATAGCATCAAAAGAAGCAATCTGCAAATTATAGGAGTCCCAGAAGGAGAACAAAGAGAGAAGGGGACAGAGAGCATATTTAAAGAAATAATGACTGAGAACTTCCCAAATCTGGGGAGAGATCTGGATATCCAAGTTCATGAAGCTCACAGGTCACCAAACAAACTAACTCTAAAGAGATCCTCTCCAAAATTCATCATAATAGAACTTTTAAAAAGCAATGACAAAGAAAGAATCCTAAGAGCAGCAAGAGAAAAGAAGTTTGTAATCTACAAAGTAACCCCCATTGGACTATCAGTGGATTTCTCAGCAGAAACCTTATAGGCCCAGAGAGAGTGGGATGATATATTCAAAGTGCTGAAAGAAAAAACTGCCAACCAAGAATACTCTATCTGGAAAAGTTATCCTTCAGAAATGAAGGAGAAATAAGGACTTTCTCAGACAAATAAAAATTGAGGGAGTTCGTTATCACTAGACTAGCTTTACAAGAAATGCTGAAAGGAGTTCTTCAAGTTGAAAGGAAAGAATGCTAATTAGTAACATAAAAACATATGAAAATATACAAAACACTGGTAAAGGTAAGTAAAAGGTCAAGTTCAGAATACTCTAATACCATAATATGGTAGTGTGTTAACCACGTAACTCTAGTATAAAAGTTAAAGGACAAAAGTATTAAAAATAACTATAGCATAATAATTTATTAGTGAATACACAATATAAAAAGAGATAAATTGTGACATCAAAAAACACAAAAGTGGAGGGGGAAGTAAAAGGTAGAGATTTTGTACCCAATCAAAGTTAAGTTGTTATCAGTACAAAATAAACTGTTATATCTATAAGATGTTTAATGTAAACTTCATGGTAACCACAAAGTAAAAACCTACAGTAGATTTACAAAAGATAGATAGGAATCAAACCATACTAGTATGGAAAATCATCAACTTCAAAGGAAGGTAGCAGAGAGGAAAAACCAATAAAGAGACTAAAAAACAGCCAGAAAACAATTAATAAGATGACATTAGTAAATCCTTACCTATCAAAAATTACTCTAAATGTATGTGGATTGAATTACACAATTGAAAGGCATAGAGTGACTGGATAGATAAAAAACAAGATGCATGTACATGCTGCCTACAGAAGACTCATTTCATTTTTAAGGACACAATATAGACTCAAAGTGAGGGGATGGAAAAAGATATTCCATGCAAGTGGAAACCAAAATAGAACATGAGTAGTTATATCAGAAAACATAGACTTTAAGCCAAACATGGTAGCTAAAGATAAAGAAGGTCATTACATAATGATAAAGGGTCAATTCATCAGAAAGATGTAACAATCATAAATATATATGCACTCAACTTCTGAGCAACTAAATATATTAAGCGAATACTAACAGATCTGAAGGGAAGAATAGTCAACAATAAAATAATAGTAGGGACTTCAATGCCCTACTTTCAAAAAATAGATAGATCATCCATGCAGTCAGAAAATCAATAAGGAAACATTGGTCTTCAATTGTACTTTAGACCAAATGGACCTACCAGACACGTACGGAACATTTCATTTAACACCAGTAGAATATACATTCTTCCCAAGTGCACCTGGAACATACTCTAGGATAGATCATATAATAGGTCACAAAACAAGTCTTAGTAAACTTAAGATGACTGAAATCATATCAAGTATCTTTTCCAAACATAGTGGTATGAAACTAGACATCAACAACAGAAGGAAAGTGGGAAAATACACAAATGTGTGGAAATTAAACAACACATTCTTAAACAACCAATGGGTCAAAGAAGAAATAAATATCTTGAAACAATGGAAAATGGAAACACAACATACCACAACATATGGGATCCTACAAAACAAGTTCTAAGAGGGAAATTTATAGCAATGAAGCCATTTCTACATTTTTTGCTATATGTTTACAGCAGCACACCATTTCCAGGTACTAAAATCTGTATTAGTTTCCTGTTCTACTATAACAAAGTATCAGAAAATTATTGGCTTAAAACAACATAAATTTATTGTCTTACATTTCTACAATTCACAAGTCTAAATCACGGTTTTGGCAAGTTTGCATTCCTCTTGGAGGCTTCAGGGAGGCTTCTGGTTCCTTGCCTTTTGTAGCTTCAAGAAGCCTCTTGCATTTCTTGGCTCATGTCTTCTTCTGCCATCTTCAAAGTACATCACTCCAACTTTGGTTCCATCATCACATCTTCTTTTTCTGTAGTGGAATCTCCCTCTGACTCTCTCTCTTACCTGTGGTTACATTGAGCCCACCAAATATTACAGCTAATCTCCCCATCTCAAGATCCTTAACGTAATCACATCTGCAAAGTTCACTTTGCCATATGAGATACATAGTCACAGATAGATTCTGGGGATAAGGACATGAACATTTCTCAGGGGGGTACGAGGGGCATTATTCAGCATACCATAGTAAGGTGTGAGTAGATTCAATACTGAGAATAACAAACAACAATTACTTTGATTACAAAGTAATTTGTGGACTAGAATTTAAAGTGGCAGAGGAATGTATCAGGGTGCTATTGTAAATCTTGGGAAGACAGATTATGTATTCTTCAACTAGATCTGTGTCTGAGTGAAACCCTATTTAGGATAAGTATAATTTCTAGTAGGAACTTCTTTTCTGTTAACTTTCACAAAATTGGTGAAGTAATGAATGTACGAGTGATAAAGGGAGAGGAAAAAAATGGGCACTGAGATTTTTAGCTTTCGATATTGAATAAATGGTTATCCTTTATTTAGTGTTTGGATCTGTGATGAATTATGTAACATTAAGAAAAAAACATTTACCATTAAAATGAACATGTCAATGTGATAACAAATATGGGTTACTCTAACAGGACAGGAATAAGACTTACTGTATAAGACAAAGTCTTAGGAATAAGGTTGACCCAAAGGATTTTGCTCATCAGCCTGAAGTTTTCTCTTCTTTTGTTTTTTTTTGCTTGAATTCACTTATGTTGCTGAGGTATCTTAATGTTTTGTAAGTGATGCTTTCTTTAACCATTATGCATATCCTTGTTACCCTCATATACACATAAGTATATGTGTGTCTTTGCATATTACTAAATTCTGTTAGCTTTTGTTAATTGAGGTCACATTGACTTATAACATTATATAAATTTCAGGTGTACGTCAATATATATTGTGACTTCTGTATAGATCACATCGTGTTCACCACCAAAAGGCTAATTGCCATCCGTCACCATACAAATGTCCCCATTTACCTCTTTTGCTCTCTTTCCACACCGTTCTGTTAGTTTTCTAATCCTTTATCTTCCCCAAAATTGCCATGCAGGCTGTATTGAATGTCCATCTTGCCTAATTCTGATGGAATATTGATGCTGGACCTCAGAGAGAGTAGGTACAGTAGTATCCTGGCAGCATGTGGAATTGCTCACATATATTGAGGGGCTTGAAAATGCTGATTGCCCACTGATGTATTCCATAGGTTCTGGGGGGTCACAGGAATGAATACATTGCATTTTATGTACCAGAGGTGATTAAGATGACCAAATTGCATTTGAAGTTCCTAAAGCATGATCATACTTCTTTAGCCACTTATGGCAACCTTCCCTGCTGCCAGTTATGGCTAGTGCCATATCTAAGATGATACTATTACTTTTACCTGAATATTATAACTGCTTATTGTGAAATGTGGTTGGGTAAGGTGATGTTAGTTGGCTGAACTGAGAGGGGATTGTGAGAGATCTTACATCTTTGAGAGGAATGTGATCTCATTATTTTTCCATAAACATACTTATATTTTGAGCATGTGCTGTCACTTTGTCTATTTCTATAGTTTTTTCTGTCGTACATAGTCAAGGAAATCTCCTAAAATTATGCATATAAAGCTAGCATCTGATTTAATAAATTCTGCAATTCTTAGAATACAATCATAGATTTTCAAAAACAACAGAACAAGATTGGGCTAAAGCATACATGTAATGCATGTTTCCATGTTAGGTTCATGTTAAAAACTTAAAGATCACAGAACTTGCTGGAACTCCTAATTTTCCTCCAGTTTGGGCAAAGTTCTATCAAATCAAGCATTCTTGAATGTGGACCCATAAAGCAGAGGGTCGTTTATTTTGGTGTTTCAATAAAAGAGTAGGCAACACAGACTAGGCTTCTTTCTTTTCTCTATTCCATATTAATTGTGGAGTGGAACAGATACAATACGAACCCCTCAAGGACCCGTTTCCAAAGGACCTGATGTTCATTATACCCCTATTATTCTTGTTGCAACATGAAAGATCTGAGTGAATGCCTCAGAATGATCAAAAACTCTCTGCAGCAAGTGTCCAGTGTGGCGTAGTAAAGGGATTCTTTTAATGCTTCTTGCTGTTGGAGGTGAAATGAGCATTTACAACTACTTAGTTCCTTGTACAGACTGCATGGATAGCGGCACATTTAGCTATTGTCCAGTTCTTCTGTCACTTCTGTTTAGAATCTCTCTTATTTTTATCTTTGGAAAGTGTTTCTTGCCATGCTCCAGCAAAGCCCTTAGGTTTGCCAAACATAAGACTTTGACTGCTCCTTTGTTCTCACTCCTTCATACTAAGCTTATAGGGGATCCCTTAACCTCCATTCTGTTCTGTCATCACAGGATGTTTGAAGCACCTTGTAGTTCTTTAACCACATTTATATGATGTGAATACTCATTCTGCAATCTCATTTAAAAATAAAAAATCTGTTATAATTCCAACGAGTGGCACACAGAAATACAGGACATACGTAGCGCATGCAGTTAAGGCTTGCATGGAAAGCTACCATTGTAGTTGGCACAAAGTTATTTGAAAGCTAGACGAACATCAACACCAGTACTTCGTGGTTCAGTTGTTCATTTGTTTAAGCACAAAATAGTTATTAGGTCTTTACAATGAAAGAGAAGCTTTTTCTCCTTAGGTTGTAGATGAGTTTTTATATCTATATTGTTTTTTTTTAAGAAACATTATAACTCTTAGAAAAACTGCTATTTTAATGAACTATGTGAATCCAGCTTCCAAAGATGCAAGAGAAAGGTGGACTAAAGCCAAGAGCTATAATTAACTGCAGGCTTATTGGCAAAAATAAATGTGCAATTCTCACTTCTTTCCCTGAATGGAGTCACTGGGACTACTATCATTAGACTGCCATTACAGTCCTATCATTATAGAAATAATAAGAAACAAGCTCTGGAATCTGCTTTTCTCTTCAATTTAGGGGTAATTTGGTGGTAAAAGCAGGAACAGAAGTTATTTTTAGACGTACTCCATAATTCTTACATAGTGATACCTACATACACTTGTAAATAAATATGATATCTGGTCATTTTGAATAGTGGCTTAAGATAAAAATAATAATTTGCATATTATTAACATACTTTATACGAGCATATGACTTAATTTTTATTACAAATCCAATTATGATGCAGTAGAAACTGGCCCACTGTTTCTGTTTTTATAATTTACTCATTTTTCTGTAAGTGTGAACATTGAATATTTTGAGCATTTGTTACAGCTTAATGTTGATTTTTCCGCAGTACCTCCATTTTGCATCCTGCTAGTTCTCAGGCCTCTCTCTTTTGTCTTTCTCACTTCTGATTCTATAGGCTTTTCCTTATGTCCTATAAAGTTATCATCTAAGTGTTGTAAAATGCTGAAACCATTTACGAGCCCAGTCTTTTATGCTGTATGACTGCTCTTGGGTGATCCAGAGACACAGCGAAATGTGCAAACATTTATCCTTTGCTCTCCATTTAGCTGAGGTCTCCAATGGATCAAGGGTACACCTTCAGAAACATGTAAAATGGACTCTAAGATAGAGCCTATCATGCACAGATAAATATCTATACACATATTTTTTTAACTGAACTCAAAATATCCTAAAATAAACTTCCCATTATTCTGGCTGACTTGGTCTTCCTCTATCCCTAATTGTTTCACATGTTTAAAAAAAGGGAATGACCATCTTTTTCAAATGTTGCTGAGAGGCAACTAAGATGAGAATTAAAGATTGAATTTGGCAGCTGAGAAGTTTATTGGTCATCTTGAAAACCGAATCCCAAAGACACAGTGAGGACAAAACTAGACTGATGTGACTTTAAAATAGAGTGGAGACAAGGAAGTGGAGATAGCAAAAAGATTTAACAATTTGAGTAATTTTGCTGTGAAAGAGGACATAAGAATAAGAAGCCAACTGATGAAGAATCTAGGTTCAAAAGAGTTGTTGTTGTTGATTATAAATATCACAGCTATTGTTATACTGATTGAAATGAAAAAGTAGAAAGGAAAAAAATAGTGTGTTAATTACAAAAAGAATGCAATTTAGTGAGTATGTAGAGGAATTAGCCTTAAATAGCATTCAGAAGATGTCAGTGTTCATAAAACGAAGGAAGGCTGTGGATATGAGTTTAGAGAAAATAATTTTGGAAGATTTTTTGGAAAAAGATGACAATAAGGAGGGAAGTGAGGAAATGAACAAGGGCAATGGATAAAACAATGGTGGATGGATGAATTAGAAGCTACAACTTTTTTTTTTTTTCTGAGGAGGACTAGCCCTGAGCTAAGATCCAATGCCAATCCTCCCCTTTTTTCTTGAGGAAGATTGGCCCTGAGCTAACATCTGTGTCCATCTTCCTCCACTTTATATGGGACGCCGCCACAGCATGGCCTGACAAGCAATGCGTCAGTGCGTGTCAGGGATCCGAACCTGCGAACCCCGGGCCGCTGAAGCGGAGCACGGGCACTTAACGGCTTGCGTCACCAGGCTGGCCCAGAAGCTGCAACTTCTAATGGGGATGACTTTATGGGGATGACTATTAATGAAATGGAGTTACTAAAGGAAGGTAGATGGTAGTAATCAGGAAACAGATAATGAGATTTTAGAGGTGGTCCCACATTAGAAATGCTTGGGTCAAGAGGATGTGTGGCTAGAGGGGAGAGCAGATTATTAAAGATGAGCAATTCAGGAAACTGAGGGGTGAGGCTAATGATGGGTTGTGAGGGCAGATCATTAAAGATCAAAAGGATGGTAAGAGTAGTAAAGAAGAGAAAGACAATGATGGGTACTAATAATCATTCATTGATAAAGGAGAATGACCTTGTTGATAATTTCTTCAAAGAAGTAGATGGTTTTTAGGAAGGGGCAAGAAGATACCAGCTGGAATAGGGAGAGCAACTGCCTCAATTCTAGACGTAGTTATATTTGAGGTGCAGGTGAAAAAGTAATTATTTTCTTGAAAGAGCCATAAGAAAACAGTGTAGTAAGGGAAAAGCAAACTTTCAGAGATGGGGCTAAAGATGTTAGAGATTGTTTTGATGGTGGATTACAAATTGGAATATTTTGGGGATCATAAAAAGCTGGAGATTGAGTCAGATGATGAGCTGTAAAGAGCCATAGTTGAAAAGAGTCTGGATGTTAAAGTAGAAGCCAGGAGGACTGTTCCACTGGGGGAGCTTGAGAAGATTGGAAATGTACTTTGGGATGGCATTAGTTAATCTAGAGAATTTCCTAAAGGAAATAAGTAATTAACGATAAATGTAGCCTACTTCTCTTTGACAGTTTATAGTGATGGTGTTGGCAGTGTGAGTTAGGAGTGGCATTTGCTGCTTCTATTTTTTGCTCACCTCTGTCCCAAGTGGCAAGATGCTGTCTGATCCCTTTTTAGGCTGAAATGAGGAAAGAGGAGAGTTAGAAAGCAGTACATTTATTTCATTGATGTTCTTGTAACCTGGCTTCTTCATGTTCTCCAAGTTGAGAAGATTTTTAATAGGATGCTTTCTTGGATTCTTTGGAGACACTGCTATCCTCCAACAGTTACATTGTACAATTCCCCTGACCTGAGCTAGTGCACTTCATTCTATAGGTAGCTCACTCTCTGCTCTGCCTATCAGTACACAACTAGATTCTCCTTTAGTAAGGCCTATTTTTCCCTCTCTCTAGTCTTTTTATTCACGATTGAAGACATTCTCATGTTAACTCCCTCTCATTCATGGACCATTCACATATTTTTTGCTCAATAAATTCTAGGAGTACAACTTTTTTTTTTTTTTTGTGAGGAAGATCAGTCCTGAGCTAACATCCATGCCAATCCTCCTCTTTTTGCTGAGGAAGACTGGCCCTGAGCTAACATCTAGTGCCAATCCTCCTCCTTTTTTTTCCCCCTTTTTCTCCCCAAAGCCCCAGCAGATAGTTGTATGTCATAGTTGCACATCCTTCTAGTTGCTGTATGTGGGACTCCACTTCAGCATGGCTGGACAAGCAGTGCATTGGTGCACGCCCGGGATCTGAACCCCGGCCGCCAATAGCGGAGTGCGTGCACTTAACCGCTAAGCCATGGGGCGGGCCACAGGAGCACAACTTTTAATCTTAACATAGTAGCCACTTGCTCCTCTACCTCATTGCCAAAGCAGATAGTTCAATTCTCATCTTCTAGATTATCCAAACTGGTATGGAATACATGACAGTTTACCACCTCCTTCACATTCAGTAAATTCATTTGATTATCGCTGAATTTCCCACTTTACTCTTACTGGGTTTGAGGCGGGAGACTGGAACCCCATACCACATACACATACTTTCCTCTTGGCGACAGTGGAATTCATAGTACAATAGCAACTTTCTACAAAGAAATTATCTTCAAACATCCCTATCTTCCCACAACCTGACCATTTTATATACTCAGTGTTGCTAGTGGATTCTAAAGTTACATAACACATTAAAATACAAAACAAAACAAAACCAACCAAAAACACTTTTGAACTCTGCATACAATCTTAACATCTTTCTTTTCATATGTGGTATCTATAATAGCTCCATCCCTTGGCTAAACTTTAAGTTACCCTAGTTTCTTCCTGTTTCATTCTTAAGGGAGCAATTAGTAACAGCAATATCCTATGGGAATTCTAAATCTCTCATGTAGAATGCAGCCCTGTGACAGGTTATCAGGTCCAACTGGGGCAAGATAACAATAGTGTAAATAAAAGGTGCAAAGCTAATCCAGAAATGGTGATGGGTTGGCATCAGAATTAAGAAGGTGAGATTTGGAGGCTGTAGATCTCGGATATTTTTCAAACATTTTCTATTCCTGAGATTCTGGCTCTCTTTAGAATATTGGATTCACAGAAATAACTTTCTTTCTTGAGCAAGTTCTAACTGCCTCATATCCTCTGTATCAATTTTAATATTTTTTAAAATAGCTAGTTTTGAAGAAACTTGGACATTATTTCTTTTCTTTTTCTCCTAATTTTCAGGATTTTAATTTTTTTCTTTTAATACTTTTTCTTAATTTTCCATATTCTACCTACTTATTTTAAACTTTTCACTTCATGGATATAGAACACTAATATTTTATATATGTGACTTACACTTTTTATTAATTTTATTTCTAGGTATACATCATTTATTTTAAATTTTATCTATTTATCTCATTCTTTTACTCTTGTCTTTTACTTATATTGAATATTTTAGTTTTCTTAACTCACATATTAGATATTAAATTTTAGGATGATCCTTATCCTTGACAAATAAATGAAAAGCAATAGGGTGTATTGGAGTATATGAGGAAGCCATTTGGTTTAAAACTAATTCAGCCTGACCTTGTTTTTCCAGAAAGGCCTGACGTGGCCTGTTGAGTATGCATTGTACATCTGCTTTAAACATTTATAATGTCCCAAAGCCAAGAATGATGCCCTTAAATATAGGGATGTTGCCTCCCCCATAGCAGCCTTTCTTTAAGGGTAAACATTTCTTCCTAGAAACTAAGGATTAATTACTGACCTGATTTAACTCATCTCATGACGACTGACCTGCTGACCACTGACCTGCTGTGCTAGCTAAGCATCTTGCGACAGTAGTAAAAGAGATATTCCTGTCATATGTGATGTATGCTCTTTGTTTCAAGACAGTATATAACCACTCTGTACACCTCACTTCTTCAGAAAGCTTCCTTCTTTGGTAGAAAATTTCTCCTGGGCTATAGTCCTCAAACTTGCTCATAATAAACTCACCTCAATTTTGATTTATAGATTGATTATGGATTATTTGTATTGACACTCTTTAGATATTTCTTGTCCCATACTTTTTAAAAATCACCTTTTTAACCTCCTCATTGCTTATATTTTACGTTAAAAATATTTTTATGATCTAAAAATTTCATTTTAAAAATTGCTATATCTGGCTTAAATCCTTGTACAGGTAAGCCTTAAAAGCCTCTGCTATATATAATGCCAAGGAAAAATGTAGACTCTTCATTTTCTGGTAAAAGTGGTAACAGGTAGATAGAAAAAGGAACTCTCATGGACTAATAAATATTCAGTCATTATGTAATTTACCTGAAAGTAACAATGGTATACACTCTTTATCTGGACTTATTTAAAGAATTAATTTATGGAGTTTAGAGAAAACTTCATAGAACCAGGGAATCTTGGAACTATGCAATATACAATATTTGAAATGACTAATTTAGTACAAAACTATATGTTGGGTTATGGAGCTTGAGAGACGTATTTTTCAACAAACAGCCTTTAAATCTATGGTTGCAAATTTAAAAATCTAAATCTTATTCTAAACACATGAAATAGTTCCTCGACATTTTAATCTCATATTTGATTAGTTCAATTTGGTCAAGAGAGGGTATGATGCTATGATATCCATTTAGAAACATTTTTGATAAATAAAAGCTTTTGGATAGATTTTACTCCTTCTTGTTGATCTACATCTAACAGAAAATTTACTGAGAAGCCAAGATAGAGCCATCAAATCGTACTGCTTCTGCCTGGATGTATTGATAATCCTCATCTTTGTTGTCCTGGAAAATTTGTCTGGTTTCCCACAATGCCTGGGTCCATGCTTTTACCAAAGGATGATCTCATAACATGACCCTAGACTCCACTACTCTCTACCACTTCATTATACCCTTCTGATAGCAATCCAACCATGGAGGATCTCAACTATCCCATTTCTTCAAGCTTGCATCCAAAGAGACCGAGAGATTGCATTGTAAAGAATACTAATGTTACTTAAAATTGGGGTTTTTAATGGTAAGTCTGGTGTGGACACGGAATAACAACGTGGAGTGGCATATGAAAGGAAAAGAGATTTATTATACTCACAAGTCCTAGAAGATGGGGGCATGCTACACAGGGAGTTCTATGTGAGGAGCACCAAGGGAGTGGGCTCAACCAGGCAGGTGGGGAGCTGAGAGAGAGTGAGGACCCATGGGGGTCAAGGTGGAGTACCTAAGCAAAAGGTGGGAGAGGATTTTATTGATGTGTTTGAGTGTCATTAAGTCACAGTCAGGGGAGGACAAGAGGGGAACCTTGTGGCAGGGAGCAGTCTTATCACACTAGTGCACCTGGTCGCTTGAGCAGGATGCTCACAGCCTGTTGGTGGGAATGTTGAGGCATTCGAAAATTATAAAGTTTTAAAAATTTATGATTCAGAGATGAAAATTTCTACAGAAATTCACAAGCGTGATGAATTGGTTCAACTTCAAATCCATGGTCAAAATTTCTAAACCTAGCAATCCAGTGAATTCTCTGGTCAACTTACTCCTCTCTGCAACTCTCATTTTGTTATTTTGAATCTATCTTCCACTCTACGTTTTAATCCTCATTTGCTTTGAAAATAAAAGAATCATCCTCTTTCTAAGAGTAATCAATTTTCATCATTTAAGATATGGATTATGTAATCTCTTGCTTATTTTTCCTCTACTTCTCAACATGGCCAGTCAAGTTAGTTTTAAAACTTACTCTTATTTAAACAAAACAACTTCATTCTACTGATTATCTCCATCCAGTTGCACATCTGTTTTTCTTATCCACACTATATAAAAAGACCCTATCAACACTACAACTTCATTTTCTTATTTTCACTCACTTTTTGGCCCACTGTGATTCCTGGCCCATCAATTTATTGAATAAGGTTTTTCTAAAGCCACCAATCACCAGGACTGTTCTTTAGGAATGAAGTACCACTATGTCCATAGCAGTTGTTAAAATAACAAAGTACTTCTGCCCTGAGACACTTCTCCATCGAATCTTCTCCCCTATTTGTCCATCAGCATCAGCCTCACCTTATGTACCCTTTTGCCAAACTCTCGAAGAACCTGCAAATACAAGATTGCTTGTCATAACACGGGTTCTCATGGTCCTGCTTTAGTTTTACAATCAGTGTCTGATCAGTCATTGTCCATGTTACATACTTGTTAATTATTTGGAGTATCCTTTTTGTCAAGGACCTTCATTTCATAGAGGCGAAAAATATTTTTCAATTCATAAGTTCTTCTGATTTACAGGAATATAGTTCTCATGGCTTCTTTCTCGAAAATATCTTTTTCCTTGAATATCATGACTCAGTATGTTCCTGATTTTCCACTTTATATTCTTGGTTCTTCTCTTTTTACTTTAACAGTTCAACTTTTTAAAAAATCTTATATGCAATATTAGGCCCTCTCCTCTTTAACTTTCTGGCTTCCTAGGCAATTATATATATATAGATAGCCATATATATATATATATATATATATATATATATAGCCATAGCTTAATGCTCATGTATAAATGATGACTCATAAATTTACATCTTCAGCCCAGCAATTTCATTTAAGCTTCAGACCCATATATTCAATTGCTTTATTAAAATCTCCAGTTGGTTGTCCCGAAAAGAACTCAAACTCAACTTGTCCAACACAGAGCTCATGATTTCTCCTTCTCAACCAAACCTTCTCCAATTCCCCATTACTGAATTAACTCATTCAATAAATGAACATTGATTTCTTTCTTGATATCTGTTCCCTTCTACCCATATCTTGAGTCTCTCTTGAATCTGTTCACTATTTTCAATATCCATCATTTCTACCCTAATCTAAGAAGCCTGTATTTTGTTCCTAGATTATTTCTACAGTTTTCTAACTGGTCTACCTACTCTACCTCCCACTGCTTGCCACACAACATCAAACTCCAAAATTAGCAAAATCTAACCATGTTAACATCCCAAAGACCTCCTATTGCTCTGAGGATAAGAACAACATCATGATATGCCAACTCTTACATATTTGGCCCTACTCTTTTCACTAGCCTCAACTCAATCCTTGCTCACCTTCACAATCATCACTATAGGCATTCTTACCTCCCTGTAACTCTTGTACTCTCTATGTTCCCTTAAGCTACAAGGCCATTACACAAGCTAGTCTCACTCCTGGAAATGATCTTTTACACAACCATCCCAAGCTCCACTCAAGTGATTTGCCTAGATAATTCCCATTCATCTTTTAGGCCTCAGCTAAATTATTTGTGAATTCCTACAGCCTATTATATTAGCATAATTTCTTAACACCACATAATTCTCTTTACTCACAATTATTAAATTATAATTTTATAATAATTTAAGCTCTTGCATGCATGGAGATAGACATTAAATAGCTAAATTCACAGTATAAAATAGTAAGGAGTACATATACTGTATATTACTAAATATGGTAAGGGACAGCGTTCTATAATTAAATCCATTAATAATTTTGCAGAGAAATAGATAAATATTCATTCCAAGTTGGATCAGTGAAGGATATTTATATATCCTTCATCTGGTTATCAGCTCTGATAAGATTTTGCCAACAAGTAACTTTTAGAGCTAAAATTACCAACAAATAAATAAGGAAAAAAGAGAGGAAGGAATGAAGGAAGGATGAAAGGAAGGAGGGAAGGAAGGAAGGAAGGAAGGAAAGTAGGAAGGAAGGAAGGAAGGGAGAGGTTAAGGGATGTTAGAACTCTTGATATTGAGATAGATAAGATTCAAATTTATACATCTAAATACTGTAATTTATTATTTTCCTGAAATAATAGAAAACACATAGAGAGAACTGAAAGTTGGATATTAAATCATTTACAACCTAATTTTGAGGTCAATTCATATCTGTAGTTGATTTGCATTTTTAATTTTAATTTAATTCTATACTATTCCTTTGCTATAATATAATCAAGTTAATAAAGTGAGAAATTATATATGATATATGTATTCTCTCCCACCATTTATAACATGTCTAAAAGTATTTTTGAAATGGAATATTTTATATATAACATCATTATCTTATAACGGCTTAGTATTTTAATAGCATTAGATTTAATTTGCCTCATCCTATTCTTTTTTTCTATCCATGAGAAATAATATTTTATATGGTTTTGATTTATTCTTTAACTAGTTTGTTAATATTTGGAAATAAGTGAATTCATGGAATGTGGTTAAAGAGTTAAATGTTTCTTATCGGAGATGTCATTTTTCACACTACATTAATAAGTCCATTAATGTAGAAGTGTGAAGGAGTCAAACGTTTTTAGTAAAAACATCATTCTAGAGGACATGTTGCTTAAAGCAGCCTATGGTTAAGATCATGTGAACTTTTCATAAATCCTTACCAGATTCTGAAAATGGCATCACTCTTATTGCTTACAAGTTTATAAAACACAATAACTTATAGAAAGAGGAGGGCTATAGTTACTGTGTGGCAAAGGAATGCTCCTCAATAAATAAGTAATGTGAAGAATTAAGTTTAACTAAAAGAAAACATAGTTCTTAATAGGTTTTGAATTGATTAGAAACAGGAATTTAATGATTACACATTAGGTAGACTTTATGTACACGTATGTGTGTTTGTGTGTATGTATGTGTGTGTGTATGCATCATTCATCTCCATATCTCTTCAAATAAGATTTTAGCAAAAAATAACTTCTTTTACAGCCAAAATTACCAATCAAAAGGAAAGAAAAGAAGAATGAAGGAAGGAAGAAAGGAGGGAAACTGATGTTATATAAATTGATTATTATTTAGAGCAAAGATCTATATGAACTAAATGTTTGAACTGTGCCATCCACATTCTACTCAAAACCCATTTGCCTGTAAATTTAAGCTTTTATCTGCGAGTATAAGAAATGATAGAAAAAATATTTAATGAATCAGCACTTCATAAGAAAGAAATAGCATTAGAAACCTAAAGTCATTAACAGCTGCAATCAGGAAAAATGAAAAAAGTAATTTAGAATATTTAATTCAAGTAGGTTCTTGTTAGGACATAGAAATTATGAACAACAAACAATTCAATAATTTTGGATAGGGGAAAAATTTGTGATCACAAAGTTTTCTTAGATAAAAAAATGACTGCTAAACTAATGCAATGAGTGGCATATTCAGCAGAGTAGTGACTGCAGAAAATTGACTTAAGTACAGGGAATTCTTACAAAAATAAAAGGAAAAAGGTTAGATTAATGAATGTTAAGACAAAATTCAAGATAATTGGTACATTTAACATAAGGATTCCACAAGGAGAGAACAGAGCAAATAAAGGAAAAATAATTGAATAAATAGTAGTAGACAATTTTCATCTGAGTGAAAAATGGAGGCTCATCAAATACCAGGAAAAATTAATGAAGTGAGAACAAGGGAAAAGACTCATCCTAAACACATATAATTCTCTCAAAAAATATTTTAAAATAAGAAACGTACATTGATCCCACTATTCTCTCACAAATAGGGAGTTGAAGAACCGTATTTAAGGTCATTCAGCAGTCCTCCGAAAGTACCAGAAGTAAAAGTAAGGTCTCATGATTACATTGCCTCACACACAAGAAAATTATATAACAATGATAATAAATCTCTATTTTATAGTACATTTCTTCACTAAGTGTAGACTGTCATTACAAAAATTATTTGTTCTTGTATGATGATTATGGTAGGAGAAAGTCATTACTTCCACCACTATTACTGATTGAAAAGAAAGGTCAAGTGAATTGTTCAGACTGACAGAGGCACTGAAAATAAAAGCAAAGGCTTTTAAAATTAAATTTCGATCACTGTACTGAAAATGAAAAGTAAAACTCTGAATGAGAAAAACCTGGATTTTTGTTCTGAAGTGATTCATCAAGGAGGCAGGGAATGGCCTAGTCAATAATTAAGGTATATCCAAAAGGTATTTTTTTAAACAAAGGACCTAAAAGAACAAATTAATTTTTTGTGTGTGTGAGGAAGTTCAGCCCTGAGCTAACATCCAATCCCAATCTTCCTCTCTTTTGCTGAGGAAGACTGGCTCTGAGTTAACATCCATGCCCATCTTCCTCTACTTTTTATGGGACGCCACCACAGCATGGCTTGACAAGCAGTGCATTGGTGCACGCCGAGGATCTGAACCTGTGAACCCAGGCCGCCGTAGCAGTGCGTGAGCACTTAACCACTTGTGCCACTGGGTCGGCCCCCCAAATTAATTTTTTAAAAAGTTTGAATTCTGTAAAATAAAATAGATATGATATAGTCATAGTGGTGTAATCTCTAAAATTTCCCATTGAGTTATGTATTTCCCCATTCTGGATTCAAATAAAATAGCTAGCAATTCTACTATGGACTCAGCTTCATTTTTGTTAGTTAGATCTCTCTGTGTCAATTAAGGAACCTTCACAGATTTAGTTCATTTGATCTTCAACTACTACAAATCTAATAACAGTAATAATCTCTATTTTACATGTTAAAATCTCCTTCATTTCTAACTTTCGTATTATAAATATTTCCATTTAATTGTTTATAAGGATGAAAATAATACAAAACTTTAATTAAAAACACAAACAAGAAGTTCGACTTCTCTGCATGCTCAGATGAGATTATCAATGCAAAATATAAGAATTTCTTAAGCATTATTGCTTTATGGATATTACATATGGCAGTTATTTAAGAGGCCACCACACATATAAGCAGACATTTGCCAGAAAATTCATAATCTTCAAAATCATTTATCTTATTTTACTCTGTTATTATTTAAAATCATTTCTAAATGTCAAACAAAAAGTTAAATAAACTAGGAATGAGTAATTATCAAAATTTGAAGATTTTCTCTCACAGTCCAGTAGCTAAAGCATGGGTATGATCTGACTCTTAGCAACTGGAGAACAGCCAAGAAGATATGGTGAACTGTCAGACAGCCTGATTTGTTCAGGGGCAGAGAAATAGGCATATTAAAATGATTAGAAGAATGCACCATGTTTAAAGCCCAATTACAGTGTAAAATGTATGTATATCTATGTATCTTTATCTATACCTATCTCAAAATGTTAAGTTTAAAAACTGACAAGCAATCTGACAAAAGAAAAATATAAACAGGGATATTTCTATAGGAAAAACAAAGCATTATCTAGTCTTCTTCCATAAAAAACTGACTAGTCAAAAAATATTGGAGAAATGGCTACAAAGCTCTGAGAGAAAAATACGTTGATTCTATAATTTTATTACCACAAAAGTTCTTATGTGTGTAGTCAAATCAGAGTAATGCTAAGACATATAAAGAATCAAAAGGTATGGTAACTATATATCTATCCTGAAACAGTAAATGCAAAAAAACCCAAAGGATAAATCAAAAGAAAAATGTAAGAAATAGGATATTGCTATTTGAAAGCTATGATAGTGAGTATTGTACGCATGGATAGGCAAAATAAGTCTCAATCTCTTTTGAAAATATAATTTCAAAGCAAATACTAATGATGAAAATGAGTTTTTAACTATAGTTTATCTTATTTTGTAAATGTATATTAATTAATGTACATAGTCAACCCTCTGTATCCACAGGTTTCACATGCATGGATTCAACTAACCTCTGATCTAAAGGCCTATGATGGTTGCATCTGTACTAAGCACATATAGACATTTTTCTTGTGATTATTTCCTTAACAATACAGCACAACAGCTATTTACACAGCATTTGCATTGTATTAGCTATTATAAATAATCTAGAAATGATTTAAAGTATATGAGAGGATGTGCATAGGTTATATGCCACTACTACACCATTTCATATAAGGGACTTGAGCACTGGCAGATTTTGGTATGCAAAATTTGAGGGATCCTGGAACCAATCCCCCATGAATGACAACAGATGATTGTATTAATAATATTATTCATATTGCTAATAAAATAATAAATACAGTAAAAATGTGTAACAATATACTGAGAGTAAAAATAAATTCTAATTTTTTTCACAGAAAAGATTTATAGAATATTTTATTATCAATGACAAGTTTTTAAACTTTCAAGTAAAAATGTAAAATTATAATGGAGAAAGAAGAAAATATGGAATAATTAAAATAGAAATGTTGTGATTGTTAGGAAGATGGTGGCATAAGAGGACTCTGAACTCACCTCCTTCTGTGGACATAACAAATTTATGACTACCCTTGGAATAATTACCCCTGAGAAAGAACTGGAAACTATAAAAAAAGAACTCCCACAACAGGAGACAGTGCTGACTGATATGGAAGAGGCAGAAACTCCTTTATGGAGAGTAAAAAGCCACATTCTAGGCATGGCACTTGACAGCCAGGAGCAATCTTAAGGTATGAAGCTTTCCTGGAGAAGCGTGAGATCTGAGCTGGAGACACCCATCACAATAGGCAACTTTTGAACTCAGCACAACTGAGATGAGTGTCATACTATCTTTCTTTGCTGGCTATTAAATACAGTTGAGAATATCTCCAGAAAAGCTGTTCAACATAAGAGAAAGAAAAGCCTGCTCTTAAAGGTCCCACACACAGATTCACCCATTCCAGAAAGCAACCTAAAATCACCAGAAAGAAAGGTGCATAGTCCTTTGGTGAAAAGAGACTCACTTGATAGGCTCTGAACTCATCTCAGTGAGAGGTGAGACCAGCCCAGGGACTGAGACATTGGCGGCAGCCATTATTGTGACCTCATACAGGCATGCTGGCACACATGCTGGCAGACACCATTGGAGTTATTCCTCTGGCTGTTAATGCAGGGGTCTGCCCCATCCACCAGAGCACTGATTTAATCCAGCTCAGCCAGGGCAGGCAGCCCACCCTAGGGACTAGCCCCACCCACCAGCAAGCCCTCAGGGAACTTGTTGCATAGGCGGGGTGTATGGGACTTCTGCAATAGGGTGAGTAGGTCCACCTCTGCAGGGCAAGGCATGGGCGAGGGACAGACCTGCATTGGCAGAGTGTGAGGGGTCTCTACAGCAGGGTGAGTGGGTCCAATCAGTCATACAGGGCATGGGCATGGGGCAGAACTGCGATGATAGGTTGGGTGCACCTGCAGGCAGTGGGGCTTATCAGCTGCAACAGACTTGTGCTTCTGAAACAGCCAGAGAGAGGATCTGCCCCATTTTCCAACACCTGAAACGCGCCTGGGGCTAGCCCCACCCAACTGCACTACTGAGAGAGCTGACAAGAGCCCTGCAGGCTGGAGGCCTACAGCAATTGTAAGGCCCTGAGCCTAGCAACCAGCCACTCTGGGGGCATACTCACTTAACAGAAAAAATGCAGCAGGAATGGGCTATTAGAACTGTGCTGGGGTTCCCCCTGCCTGAACAAGTGACAGAAGGGATTGTAGCAGCCACACACAGCTGAGCATTACAACCAGCTGGCCAGGGGGACAGCCTAGCCTCCCCACACACCTGCAGCAAGAGCAAACCCACCACAACAGAAGGACACATGTAGTCCACACGGGGGACATTCCTGGAACATTTGGAACTGGTGACAACATGGAAGCACACTGCTGGGCTTCATAAGGCATCTCTTACATAATGCCACTTCTCCAAGATTGGGAGACATAGCTGATCTACCTAATACATAGATATAGGCACAGAGAAAGAGGCAAAATGAGGAGAGAAAGGAATATGTTCCAAATAAGGGAACAGGACAAATTCTCAGAAAAAGAACTAATGAAATGGAGATAAAAAATCTACCTGATAAAGAGTAGTAGACTAATAGGCATAAGGATGCTCACTGATGTTGGGAGAAGAATAGATAAATTCAGTGAGAACTTCAACAGAGAATTGGAAATATAAGAAAGAATCTATCAGAAATGAATACATTAATGGAAATGAAAATTCCCTAGAGGGAATCAATAGTAGAGTAGATGATACAGAAGAATGGATCAGCGAGCTGGACAAAAGACTAGAGGAAATCACCCAAGCTGAACAGTTAAAAGAAAAAATAATTTAAAAAAGGAGGATAGCCTAAGGGACCTCTGGGACATCAAGTGCACTAATATCCTTATTTTACATGTCCCAAAAGGAGAAGAGAGAGACAAAGGGGCAAAGAATCTAGTGAAAGAAATAATAGCTGGAAACTTTCCTAACCTAAGGAAAGAAATAGACATCCAGGTAGAGGAAGCACAGAGAGCACCAAACAAGATGAACCCAAAGAGGCCCACACCAAGACACATTATAATTAAAACATCAGGAGTTAAAGATAAAAAGAGAATCCAAAAAGCTGAAAGAGAAAAAGTTACATACAAAGGACGCCCCATAAGGCTACAAGCTGACTTCTCAGAAGCAACCTTACGGGCTAGAAGGGAATCACACCATATATTTAAAGTGCTGAACGGAAAAATCCTGCACACAAGAATACTCTACCTGGCAAGGTTATCATTCAGAGTGGAAGGAGAGATAAAGAGTTTTCCAGACAAGCAAAAACTCATGGAGCTCATCATCAATAAACCAGCCTTACAAGAAATGCTAAAGGGTCTTATTTAAGTGGAAAAGAAAAGACCACAAACAGGAATAAGAAAATTATCACACACACAAAAACAATAAAATCACTGGTAAAGGCAAATATACAGTAAAGATAGCAGATAAACCAACTATGAAGCTAATATGAGGGTCAAATGACAAAAGTATTAAAATTATCTATTTCTATGATAAGAGAGTAATAGATACACATGCACAAAAAAGAAGTTAAATATGATATCAAAAACACAAAATGTGGGAGGAGGGGAGTAAAAGTGTAGAGCTTTTAGTAAGAGGTCAAACTTAAGAGATCATCAACTTAATATAGATTGCTATATACATAGTTTATTATATGTGAACCTCATGGTAATCATAAACCAGAAACCTATAATAAATACACAAAAAATTAAGAAAAAAGAACCCAAACATAATACTAAAGAAAGCCATCAAACCAAAAGGAAGAGAGCAAGAGAAGAAGAAAGGAACAGAGAAGACCTACTAAAACACCCAGAAAAAAAAGTAACAAAATGGCCATAAGTACATACTTATCAATAGCTATTTTATTTTTATTATTTTTTTTATAATTTTATTTATTTATTATTTTTTCCTCCAAAGCCCCAGTAGATAGTTGTATGTCATAGCTGCACATCCTTCTAGTTACTGCATGTGGGACACGGCTTCAGTATGGCTGGAGAAGCAGTGCATTGGTGCACGCCCGGGATCCAAACCCGGGCCGCCAGCAGTGGAGCGCGCTCAATTATCCGCTAAGCCACGGGGCCGGCCCTCAATAGCTATTTTAAATGTCAATGGACTAAATGCTCCAATCAAAAGACACAGGTTGGCTGATGGGATAAAAAAATAAAAGACCCATAGATATGCTGCATACAAGAGACACACTTCAGACCTAAAGACACTCACAAACTGGAAATGAAGGGATAGAAAAAGATACTCCACGCAAATGGAAGTACAAAGAAAGCTGGGGTAGCAACACTTAGACAAAATAGACTTTAAAACAAAAATTGTAACAAGAGACAAAGAAGAGCACTATGTAATGATAAAGGGAACAATTCAACAAGAAGATATATCACTTGTAAATATCTATGCACCCAACATAGGAGCACCTAAATACATAATGTGATTATTAACAGACAGAAAAGGAAAAATAGACAGTAACATAATAATAGTAGGGGACTTTACCACTCCACTTACATCAATGGATAAGTCATCCAAACAGAAGATCAATAAGAAAACATTGTCCTTAAATGACACATTAGACCAGATGGACTTAGTAGATATATACAGAACATTCCATCCCCAAACTGCAGAATACACAATCTTTTTGAACGCACATGGAATATTTTCTAGGATAGATCACACATTAGGCCACAAAACAAGTCTCAATAAATTTAAGAAGATTTAAATAATACCAAGTGTCTTTTCTGACCACAATGGTATGAAACTAGAAATCAACTACAGAAAGAAGAGCCTCAAAAATGTGGAAATTAAACAAAATGTTACTGAACAACTATTGGGTGAATGAAGAAATCAAAGGAGAAATAAAAAAATACCTGGAGACGAATGAAAATGAAAATATGACATGCTGAAATTTATGGTACACAGCAAAAGTGGTTCTAAGAGGGAAGTTTATGGCATTTAAGGCCTACCTCAATAAACAAGAAAAATCTCAAGTAACAATCTAACAGAGCACCTAAAGGAACTGGAAAAATAAGAACAAACAAAACTCCAAATCAGTAAAAGGAAGGAAATAATAAAAACCAGAGCAGAAAGAAATGAAATAAACACTGAAAAAANAATAGAAAAATCAATGAAACAAAGAGCTGTTTCTTTGAAAAGATAAACAAAATTGACAAACCTTTAGTTAGACTCACCAAGAAAAAAAGAGAGAAGGCTCAAAAAAATACAATCAGAAATGAAAGAGAAGAATTACAATGGACACCTCAGAAACACAAAAGATAATAAGAGAATACTATGAAAAGCTATATGCCAACAAAATGAATGATCTAGAAGAAATGGATAAATTCTTAAGAATCATACAACCTTCCAAAATTGAATCAAGAAGAAGTAGAGAATTTGAAAAGACCAATCACCAGTAAGGAGATTGAAACAGTAATCAAAAACCTCCTCCAAAATAAAAGTCCAGGACCAGATGGCTTCCCTGGTGAATTCTACCAAACATTCAAAGAAGACTTAATACCTATCCTTCTCAAACTCTTGCCAAAATTGAAGAGGAGGGGAAGCTTCTGAACTCATTTTGTGAAGCCAACATTACCCTAATACCAAAACCAGACAAGGACAACACACAAAAAAGAAAATTACTGGCCAACATCACTGATGAACATAGATGCAACAATCCTCAACAAAATACTAGCAAATCGAATACAACAATACATTAGAAAGATCATACACCATTATTAAGTGGGATTTATTCTGTGGATGCAGGGATGTTTTCAACATCTGCAAATCAATCAGCATGATACATCACATTAACAAAATGAAGAATAAAAACCACATGATCATCTCAGCAGATGCAGAGAAAGCATTTGACATGATATAACATCCATTTATGATAAAAACTTGGAATAAAATGGGTATAGAAGGAAAGTACCTCAACATAAGTAAGGCCATATATGACAAATCCACACCTAACATCATACTCAATGGAGAAAAGTTGGAAGCTATCCCTCTAAGAACAGGAGCCATACAATGATGCCCACTTTCACCACTCTTAGTTAACATAGTATAGGCAGTCCTAGCCAGAGCAATCAGGCAAGAAAAAGAAATAAAATGCATCCAAATTGGAAAGGAAGAAGTAAAATTGTCACTATTTGCAGATGATATGATTTTTTTATTGATGGCATAATAGTTTATAATATTGTGAAATTTTAGTTGTACATTATTGTTTGTCAGTCACCATATAAATGCATTGCTTCACCCCTTGTGCCCACCCCCCAAACCACTTCCCCCTGGTACCTACCATACTGTTCTCTGTCCTTGTGTGAAAGTTTGTCTTCCACATATGGGTGAAATCACGTGGTGTTTGTCTTTCTCTGTCTGGCTTATTTCACTTAACATAATACCCTCCAGTTCCAACGATGTTGTTGCAAATGGGACGATTTTGTCTTTTCTTATGGATGAGTAGTATTCCATTGCATATATATATACCACATCTTTTTTATCCAATCATTGGTCTAAGGGACACATGGGTTGCTTCCACCTCTTGGCTATAGTGAATAATGCTGCAATGAACATAGGGGTGCATAAGCCTCCTTGGAATGTTGATTTCAGGTTCTTTGGATAAATACCCATTAGTTGGATAGATGGATTATAAGGTATTTCTATTTTTAATTTTTTGAGGAATCTCCATACTGTTTTCCACGGAGGCTGCACCAGTTTGCATTCCCACTAGCAGTGAATGAGGGTTCCTTTTTCTCCACAACCTCTCCAAAATTTGTTTTTTGTCTTGGTGATTATAGATAGCCATTCTAATGGGTGTAATGTGATATATTAGTTTACTTTTGATTTGCCTTCCCCTGATGATTAGTGATTTTGAACATCTTTTCATGTGCCTATTGGCCATCTGTGTATCTTCCTTGGAAAAATGTCTGTTCATATCCTATGCCCATTTTTTGATCAGGTTGTATGTTTTTTTTGTTGTTCAGTTGTGTCAGTTCTTTATATATTACAGAGATTAACCCCTTGTCAGATATACAATTTGCAAATACTTTCTCCCAGCTGGTGGGTTGTCTTTTCATTTTGATCCTGTTTCATTTGCCTTGCAGAAGCTCTTTAATCTGATGAAGTCCCACTTGTTTGTTTATTCTTTTGCTTCTCTTGTCCATATAGACATGGAATTTGAACAGATCACTCAATGACCAATGTCCAAGAGTGTACTGAGTATATTTTCTTCCAGGAGTTTTATACTTTCAGGTCTTATCTTCAAGTCTTTGATCCATTTTGAGTTAATTTTTGTGTATGGTGAAAGAAGATGGTCTACTGTCATTCTTTTGCATGTGGCTGTCCAGTTTTCCCACCACCATTTATTGAAGAGACTTTCCTTTGTCCACTGTATGTTCTTAGATACTTTGTCAAAGATTAGCTATCCATAGATGGGTGATTTTATTTCTAGGATTTCAATTCTGTTCCATTGATCTGTGTGTCTGTTTTTGTACCAGTACCATATTGTTTTAATTATTATAGCTTTGGAGTATATTTTGAAGTCAGGGATTGTGATGCCTCCAGCTTTGTTCTTTTTTCTCAGGATTGCTTTAGCTCCTGGGGTCTTTTGTTGCCCCATATGAATTTTAGTATTCTTTGTTCTATTTCTGTGAAGAATGTCATTGGGATTCTGGTTGGGATTGCACTGAATCTATAGATTGCTTTAAGTAGTATGGACATTTTAACTGTTTTTATTCTTCCAATCCATGTGCATGGGATGTCTTTCCCTTTCTTTATTTCATCATCAATTTCTTTCAATAATGTCTTATGATTTTCATTGTATAGGTCTTTCATCTCCTTGGTTTAATTTATTCCTAGACATTTTATTCTTTCTGTTGTGATGGTAAATGGGATTGTCTTCTTGGGTTCTCTTTCTGTCATTTTGTTATTAGAGTATAGAAATGCAACTGATTTTTGTAAGTTGATTTTCTACCCTGCAACTTTGCTGTAGCTGTTGATTATTTCTAATAGTATTCTGATGGATTCTTTAGGGTTTTCTATATGTAAAATCATGTCATCTGCAAACAGCAAGAATGTTACTTCTTTCTTTCTTATTTGGATTCCTTTTTCTTGCCTAATTGCTCTGTCCAGAACCTCCAGTACTGTGTTGAATAAGAGTGGTGAGAGTGGGCACCCTTGTCTTGTTCCTGTTCTCAGTGGGATGGCTTTCAGTTTTTCCCTGTTGAGTATGATGTTGGCTGTGGGTTTGTCATATATGGCCTTTATCGTGTTGAGGTACTTTCCTTCTATACCCATTTTGTTGCGAGTTTTTAACATAAATGGATGTCGGATCTGGTCAAATGCTTTCTCTGCATCTATTGAGATGATCCTGTGGTTTTTATTCTCATTTTGTTAATGTGGTGTATCACATTGCTTGATTTGCAGATGTTGAACTATTCCTGTGTCCCTGGTATAAATCCCACTTGATCATGGTGTATGATCTTTTTAATGTATTGCTATATTCAGTTTGCCAATATTTTGTTGAGGATTTTTTCATCTATGTTCATCAGTGATATTGGCTTGTAATTTTTCTTCTTTGCATTGTCCTTGTCTGGCTTTGGTATCAGGGTGATGTTGGCCTCATAGAATGTGTTAGGAAGTGCTCCATCTTCCTCTATCTTTTGGAATAGTTTGAGAAAGATAGGTGTTAAGTCTTTGAATCTTTGGTAAAATTGTCCAGAGAAGCCATCTGGCCCTGGACTTTTATTTTTTGGAAGGGTTTTGTTTACTGTT
This sequence comes from Ceratotherium simum simum, assembly GCF_057802395.1. NCBI lineage: Eukaryota > Metazoa > Chordata > Mammalia > Perissodactyla > Rhinocerotidae > Ceratotherium > Ceratotherium simum. The sequence goes on along the minus strand of NC_141910.1, from coordinate 9,196,788 downwards.
TTAATTTCTTTACTTGTGAATGGGCTATTCAGATTCTCTATATCTTCCTGATTCAGTCTTGGGAGGTTGTATGAGTCTAAGAATTTATCCATTTCTTCTAGATTGTCCAATTTGTTCGCATACAGTTGTTCATAGTATTCTCTTATAATCCTGTGTATTTCTGTGGTATCTATTGTAATTTCTCCTCTTTCATTTCTAATTTTATTTATTTGAGCCTTCACTTTTTTTTTCTTAGTGAGTCTGGCTAAAGGTTTGTCAATTTTGTTTATCTTCTCAAAGAACCAGCTCTTTCTTTCATTGATCTTTTCTACTGTTTTTTTTTCTTTCAGTTTCATTTATTTCTGCTCTAATTTTTATTATTTCCCTCCTTCTGCTGACTTTGGGCTTCATTTGTCTTCTTTTTCTAGTTCTATTAGGTGTAGTTTAAGGTTGCTTATTTGGGATTTTTCTTGTTTGTTAATGTGGGCCTGTATTGCTATGAGTTTCCCTCTTAGGACCAATTTTGCTGCATCCCATATGAGTTGCTATGGTATATTTTGATTTTCATTTGTCTCCAGATATTTTTTGGTTTCTCCTTTAATTTCTTCATTGATCTATTGGTTGTTCAGTAGCATGTTGTTTAGTCTCCACATCTTTGTCTCTTTCCCAGTTTTCTTCTTGTAGTTGATTTCTACTTTCATAGCATTATGGTCAGAAAAGATGCTTGTTATGATTTCAATCTTCTTAAATTTATAGAGGCTTGCCTTGTTTCCCAACATATGGTCTATCCCTGAGAATGTTCCATGCATGCTTGAGAAGAATATGTAAGCTGATGTGGTTGGATAGAGTCCTCTATTTATATCTAAGTCCATGTCTTCTAGTTTCTCATATAAGTCCACTATTTCCTTCTTGACTTTCTGTCTGGATGATCTATCTATTGATGTAAGTGGGGTGCTAAGATCTCCTACTATTATTGTGTTGTTGTTAATATCTCCTTTTAGGTTTGTTAATAGTTGCTTAATGTACTTTAGTGCTCCTGTGTTGGGTACATATATATTTATAAGTGATATGGCTTCTTGGTGGAGTGTCCCTTTTATCATTATATATTGCCCCTCTCTGTCTCTCACTACCTATTTATCTTGAAGTCTACTTTGTCTGATATAAGTATGGATACTCCTGCTTTCTTTTGTTTGCCATTACCTTGGAGTACTCTCTTCCATCCTTTCAACCTGAGCCTGTGTTTGTTTTTAGAGCTGAGGTGTGTTTCCTGGAGGCAGCATATTGTTGGATCTTGTTTTTTAATTCATCCTGCCACTCTGTATCTTTTGATTGGAGAATACAATCCATCTACAATTAAAATGATTATTGATATATGAGGGCTTAATTTTGCCATTTTATCACTCATTTTCCAGTTCTTTTGTATTTGCTTTGTTTCTCCTCCCATGTGTTTCAGACAACCAATTCAGTTTGGTAGTTCTGTATGATGGTTTTCTTAGTTTTCTCTTTATTTATTGTATGTGTCTCTGTTTTGATTATTTGTTTACTTGTTACCATGAGGTTTGTATAAAAAATCTGATAGATGTGATATTCTCTTTTCTGATGGCCTCTTATTTCCTTAGACTAAGTCGATTCCATCACTTTCCTCTTCCTCTTCGATGTTAGTATTGTCACAACTTATTCCATCCTGTGTTATGAGTTTGTGTTTAAAGTGATGAGGTTACATTTATTTGTGATGTTTTTCTTCCCTTAATCTTTGATGTTATAATTAAGTGTTTGCTAACCTGTTCTGATAGAGAGCTGAAATTTTTATTTTGGCTACCTATTTTTCTCCTTGCTCAAAGTTTTGTATGCCCTTTCTGTTTTGTTTTGTTTTGTTTTTTCCAGGCATGAGGGCCTTCTTGATCATTTCTTGTAGTGGGCATCTTGTGGCAATGAACTCCCTTAGCTTTTGTTTATCTTGGATAGTTATTATTTCCCCATCATGTCTGAAGGATATTTTCACTGGATAGAGGATTCTCGGCTGAAAGTTTTTGGCTTTCAGAATTTTGAATATATCATTCCATTCTCTCCTAGCCTGTAAAGTTTCTGCCAAAACTGGCTGAGAGTCTGATAGGAATTCCTTTGTACATTATTATTTATTTTTTGTCTTGCTGTCATTAATATTTTTTCTTTGTCACTGACTTTTGCCAGCTTTACTACTATATGCTTTGGAGAGGGTCTTTTCATGCTGATATATTTAGGAGATCGATTGACTTCATTCACTTGTATTTCCAGCTCCTTCTCCAGGGTTAGGAAGTTCTCAGCTATTATTTCTTTGAATCAGCTCTCTGTTCCTTTTTCCCTTTCTTCTCCCTCTGGATTACCTATAATCCTTATGTTGCATTTCCTAAATGAGTCGGATATTTCTCAGAGAATTTCTGCATTTCTTTTCAGTCTTAGTTCTCTCTCCTCCTCCATCTGCAGCATGTCTGCATTCCTATCCTCAGTAATGCTAAATTTTCCTCCATATTGTCAGCTCTGTTCTTTAAAGATTCTAGATTTTTCTTTATCTCCTCCATTGTGTTTTTCATCTGCAACATTTCTGATTGGATTCTCTTTATAGTTTCAATCTCTTTTGTGAAGAAGTTCCTGATTTCATTGAATTGTCTATCTGTCTTTTCTTCTAATTCATTGAGCTTTTTTATGATAGCTATTTTTAATTCTCTGTGATTTAGGTTATAAATTTCTGCTTCTTCAGGATTTATTTTTGGGTGCTTGTAATTTTACTTGAGGAAAATTGTTAGGACAATCTAACAATTGGGGGAAGGTATTTGTAAATCATATATCTCATAAGGGGTTACTATCCAAAATATATAAAGAACTCATGCGTCTCAACAACAAAAAAACAAACAACCCAATTAAAATTGGGCAAAAGATCTGAACAGATATTTTTCCAAAGAAAATATACAGATGGCCAATAGGCACATGAAAACACGTTCAACATCACTAATTATAGGGAAACGCAAAGCAAAACCACAATGAGATATCAACTTGTGCTCATCAGAATGGCTATAATTAACAAGACACGAAAAAACAAGGGTTGGAGAGAATGTGGAGAGAAGGGAACTCTCATACACTGCTGGTGGGAGTGCAAACAGGTGCAGCCACTATGGAAAACACTATGTGGATTCCTCAAAAAATTAAGAATAGAACTGCCATATGATCCAGCTATTCCACTGCTGAGTATTTATCCAAAGAACATTAAAACACAAATGTGCACAAATATATGCACCCCTTTGCTCACTGCAGCATAATTCACAATAGCTAAGACTTTGAAACAACCTAAGTGCCCATCAAGGGATAAATGTATGAAGAAGATGTGGTATATATGCACAACGGGATACTACTCAGCCATAAAAAAGATGAAATCTTGCAGCTGTCCCTGTGGCCTAGTTGTTATGTTTGGCACACTCCGCTTCAGTGGCTTTGGTTCAGTTCATGGGTGTGAGCATACACCACTCGTTGGTGGGCACACTGTGGTGGCAACCCACATACAAAGTAGAGGATGATTGGCACAGATGTTAGCTCAGGGTGAATCTCCCTTAAGCAAAAAGAGGAAGATTGGCAACAGATGTTAGCTCAGGACAATTCTTCCTCAGCAAAAAAAAAGATGAAATCCTGCCATTTGTGACAACATGGATAGATCTTGAGGGTATTACGTTAAGTGAAATGGCAGAGAGAGAAAGTCAAATACCATATGATCTTACTCATAAATAGAAGACAAAAACAACAACAATAACAACAAACACATAGATACAGAGATTAGTTTGGTCATTACCAGAGGGGAAGGTGGAGGGAGGAGGGCAAAAGAGATGATTAGGCACGTGTGTATGGTGAGGGATGGTAATTTTCTTTGGGTGGTGAAAATAATGTAATCTACACAGAAATTGAAATATAATGATGTACATCTGAAATTTATATAATGTTATAAACCAATGTTACCTCAATAAAAATATAAAAAAATAAATCTAACAAAAATAAGTAAATAAATAAAATAGAAATGGTAAAGGAAAAAAACAGTTTGTATGAAGAAATAATGAGGTAAATTTTTCAGTCTCTGACAGATCATCTAGAAAAGAATAAATAAGGATAACTAGGATTAGATTAAAATATATAAAGTTCAGTACATAGTAAAACAATAGCTTCTTTTCAGTTAAGAAATGAATATTAGAGCAGGTAAAAACAAGAACATAAATGAAACTCCTAATTTCAGGACCAGAATAGTGCAAAAATAGAGAAACAAACAAAACTAAGATCTATAGAGGAACACGCACCTGAGTCAAAGGAAGGCTTATGCCCATGTATTGAAATGATTCAATATATTCATGTCAAAATTGGTGAAAAGGTACCCCCATCTAGACAGTTTAGGCTCCAAAAAAATGTAGCCACAGTGATAATGAATCTCTGTAAGAAGTGATGTTTTCAAAATGATAAAGGGAAAATAAATCACTCTGAACTTAAAAACCTTAAAATTATTTATCTGGCCAAATTAGTCATGAGAGTGGTAAATAAATATGCTTCTAGAAATAAAAGGACTCAGAAAATTTGCACCCAGATATCTTCATGGAGAGAATTGCTGAAGAATGTACTTTAGTCAAGTCTGCTTGTTGGTCTGCAAACTAGGCTCCGTACATAGAGAGCAAGGAGAGACCAAAGAAAGAGGCAGACCACTCTAAATAGGTGGCAGGTTCACTAAGCAAGGGAACTTACTGATGAGGCTTGTCTTGGTAGACCACAGGATGAGTAGATCTCCACATTCACCTGCTAGAATCTTAAATGTTTATATAGTAACCTTAATTAGGTTCAGTCATGTATACCATCCAGATGATCTCAAAAACACATTACCATCTGAAAGCTGCATCCTTGGGGTAGGTTCTAGTGTGGGGAAGGCAAGCAGAATGAACATCCCAAGGACAGGGGAGGGGATGAGGAGCCTCTGATTACCCGGGTCCAGCTCAAGGGTCAACCAGCAGTCACGTCCTCTCCAGGACATCCTCCAATACTGCTCTACTTCACGTACAAGTAGTGAGAAGCAAGAAGAAATAAAAAAGAGAGTTAACTATTTCTTGGATGTTTAAAATATTATTTTAAAAATCGTGTTCAAGATGATTGCAATTTTGAGTATATTTTTAATTATACATTTCTGTAAGTCTCTAAACTAAGGAATAAACTTATTGAGTATGGGTTTGTGGGTAATTTGTTATATGTTTTTAAATTTAATATCATTTTATTCACTAAGGATTTTTTAAAATTTAATTACAAAGTTAAAAGTTTCAAATGCATAAATAAAGACACATTAGAATGGTTATTCCAATAGAAAAAAGTCAGTGTAAAACATTAAAAGCAATGCAATGGCCTCAACATAGCAGAGTAATTATATTACTTATGGTTTTCACAAAGAAAAGTTACTTTGTATTAATAATTATATTTAAAGTCTTCTAAATCCATAGGGAATTCTCAATATATAATATCTCTAAAGTCCATAGAGCAAAATTATGTGAATAATTTGATTCTTGAACAAAAGCATACAAGCACATATAAACATATAACAAATACCCAGGAATTATGTACATGAATTGCTTAATTTTTAATTTGTTACATTACAGTGAGATGTAATTACATTTTTAATTTGCATTTCTAAATTATGAAATATTTGATACATATAAGTTATTCATTAACATGATTGTAAAATGTATATCCATTAGTTCACCACTCAAACTAAGAAATAGAACCTTGCATTTCCAATATGTTTACCTCTTCTTATTTATGTTACTTAAAATTAAAAGTGATACATTACTTTTTACAGTAATAAGTATTTCTTTCTGGTACTTCTTTTTTTCATGTTTATATTTTCAGTCATTTTTTGTAACATTTTTAAGTGTTTTTCTTGCAAAAACTAACACTATTTTCTCTGGGTATAGAAGGAAAGTACCTCAACATAATAAAGACCATATATGAGAAACTCACAGCTAATATCATCCTCAATGGTGAAAAACTGAAAGCTATCCCTCTAAGAACAGGAACCAGACAAGGATGCCCACTCTCACCACTCCTATTTAACATAGTATTGGAAGTCCTCGCCAGAGAAATCAGGCAAGAAAAAAAATAAAAGGGATCCAAATTGGAAAGGAAGAAGCGAAACTGTCACTATTTGCAGATGACAAGATTTTATGTATAAAACACCCTAAAGAATCCACCAAAAAACTTTTACAAGTAATAAACGAATATGGTAAAGTTGCTGGATACAAAATCAACATACAAAAATCAGTTGAATTTCTATACACTAACAACAAAGTAGCAGAAATAGAAATTAAGAATACAATCTCATGTACAATTTCAACAAAAAGAATAAAATACCTAGGAATAAACTTAACCAAAGAGGTGAAAGATCTGTACGCTGAAAACTATAAAACATTGCCGAAAGAAATTGAAGAAGACACAAAGAAATGGAAAGATATTACATGCTCTTGGATTGGAAGAACTAACATAGTTAAGATGACCATACTTCCTAAAGCAATCTATAGATTCAATGCAATCCCTATCAAAGTTCCAGCAAGATTTTTCAGAGAAATAGAACAAAGAATCCTAAAATTTATATGGAACAACAAAAGACCCTGAATAGCTAAAAGAATCCTGAGAAAAAAGAGCAAAGCTGGAGGCATCACACTCCCTGATTTCAAAATATACTACAAAGCTATAGTAACGCAAACAGCATGGTACTGGCACAAAAACAGACACACAGATCAATGGAATAGAATCGAAAGCCCAGAAATAAACCCACACATCTATGGTCAGCTAATCTTCAACAAAGGAGCCAAGAACATACAATGGGGAAAAGAAAGTCTCTTCAACAAAGGGTGTTGGGAAAATTGGGCAGCCATATCCAAAAAAATGCAAGTAGACCACTACCTTACACCATATACAAAAATTAACTCCAAATGGATTAAAGACTTGAATGTAAGACCTGAAACTATGAAAATTCTAGAAGAAAACATAGGCAGTACACTCTTCTACATCGGTCTTAGCAACATATTTTCAAGCACCATATCTGGCCAGGCAAGAGAAACAATAGAAAAAATAAACAAATGGGACTACATCAAACCAAAAATCTTCTGCACAGCAAAGGAAACCATCAACAAAACGAAAAGACAACCTAACACTTGGGAGAAGATATTTGCAAACCATACATCTGATAAGGGGTTAATCTCCAAAATATATAAAGAACTCATGCAACTCGACAACAAGAAAACTAACAACCCAATTAAAAAATGGGCAAAAGACCTGAACAGACATTTCTCCAAAGATATACAGATGGCCAACAGACACATGAAAAGATGTTCAACATCACTAACTATCAGAGAAATGCAAATCAAAACTACAATGAGATATCACCTCATGCTCGTCAGAATGGCTATAATTAACAAGACAGGAAACAACATATGTTGGAGAGGATGTGGAGAGAAGGGAACTCTCACACACTGCTGGTGGGAGTGCAAACTGGTGCAGCCACTATGGAAAACAGTATGGAGATTCCTCAAAAAATTAAGGATAGAACTACCATATGATCCAGCTATTCCACTGCTGGGTATTTATCCAAAGAACTTGAAAACACCAATGCGTAAAGATACATGCACCCCTGTGTTCATTGCAACGTTATTCACAATAAGCAAGACTTGGAAGCAACCTAAGTTCCCATCAAGGGACAAATGGAAAAAGAAGATGTGGTATATATACACAATGGAATACTACTCAGCCATAAGAAAGAGTGAAATCCAGCCATTTGTGACAATGTGGACGGACATTGAAGGTACTGTGCAAAGTGAAATAAGTCAGAGGGAGAAGGTCAAATGCCATATGATCTCACTCATTAAGTAGTAGATAATAACAACAACAAACACATATAGACAAAGATTGGATTGGTGGTTTCCAGAGGGGAGGGGGGGAGGGAGGAGAGCAAAAGGGATAATTAGGCACATGTGTGTGGTGATGGATTGTAATTAGTATTTGGGTGGTGAACATAAGAATATGATGTAATCCATGCAGAAATAGAAGTATAATGATGTACACCTGAAATTTATACAATGTTATAAACTAATGTTACTGCAATAAACAAAAAATAAAAAAAAATCAGAAAAAAAAATAAAAAAGAAATAAATAAAGCCATTTTCTGCCCAAATATCTGAGAATCTATGTTTTTTATTAGGGGAATTGAGGCTTACCCATACATATTATTGAATTCTTTGAGACGTTTTGTATCCCATATACAACTTTGTGCATTTATTTTCATTTTGTAGAATGATTTTCTTTTGGTTTTTTTTTCAGATTTTTTTGCAGGTGTTAAAATTTTTCAGTCCTTCCATCACTGAAGATAATTTCATTTTTTTCACACTTCTATGGTTTTTTGACTATTTGAAGAATTTAAAATTCAAAACAATTTTCCAACAAAGCATGAACTTCAAGAAACTGTCTCCTTGAATCCTGTTTTGTCAATGTTATCTAATAAAAATCTGTTTATTATGTTTTGTTAGTAGTTATTTTTCTGTATTTATAAATCTTCTAATTATATTTTTCATAATATAGTTTCCCCACTATATATCAAAAAAATGGGCCCTTTTTTCCTGCTTTCATTGTAGGTATGTGTATTTTGCTCCATCTCTGGAAACATTTTCTCTATTATTTAATGGATTATCCAGCTCCTCTTTAGTCTTTGTTTACTTTTCTGAAACAATTACAAGAAAAATCTTGGAACTTATGGATAATTTAACATTAAAAAATTACTTTGAACCAACAGAATATAATAATCATGAACCTGTTTTAACCTAAAAATCAGGTATCAAAATATATAAGGGTCAATAAATGGTGCTGGAACACTAGATATCCATATGTAAAAAAAGCGAATCTAGGGGCCGGCCCGGTGGCGCAAGCGGTTAGGTGTGCGCACTCCGCTGCGGCGGCCCGGGGTTCGCTGGTTCGGATCCCGGGCGCGCACCGATGCACTCTTTGGCGAGCCATGCTGTGGCAGCGTCCCATATAAAGTGGAGGAAGATGGGCACAGATGTTAGCCCAGGGCCGTCTTCCTCAGCAAAAAAAGAGGAGGATTGGCGGATGTTAGCACAGGGCTGAACTCCTCACAAAAAAAAAAAAAAAAAAAGCGAATCTAGATACAAGGTTTACAATCTTCACAAAAATTAACTCGAAATGGATTATAGACCTAATTATAAAACGCAAAACTATAAAAATCCTAGAAGGCAACATGGGAGAAAATCTAGATGATCTTATGTATAGTGATGACTTTTAGATACAGCACCAAAGATATGATCAATGAAAGAAATAATTCATAAGCTGCACTTCATTAAAATTAAAAAAACTTGCTCTTCAAAGGACACTGTCAAGAGAACGAGAAGACAAGCCATAGACTGGAAGGATGTATTTGCAAAAGACATGTCTGATAAAGGACTGTTATTCAAAACATACAAAGAATTGTTAAAACTCGACAATAAGAAAACCAATAACCTGATTTAAAACTGAGCGAAAGACCTGAACAGACACCTCACCAAAGAAGATAACAGATGGTAAACAAGTATATGAAAAGATGGTCAACATCATATGTCAGTAGGATATTGCAAATTAAATAACGAGATACTACTACACACCTATTAGAATGGCCAAAATCTGAAACATTGACAACACCCAACGGTGCCAAGGATGTGGGGCAATGAGAACTTACTCATTCATTGCTGGTGGGAATGAAAAATGGTTAAAGCAATTTGGAAGATAGTTGGCCAGTTTCTAACAAAACTAAACATACTCTTATATGATCCTGCAATCACACTCCTTGGAATTTACTCAAAGGAGGTGAAAACTTATGTCCACACAAAAACCTGCCCAAGAAGGATGTTTATAGAAGCTTTATTCATAATTGTCAAAACATGGAGGCAGTGAAGATATTCTTCAGTAGGAGAATGGATAAAGTGTGGTACACCCAGGCAGTGGAATATTATTCAGTGCTAAAATGAAATGAGCAATCAAACCTTGAAAAGACATGGTAGATTCTTAAATGTATGTTACTAAGTGAAAGAAGCCAACCTGAAAAGGCTACACACTGTGAGATTTCAACTATACAACATTCTGGAAAAGGCAAATCTATGGAGACAATAAAAAGATTTGCAGTTGCCAGGGGTTGTGTGAGGGAGGGAGGATGGAAGAGGTAGAGCACAGAGGATTTTTAGGGCAGTGAAACTGTTGTGTATGATACTATATTGGTGGATATATGTCATTATACACTCGTCCAAACCCATAGAATGTACAAACCTATAGAATGTACAACACCAAGAGTGAATCCTAAGTTAACTATGGACTCTGGGTGATCATGATGTGTCAATGGAGATTCACTGATTGTAACAAATATACTGCTATAGTGGGGGGGGGAATTTTGTGTACTTTCTGCTCAATTTTGCTATGAACCTAAAACTGCTCTAAAAAATGAAGCGTATATATATGTATATATATGATTGATAGATATCTACCTATTCTGTCCATCTCTCTATATTCTATCATCTATCTATCTATCTATCTATCTATCTATCTATCTATCTATCTATCTATCTATGTATCTATCTACAAGTGTTTCTCAAACCAGCTCTCCCCTTCTGGGTCCTGTAGAACTCCTGAGATCCTATGACATTGAGCTTCCTCTGAAAAGAATGGTCATGGTGGTGGGACCTCAGTCATATATATATATATGAAAGACTGATAAAAATAAATATCTGGATATTAAAATCCTCATAACTGAAATGAGAAGTTTCAACAACAACGAAAGGCAAATTCCTCAAAACTTTTCAGATGACTTAGACAAAAAATAAATATACAGAGGATTTTCTGAATTTACAAACTTTGCCTAACACAATTTGTACCCCTCACAGAATACATTTTTTTAAATACACATATAACAATCACAAAAAATAACTATGCAGTAAGTAACAAAGGAAATCTCCACAAATTTCACAATGCAGAAATCATACTATCCCCATAAAGCTAAATAAATAAATAAAATTTAAACAACAAAAATGGTCAATTCCCTAGCTAACTGAAATCTATGAACTTTCTTTTTAAAAGTGAATATAACATGTTCATTATTATCAAAGCCCCTAACGTGCTTTTATTCTGATTCTATTCACCTTTGCTTTTTCACTATAGAAGTATCCTGAGATTTTAAAAATTGTTCCTCTGCTTTTCTTTATAATTTTTTGAACACATGCAGAATCAGTAAAACTATATTGTTTACTTTTAGTTGTCATTTATATTTCTAAATGTTATCTTTCTGTTCAATTTTCTCTGAAACTTTCTTTTTATTATAATCTTTTGATTTTAGGAGTTCTTAATTTTTTTGTATAAACCTATACATTTTTAGTATGCAACTTTAAAAATACTCTATTATTTGTTTTCCAAACAGTGAATATTGGAGTTATTTACAATTCTGGTTATCATAAACAGTGATTTTATGAACATACTTGTAAATGTATCTTAGTGCACACAGAATGTGGACAAGAGAAGGTCAAGGAGAGAAATTGCTGGGGTTTAGTGTCTGTACACTTAATTTTCCAAGAATGTATTAATATTTCCCAAATTAATTCTTTTAATTTATACTCCAAGCAATAAGAGTTTTTGTTTTTATATTCTTCAATTATTTAAATTTTCAAACAAATTTTTACCATCTTAATGGGTATAAAATAGCATTTTTTGTGGTTTAATTCATATTTACCTGATTACGAACATTGTCAGGTAAATTTTCACTAATGTTGATCATCATTTCACATGTTTATACATCATTGGTAGTACATATTTTCTCAAATGCCTGTTTTTTGTATTTTGCCTATATTTCTCTTAGGTTGTTTTTTTTTTTTTTTTTTTTGGTGAGGAAGATTGGCCCTGGGCTAACATCCGTGCGCATCTTCCTCTACTTTATATGTGGGATGCCTGACACAGCATGGCCTGATAAGCAGTACATAGGTCCGCACCAGAAGTCCCAACCTGCAAACCCCGTGCCACCAAAGCAGAGTGTGGGAACTTAACCACTACACCGCTAGACCGGCCCCAGGTTGTATTTTTTATTTGTAGGAGATTATATGCATGGATGTATGTGGGTATATGTTTGCATGTTTTAAATAATAATACTTTGATGATTATCTGTGTGGCAGATATCAACTGCCAGTGTCACAACTTTTGTGTTTCCTTATGATATCTCTGAATAAACTTGAAGTCTACTATATTAGAGTCAAATTTATCTTTTTTTCATTATAGTTATCCTATTTTGTATCTTGTTTAAGAAATTATATATTATCTCAATTAAATAATAGTTTTCTATATTTTCTTATAAATAATTGTTTTATTTGACATTTAAATATTTTATCTGCTTGGAATTGTTTTGCCTATGATGTGGGGCATGAATCAACTTTTTTTGCATTCTTTATATGTGGAAAACAGATTATAACATAATTATATTAGTCATTTCTTCTCTCCTTCATCTTGCATACTGCATGTGATTCCTGAACTTCCATATTTGTGTGAGTGCTTTTGTAGGCTCTCTGCTGAGTGCCACTGACCAATTTATCTATGGCTGGAATTCACACTCACCTGATCTTCTTCAAGAGTGTCTTGACTATTATTGGCCTCATCTTCTTCCATATAAATTTTAGAGTCAGTTTGTTAAGTTCCATTCAAACCTCTGCCAGTATTTAATGATAGAGCATTAAATCTGTGGATCACTTTGATGAAATTTTACATTGTTAAATTATTGACTTTCCATATCCATGAAAAAGTTATATTTCTCCGTTTACTTATGTCTTTTTTAATACAGCTCTGTATACTTACATAATTTTTCTCCAATAGGGTGAAAATCTTTTATTTGGTGAATTTCTTTTTTCCTTATTTTTGTGCGGTTGAAATGTTATCTTTTTATTGCATTTTCTAACACTGTTGCTAGGCATAGATATACAATTGATATTTGAATACTTGGACACTGCTCTTCTTATCACTATCTCTTTACCTTACTAACTTTAACAGTTTCGTTTATTCTTTTCCAATTATTATAAATATTAGATTTGATTTTGTTTCTTACTAAGCTCTTTAGGACCTCCCTTATAATGATGAATGGAAGAGGTCACAGTGGACATCCTTATCTTGTTTCTGATTTTAAAGGTAATGCTTTTACATTTCTGTATTGATCACAATAATGTTTACTTTGGTATTCTTTCCAGATATCCTTTATCAGGATAAGGAAGCTCTTTTCTATTCATTGTTTGTTAAGAGCCTTTATCAGGAATAGTATTGAATTTTACCACATGCATTATCTGCATCTTCTGAAATGATCAATTGTTTTTCTTCCTGTAGCTTTGTAATCTTTTAATGTGCTGTACTACATTCTTGGAATAATCCAACTACGCAAGGTAGTTTGCCTGTATAAAATAATATATATAATAATTATAAGTATATTCATGTTGGAATCAGTGTGCTGATATTTCATCTAGAATTGTAAAATTTATTTTTGCAAGTCAATTTTGCCTATAGTTTCTCCTTTTTCTACTGTATCTACCTAGTTTTGCTTTGTTTTTATTTATATGATGGTAAATATGAGACAATTAATACTTCAAGAATTGAATCTGTGATGCTGAATCTCATTTTTTCATAAGGGGGTACATAAGCCCAAAATGTTTAAATTGTATGTTAGAAACAAATCACATTTAATCAATCTGGATTGAAAAGAGTCATGGTGAAATGGTGCCTACTCTGGACCTGTTGTAATGTCAACGTGGGTCCTTGATTTACCTAGTCTACATGACTGGATTTTTAAGTTTGTTTGTTCTCACAGGAGAGTACATCCTTTTTTAAATTTTATATTTATATGCATCCTTCTGAAAGAAGTTATCTTCCTGTCAGAGATTTTAAAGTTAACAACAATTTACACCCTAATTAAAAAAAATCCATGTCAAAGTGAGCCAAATTACTATTTCCAAAGATTTGGGATAAGATTAGAATCACTGAAAATGTGCAGTTGATTTATGCCAACTGGCTGTTTGCCATATTAACTCATATTTGCATATAAAAGGGTTGTTTTTCATACTGAACTAGTCTGAAGTCTAGATATTTTTAATGTGATGACTATTAAGACATAAAATTTTGAGATTTTACCCAAAGCAAGCCAGCATGAGACATACTCTGTTTGTCTCACTCATTTGCTGACAATATCTCAGGTACTTTTGGATCACAAGAAGGGTGATAAAACCTGCTTTATGTTACCAAACCCTGTCTCTATTCATTCCTGGTCAAAAAGCTAGACTATATTTCCCAGATATCTTTGTATTTAGAACAACAATATGCCAATGTTATGTGGGCAAAGGTTATGGATCCCCGCCCACAATAATTTTCATGCATTCCTGTACACACTCTGTTTTCCCTCTCAAGCCTGGTCCACAGAAATTTCCCAGGCTAGCCCCCATACTCTCTTTCTTATTTGTTTCACATTCTCTATTTTATGATGAAATTTTTGTTCAAAGTCCAGTCACACATGTGATTTATTTCAGGAACATTACCCTTCAGTATTGTGTAAACTTATGTCATTTCCTTCCAGAACTCACTACAATCTTAACACACATTAGTAGATATTGTCATGTATAAAGTAAGATGTTCAGCTTCGTTCTTGTAAGCTGTTGTATCCCTAAACTTGCTGCTTACTGGGAACAGATCATAAATGGGCAAGCTGTTTTGTTTTCTGTTACATCCTACATTCTCCTACTAATCTTACCAAACTAGACAATCAATCAAATTGTTTCGTAACCATAGGTAATAAAAAATATACTTGTAAAACCAGCTGTGTAATGAAACGTAGGCAATTGTTTTTATCATCTACACAACTTTAGATGCTAGATTTAAAAAAAAAAAAGAAATAGATTTTTACAACACTGTGATGCATACCATAAGAATATCATTTTTAGTGTTATTCAGTCACTAAATATTATGATTGTATCATTTCATCTTCCCATTTGGAGCCTATGTTTGAAAATGACTATGGAATTATATTTATTTAGGAATCTTAGTGATTTAACATACATAAGTCAACTTTAACGTTCTTTCAAAAATACTCTTCTTGTACATTTAAATGATTAACACGTATATCCTATAAATGGCATGTAAACAAAATGACTGAGGACATGAGGCCTATTCTGTTCACTCTAATTATTCTTCAGATTAACTTGTTAAGGTCAGGTAGCTTGTTAGTTCACCAAGTTTTCTCAAATACTTATCCCTACCTTCGTGTATACTTATTTTGTTGAAATGGTCTCTTTGCTCTATTTGTTTAACTAAAAGTTACCCAATATTCCAGTTACATCCCCTCAGGAATTCTATTATTCCTACTGCAATACACATCAAACTCCATTTTCCTTGAAATACTACTAAACTAACTATAATTCTTGTTGAAATCGCTGATTTATATCATATATTTTATGATTATATATATAGTAAATATTGTGATATATATGATATACACATTTAAAATATACTTATCTTTTCAATTTTATATCCCTTCCTTGAAGATGAAGACCATATTTTTCATTTATCCTAGATTACTTATAACTCCTGTTGCAGAGCTAACAGTATAAGAAAATCTAATAAAGACTTCATTGATTAATTGATTGATTTTTTTAAAACCATAATACAGATGGGAGAATTCAACTTGCTGTAGAAATCATCATTCACTTAGTGAAAAACAAAGGTATGGAAAACACATTTAACCAATACCAAATTTTCTCATCCAAAAATGAGAATCTTGAGACAATTCCACCAAGGAATGTTGTTTGAATCAAAACTAATTGTTAACTTGCTTACCCCTTTTTGTTTTGCTTTATTAAAGTTGGAGTGGGGATTTCTTCCATGCAATAGAGCTATCAATCACAGATCAAGTGTATCAGTGATAGATCCATATATGGACCACAAATCTCTACTTCAACATTGACAGAGACTGTATTTTCTTTTTTTTTTTTTTTTTGGTGAGGAAGATTGGCCTTGAGCTAACATCTGTTGCCAATCTTCCTCTTTTTGCTTGAGGAAGATTGTCCCTGAGCTAACATCTGTGCCAATCTTCCTCTATTTTGTGTGTGGGATGCCGCCACATCATGGCTTGATGAGTGGTGTGTAGGTTTGCACCCTTGATCCGAATCCACAAGCCCTGGGCTGCTGAAGCGGAGCGTACGAAATTAACCTCTACCCGACTGGTCCAGCCCCAAGACTGTATTTTCTAACCTGGAAATTCATCATGACTTTAAGACCTAAGAAATTTCCAAGTAAACACTCACTATAAAATTTTTATGTGTAAGTCAGTCCATCACAACTCACATCCATCTCAATCTTTGTGTATATTAGTTAATTTTATTCCAGTCTTTCCCAAGGGTAAAGTTAAATATACTTCTTGCTAGTCTCATTCCGTCTAACATTCCACCACAGATGACTTTTTTTGCAACAATATCATCAACAGATCTGTGGGGCTGTTACTGATTTAACTAGAGTTGGTCTCAAGTAGTTCACTCAACGTATTCTAGATACTACTTTTGGCCAAATTCCAACTTTCCAACTATGTTCTTGACTCAGTTCAGTGTTCTGATTGTAAGCACGAAAACGTTTTTCAAAATCGTTCTCCTTATTTTTCATGTAATGCCACACTGTATGTTGTGATAGTATACTGTGTATATTACCTTGAATCATATTCTAATTATACAAAATAAACACAGTCATTTCCCTTCCCCCATATTATGTAGTTTTCTTCTGCTCAATATTATTTATTATTAATAATAGTGAAATATTAACCAAATTGAGATAATTGATTAGAAAGTTTGATTTAGCATTTTTCTAAAACAGTGTTCCTTGTAGTCATAAGACAAACTACCTTGCGTTTATCCATATCCAGCCTCCTAAGAACATAATGTATGGGAGAAAAGTTCCACATGGAAGCGTTGTGATAATTAGAGCATGTGGACCCTTTAATGTTTGACACCATTACAAAAAATCATAGAACATTGTGCATTCATATACATTCTGACAGGGACTTCAAAATCATGTTCAGCTTCTACTATATGATCAATTAAATATTTTTAATCATGTAAACTCTTAACATACAAGATATGTAACAATTTTCCTTACACATATCTTATCCAGTTTGTCTTTTAATTATGTTTATTATTTTTAATATAGGAGTTTCATATTTTATGCAGATTTATAAATATTTTCCAGTATGGTTTACAACTGCAATGAAGCTTAGAATGCCTATTAAAGAAATATTTAAAAATATTCAATAGTAGAATCCACTTCATGTACAAAAGGTAAAAATATATTGATACGTATGTGTGTGTATTTGTGTGTATATCTAAATCTATATCTAAACTAATCTGTACCTAAATATAGAAATAGATATCTAAGCTCATAAAAAGTGACAGAAGTTTGCAACCAAAGTTTTGACAATGATTATTTCTGGGATGAAAACAAATGGAGATATTCATATTTTACCCCATGTATTTCCATATATTTAAAATATTTTATAAGAATATCTGAATGCATTATTGTATAATATATATGAAAAATGAAGAAATGGATTTTTTACCTTAAATTTACATAAATATTTGTGTATTTTTCTACTTCTATGGTTTCATTATTTTTACAAATCATGTGTAAACCTGCTGAAATATATTTGGTAATTATGATATAGAAAGGGATTTAGTTTTTTTTGTTATTATTTAATTGTAAACCTGTTGTCACAAAATTATCGCATGGTTGAAAAATTTCTGTTTGTTACAGATTTTAACTGCCATATTTATCAAATCTTAAATACAGAGATCTGCCTCAGGGTTTTTAATACTATTTGGCTTATTAGTGAGTAGAGTTTGCACATTTATCATACTGTTTTAGGTATAGTAACATTATTGAATATTTTAATACTTAACAGAGATGAAATTCTATCCAGATGTACATAAATATTTGCCTTTATGTAGATAAATTGGTTGATGTCACCATGTCCTTTCTGAATTGTTCCAGTTTCAACTTGTCCATGGGATTCCCTTTCTACAAAACCACTCAGAGAAGCCATACTGATGCCACTAGCCATGATGAAAATGTCTCTGATATGAGAATGGGTGCTATTTCTGAATGTCCATGTTTCTAACTCTCATAGGGCCAGAGCATCACTGTGTTATGGGCATAAATGGTGATAACTTTCCCTTCTCAAATATATATCGGTCTTTATCGTTTGAATTCCAAAGAAAATTTTCTTAATCCAGGAGTGTCACAAAGTCTTAACAGTTATACTTAACTCTAATAAGCACAATTTTATCAAATTTCCATCAAACTACTTGTGAAACAGATTTATCGATTTATTAGTTTCTGGTCCTTTCTCTTCTACTCATTCCATTCAACTACAGTTCAAGAGCTTGATGTGAAAATGATACATGTCAACATTCCATCTCTCTCAGCATTCTCCAGATCTTGCCATAAACCAAAATTAAATCCTCCTTAATTAGTCATAAAATGAAATCTACACACATTGTCAAAGAAAAACACACAGTGAGAAGGTGGAAATCTAAGGAGAAGTTTAAGAAGGAGGAAATACAATGGGTACACTAGTTGTGTTGGGGCTCATCTCAGCCATTAAAAATGCCCTGTTATGGTTAGTCTGTTTTTTTAACATTGGAAAAACCAAATACATATAATTAACATGTTTTGTATGTACGTATATATAAAATATTTATATGTATATTTATTTATATGCGTGTGGTTATGCCAGAACTACTCTCTCTCAGGGCATAAATAACATGGGTCTTTTCAAAAGATCCAACAACATAAAATATAGGAAAGAACTTTGAATTTAAGAAATAGATTTTAAAAATCAAATTTCTAATAATAAACAAAATAAGCTATTAAGTAGCATCAAATTTTTTCTTAGAATATTACAGGAAATAGCAAAATGTTGAAATGCTTATATATGTAGAAAATCCAGAATAATTTATAGGCAAACTATTAAAATCAAAAGGATTTAGTGATGTCATTGGATACAAGTTCAATATTTTTAAAAAATCAATGTACATTTGTATATCAGCAATACTAAAATATTAAAACTACAGTAAAACAACTGTGGCATTATTAATAGAATCCAAATGTGTTAACTATCTCAAAAATATAACAAGACCTCTGAGCTGAAAACTACCAAACATTGCTGAGAGAAATTAAACAATTTCTAAATGAATGATTTATAGGAAGCCTTGATATTATAAAATGTTAAATTTCCTTAAAGAAATATATAAATTAAATGTAATTCCAACAAAAATTCTAAGGAAGAGAGAGGTTGATGAAGAAAAAGCATATTTGTTGAATGACTGATATTATCAGTACTTGATAGCCACATTACATAACACTAAGTTGGATATGCAAGCATGATGCAAGTAGCAAAATCTGAATATGTGACCTAAAAATGAAATCTTCAATTATTGCTTTCAGTTACTGTCAAAATTGACTTGAGTGGAGCCATTTTAAAATGGAGTCAGAGCTGCCTCTCCAGAGAAACTGCTTTACTATCTTGAACCCTGGACTGAGCTAAACCTTTGGACTGGGCCAAAGGGCAATTGTTTTACAAGCAATTCTTTGAAAAGTCGGAAGGAGGACACACAACCTGATCACAAAGACTGAGGATTGTGGACTCTCTGAAGATGGAATCAATAGTCAATCAATGTTTAGCCAAGACTAGCTTTTGTCTCCAACTCCAATTAAAATTCTCTGTAGGGCTGGCCTGTGGCTTAGCGGTTAAGTGCACGTGCTCCGCTACTGGCAGCCCAGGTTTGGATCCCCGGTGCGCACTGACGCACTGCTTGTCAGGCCATGCTGAGGCCGCGTCCCACATACAGCAACTAGATGGATATGCGACTATGACATACAACTATCTACTGGGACTTTGGGGAGAAAAAGAGAAAAAAAGGAGGAAGATTGGCTATAAATGTTAGCTCAGGGCCGGTCTTCCTCAGCAAAAAGAGGAGGATTGGCATGGATGTTAGCTCAGGGCTCATCTTCCTCACACACACACAAAAATTCTTTGTAATAAAACCACTCTCCTTTGACTTTAAAAGCCCCTGACTTTTATCCCCTAGCGGGACACTATTTGGGTTTCTACCTGAATCTGTGCTCCCTGAATTGCAATTCTTTGATCCCAAATAATCATTTTGCCTCTTAAACTGATTTCTGTTATTGTATGTTGACACTCTGTGTATGTGGAGTGGGACAGTTGGAGGAAAAAAATTATTGACGGGATTTAAGGGATCTAAATTGAATTATAAAGCATGGGTAAACTATTCATCAATATCTGGCACGGGGATTTCTTGTGCAATGTGCTTTCATTTTTAGAGAGTGAGAAAATATTCTCAAGGTTATGCAGACTGGGATAAAATTTCTGTATAATAGTTACTCAGTTGTAGTATTTGTCATAGTCTTTTATATTCCTGGTGCCAATTTGGTTTTATTTATGAACTTTCTTAACTGGATTTGTGATATTTTGGAGGAACTCTCAATCTGAGATAATGGAAAAATAGATATACTCAAGTGCTATTGAGGAACTGCAGTTCAATTAAAAAAAATTATCAGGGACCATGATGTTTCGAAGGGTCCATAGAGATGACTCTTTGTAGTTCTGTTTGTAATGTATAATATTGGACAAATTCCAACTTAGGATGAAAGGTAGATGAGGCCCCTTATCCTGAGCATTTGATGTTTCTCTATGGAGTCTTGATTTTTTCCTTCATTAATAAAGAGAAACACAGCTTATACTCACATGTTTATGTTTACATAGTTAAAATATTTTTGGTTTGAATATACAAGGATGAGAGATACTTTTGCATTGATCATCACACTCTGGACAGAAAAAATGTCTTTCTAACAATTTTTACTAAATATTGTCTTCCTAAAGCAATGTAGTTTAGCTAAAGATATATTCTCTCATTTCTCTGGCTGAATCTTTGGGATACATTAAGCAATAAAACATAAACACCAGCTTCCCTTGGTCCCCAACCGTATCTCCAACCGTTAAAATCATGGGTCCCCACCAACCTTCCCAACATAACACCATATATCCCCAACTTATTGACCCCATTGGAGAAGTACCAGGTGGATGAGGGTGTTGTAGTACAAGCCTTGGATATTCAGATGAAGCCTTGAGACTGAACCAGACTCCTCAACAAAAGCCCTGTCCAATCTGAGGAATACCCAGAGGGCTTTTTTTTTCAATGTCAGGGCTAAGGTTACCAGATTAGGATGATCACCAAATGGTGCTATTACCTTTTTCTTTAATTCCCTATGCCCAAAAAATAGTAATAGGCCTCATTGTTTTTCTTCTTTTCTCTGTTCCTTTGGTTACTGAACATCTGTTGAGTTGAATAATTCAGGTGTGCTAAAAAGAACTGAAATAGGCAATCTTTTAATTGTAAAAGATGCACAGAAATCATTCTGCAAAAGGTCTTTGTCACAATCTGATTTTATCTAAGCTTCTTGGTCATCTCTAAATTAAGCAAAGAGAGTACAATATTGTCCTCGGGATTTTATTTATTATTATTGGTCTTTATACTTTTTTATCAAAAGAGTATCTGAGATATGGGTTCTAAGGAAAAGTCAATCACTTACACAGACCCCAATACCCAATGTGTGATGGCAATATTGAACCAAGGGCAGAGAGAGAGAATATTAACAAGTTATGTCTAATTAATTTTTTTTTCTAAGGAAGATTCACCCTGAGCTAACATCTGTGGCCAATCTTCCTCTTTTTGCTTGAGGAAGATTCAACTTGAGCTAACATCTGTGGCCAATATTCCTCTATTTTGTATGTGGGTCACCGCCAGAGCATGGCTGCCAACAACTGGTGTAGGAACCGAACCCAGGCTGCCAAAGAAGAGCACGCCAAACTTAACCACTAGGCCACTGGGCCGGCCCCTATGTCCAATTAATTTTTAATCATATGGTATAACTTTCAATATAATGATCACATTAGTAATGATAAACTAATTGATGTAGATAAGATTTGGTGATTAGATGTATTTATCAAATGGTTTCTAACAAGGTATGATTATGTTAAATTTAAAGAAACCAAATTACCTTAAAGTAGATAGGCCAAATTTAAGCACAAAGTGAGGCTTCATTAAAACCCTGGATGGTGGAAAATTGCTGAACAGAATTAGTGTAATCAGAGTGGGCAGAATAAATTCTCTCAATTTCTTGGTAAAGAAGAATAATCTATATAGCACAGAAATTGTGTAAAGTTTTCAAATGAAACAACCAACAATTTATTCAGTCATTCAGCTTTAAAGTCCGATCCTATATACCCATTTCCTTCCAGGATGGCTGTGAAAGATCCTGGGTTGAAGAGTCACACAAATCTGAGTTAAGTTAATAACTTGAGCAAAACCAGCTTTCTGACTGTTGGCAGGTAATTTACGCTCTTCGAGTATAGTTTCTTTATCCACAGGCATGTATATTTAATTCGAATATATTTAATTCTCTCTCTATATATATATATTAAAATTAAGCATACACTGAAGTTCAGTTAATATGAGTTTACAGTTATTGTGATTGTTAACGTGGTTATAATTGAAAAATAAACACCAAAAGTAGGCCATGAAAACATGACAATAGCTACAGTGTGTTGAGGTTATCATATTCCAGGCACTAGCTTCTCCCAATAACCCTCTAAGACAGGTCCTATTATACTTACACCTCTTTTATACAGACACACATAAAATTAAGTAATCTTACCATGGGCATACAGCTAGTAGAGTGTGAAGCATGCATTCTTTTTTTTGCGGTGAGGAAGATTTGCCCTGAGCTAACATCCATTGCCAATGTTCCTCTTTTTTTGCTTGAAGAAGGTTAGCCTTGAGCTAACATCTGTGTCAATCTCCCTCTATTTTGTATGTAGGATGCCTCTACAGCATGGCTGATGAGTGGAGTAGGTCTGTGCCTGGGATCCGAATCTGCGAACCCGGGCCACTGAAGTGGAGCATGCCAAATTTTAATCACTTAGCCACAGGGCTGGCCCCTGGAGCATGCATTCTAACCTAGACAGGTGGACTTTAGAGTTCTAGCTTTTTTTCCTAATCTTTTGAGATTGAGATATAATTTACACACGTTAAAATGCATAAATCTTCAGTGTTTAATTCAATAAGTTTTGACAGTCGTATACACTAGTGTAATCACCACACAAACCACATTACAGAACATCTCTAACATCTCAGAAAATGCCTTCTTGCTTCTTTCTACAGTCAATCCCTATTCTCAAAGAGTAGCCACTGTTCTTACTTAGCTTTGCCTGTTCGTGATCTTCATATAAATGGAAATATAGTATTTATTATTTTGCCCTGGCTTCTTTCACTCAACCTAAAGTATTTAAGTTTCATCTATATTATTCAATTATCCATTCTTTTTTCTTTCTAATGAGTAGTCCATTGTATAACATCCCACAAGTTCTTTATCCATTCTTGCATTGATGGACATGTGGATGGTTTCCAGTTTTTCTTGGGGCGGGGTGGGCAGAAACACTACTATAAATAAAGCTGTTTTGAATATTCTTGCACAGAAATTTTTTTTTTAATTTTTAATTTATTTATTTTTTTCCCCCAAAGCCCCAGTAGATAGTTGTATGCCATAGTTGCACATCCTTCTAGTTGCTGTATGTGGGACACGGCCTCAGCATGGCCGGAGAAGCGGTGCGCCAGGGATCCGACCCAGGCGGCCAGCAGCGGAGCGCACGCACTTAACCGCTAAGCCACGGGGCCGGCCTGCACAGAAGTTTTTGTGAACCTATGTTTACCTTTCTCTAAGATAAATAACTTGGAGTAGAATTGCTGAATCAGAAGGTAGATGTTAACTTTCAAGAAACTGTCAAACAGTTCTACAAAGTGGTGATACCACTTCACGCTCCCATTAGCAATACATAGGTTTTGATTGCTCCACATCCTCCTCAACTTTTGGTGTTTTAAGTCTTTTAAATTGTAGCCATTCTCGGGGTGTGAAGGAGTAACCTTTTGTCAGAAACCTAGCTCTTAACCACAGGGCTCTATGTCCTTATATATGATGCACAGAAGCATTCCGATCTCAGTGAACATACTCTAAACCACAATAAAATCATGAAGATGGCAGTCAGGTTACAAGTCATTGTAGAATTTCAGCAGAATATTGGGAGAAAGTATTAAAATGTTCTCTAGAGAGGAACAAAAACAAAATGGTATTTATAGAGGATGAGTGACTAAAGTTCAAGTGGAACTTCTCTCTCTCAAACCAAAATGGAAATTTTTTTCATATTATGATTCAATTACCAAGAGGATGGCTTAACTGAATGAAGCCCAGATCATTTTAATTTGACCCCAAAAGCTAGCTTTATTTTCTTTTTTTAGGTGTTTGTCCTCAGGGCTCCTGTCAAAAATCCTGACTGTGAGACTACTAAGAGAAAAAAATGGAAGAGACAGGTACCACAGGTCAAATGAATAACTCTGTGAGCTAAATCCTCCAGGGCCCAATTACCAGCTGCAAAATTGAAGAAGTCAGATTCATTTCTGACTTCAGACATTCTATTTTCAATTTATTTTGCTGTTGTATCATAAATATTAAGAAAACAAATGTTTTCTCGACAACTTGAGTTCAAGTTTTTACTGAAGATGGCACCTCATATATTATTTACCCCTTTATTAGCTACAGAAAATTATAATTTCAATTCATTGCTTACCCTACCTTTTATTATTAAAAATCAGTAGCCAACTCTACAAATTTTATGCTTTTAAAAATAGTCTAAGAATATGTAAACCAGAAGTTACTTACTAAGAAAGAAATAAAAAGGAAAAGTCTATCTAGATAAGCTTTTTTATTTTTCTTTTTTGGTGAGGAAGATTGGCCCTAAGCTAATGCCCACTGTCAGTCTTCCTCTTTTTGCTGAGGAAGATTAGCCTTGAGCTAATATCTGTGCCCATCTTCCTCTATTTTGTATATGGGATGCCACCGCAGCACGGCTTGATGAGTGGAGTGGAGGTCCGTGCCCAGGATCCGAACCTGTGAACCCCGGGCCACCAAAGTGCATGAACTTAACCACTATGCAACCAGGCTGGCCCCCTAGATAAACTTTTAAAAAGTTTTTCTTCCATCTATAACTGGTTCTCATCACAATTTATTAAGAAAAACTAATATAATCATCCCTCCCCCTCTCTCCCACCACGAAAGAACAATCACTTGAAAATTCTTTTTGGTAGTTTATGAACAGACAATTTTGTCATTCTTTGAAGAGATGAGGTGAGTCTGCTGTTCTGTTTATCTTCTAGACCAAGACATCATTGCCTTTGACTCTGTAAAAAAAGTCAAAGAAATCAAATAGACTGAGTCACTTTTCTCAAATGGGAATATGAAAGAATCTGAAGGGAAACAGATTAACTTAAACCTGCCAGAAGAGAAAAAATGTAGTGTTTAATGTAACATCTATCAGTGGATTTTAGTGAATTTAGCAACCATGGATAGAACACAGAAGGGACTCAATTCCAAACACAAATTAAAATGATAAACTATAAGCTTAGAACAATGATTATATTAAATATGTGATAGTATGTACACCCGAAATAGATGAGAAAAATCTCAGCAAAAAGTTAACATTATACGTTCAACTTGATTCTTCTTCTGAATATTTCAAAACAATTTGGTACATTATTAAATTTCATACCACCTATGCAAAAAAGAACTTATCAGTCAACTTATTCTTATAGAGCTTATCATTTGTTTGATAAATTAAAGATATGAACTTACATCAGCAAGATGTGAGGGTTATGTAGTTGCAAATGTCTTGCCATTGGTATTTCAGTCTTGATTAGGCAACACTCATCAGGTGGGTTGATGCCTTCTTCCTTCCCTCCAACCACCAATAGTAACTTAAAATTCCTTAGCCTAGTGAAGAGAGTCATTTTCCCACACAGAAAAAAAGAATAATTAGACAACTATGTGTGTTAAAGACCAATTAAAATAATTTTAAATGTCTCTGTATATAGGTTCTTTAACCTACAAAACAGTTGACAACTCTAACAACTATCAAAAACGGTTGGTGGAGTGGCCATATCAATATCTTTGATCGAGACAATTTACCTGAAAGTAATAAAATGATGGGCTCCTAGAACTCTTACAAGCATTTAAATATCAGGCTATTGATATTTAAAAAGGTAAAGTACTAAAAAGATATGTTTATTTGTTCTATTGTTGCTTAATTATACAGTAGGAACTTTACAAATTCGTTGGCTAGTGCACAGCTAAGACATCTGCTTACTCTCATAAGAGGGGATCATGTGTTAAAAAAATGATGCATGATCCCATTCCATAAGTTGGATCTAGTCCTTTTATAAAAAGGCAAATTATGTGTACTTCAGCATTGAATAACTTTTTTGGATAAAATATTGATACATTTTTGTAATTCCATTCAAAATTTGTTAAAATTCAAAAATTTAAAAATAATTCTTATGTTCTTATATCTTTCCTGGAAACCTTTATGTAAATGCTCAGATTATTATATTCTGAATTTTCATAGGGATCTCTGCTATTGAAAGCAGATTAGATTTAAGAAAGGAGACTGTGATTACAGATATTTTATGTTGTGTCAGTGCAACCTGAATTATCTATGATTTACATGACTCAATCAATCAAATGTCTTTTGAAATGAAAAAATTCAGAATTTATGACTCCTCAAAAATTTAATTCAGAGGATTATGACTACTGTGAGTTCTCAAGACAAAAACAAGAAAAAATGTAAAAACAAGATAAAGAAGACAAAGCAAAAACAAGACAAAAGGTAATTTTAGTTCCAATTCCATGTGATATGGGAATATATGATTTCAAAAAACAACAGTTTAAAGCACAGATAAAGCAAAACAAAACAATATTGTCTCATAAAATTGCATACATTTGCTCATGCATAGTCGATATGTATTTGTTTTTAAAAAATAAACTGAACTTTGCCAATATGATTGTAGAAAAGCCAGAATGTAAGATAAAAATTTAGTCATATTGTTTCTCTATCGTTATTTACAGAAAGAAAATAAATATTGCCATTTTTCTGTTTTAAAGGTTGCTCATAATATTGTCATGAAAATGATCACAGTCTTCAAAAGGATTTGTTGTGAGTTTTTAGTTTGAGAGTTGTCTTAGGGAAGAAATAAAATAGAAAATGAATTGTGAAGTTCTCAGTCAATGCTAGACATTTTAATACCTGTAAAATTTAAAAAATAGACAATTAAACTCTATGAGATTAGCAGCCTTCAAAGCAGTCTTTTAGAAACTTACAGGAAACTATTCATAAATACACAAAAAGAAATTAAATAAATTAAAAATCTTACAATAATCTCAACAACAAAAATGATAAAATTAAAATCTGGGGAGAATTGATAAGAATTTTAACATAGATGGAGTCAGATTAAAAAGAAAAGTGCTAAGGTTTCAATCATGCAAGTAAGCTTTGTGAACAAGACAATGCCTAAGACACACTTCATCATCTCTCTCCTGACTTCAGTTACCTTGGGATATTAACTACCAGGAGACTGGGCATCTGTCCCTTTCTGGTTCATGGATTTCTGTTTTAAGCCAATAAAATACTACTGGATGTACAAGGACCTTATAAAATAAAAAACACTAGTTCTAGACAAATACCATTTTGTTCATAGATGAATAAATTGAGCAGAAATGCAAAAAATTTAGCAACATTGAGTCATTGGAGAGAAAATATGATAGAACAGAGGAAAAAGAAGAGCATCTGGGAATCTGAGGAATAACCACACATTTGTAAATAGTAGGAAATTGATTAAAACCTTCAAATATATTAGGGAAAAAACACAAATTTTTAGAAAGAAACATAAACTTTGTAAGGTAAAAAACAATCCAATCCAGACCACTGACAAGACCAAACACTGGTGAGGATGTGGAGCAACAGGGACTCTCATTCATTGCTGGTGGGAATGCAACATGGCACAGCCACTTTGGAAGACAGTTCGTAAGCTTCCTACAAAACTAAACATACTCTTACCATACAATTCAGTAATCACACTCCTTGGTATTTACCCAAAGGAGTGGAAAAGTTATGTCCACACAAAAACCTGTACATGGATGTTTATAGCAGGTATATGCATAAATCCCCAAACTTGGAAGCAACCAAAATGTCCTTTAGTAGGTGAATGAATAAGGAAACTGTGGTATACCCAGACAATGGAATATTATTTAGCACTGAAAAGAAATGAGCTATCTAGCCATGAAAAGACAGAGAGGAAGCTTAAATTCATATTATTAAGTGAAGTAAGCCACTTTGAAAAGGCTACTTATTGTATGATTCTAACTATGTAACATTCTGAAAAAGGCAAAGCTATGAAGACTGTAAAAAGATCAGTGGTTGCTGGGGAAGGAGATGGGAGAGATGAATAGGCAGAGCATAGAGGATTTTTAGGGCACTGAAAACACTGTGTATGATATTACAATGATGGATATATGTAATTACGCATTTGTAAAAACCTATAGAATGTATAATACCAAAAGTGAGCCCTAAGGCAAATTATGGACCTTGGGTGATTAAGGTGTGCAAGTATGGGTTCATCTTTGGTAAAAAAATGTACCATTCTGGTGATTGATGTTGATAATGGGGGAAGCTATGAATGTGTGAGGGCAGGTAGGATAAGGGAAATCTCTGTACCTTATCTCATTTATGTTGTAAATCTAAAACTGCTCTAAAAAAAAAAAAGTCTTAAAAAAAAATAAACCTCAATCTGAGAACAAAAAAACACTAGGTGAATTCTGGGTAAAGATGGTGGCTTGAAGTCACTGATCTAAAGGTGCTCACACACAAACCCCACTAATACTATATTAAAGTAATTATTTCTTATAAAAGGCATAAACTCATGATAGAAGAGGCAACAACAGCAATAATTTAGGTGATGGAATTCAAATGGATAAGAAGTAATTCACATAACAGAGCTAAGAAAGGCAAATCCTACCCTAAGAGAAGAAAAATCTAAGAAACAACCTGATTTGTTCCATGGAATTCTCAAAAGACTCAGATTATGGGAATGCCACATATGTCAAAATTATGGTTAAAGTGGGAAGATGGCCTAAAATAATATGGACTGATTGTAAGGTGTTCATGAGTAGTTAGATTCTTAAGTCCTCTCCCCACTTCATAGTCTCCAGCAACTAATTCATTCCTCCTTTCCAGTCACATTGTAGTTTATTGTCCAGAGAGGTGCTGCCTACTTAGGGAGACCATGCAGAGTTGAGGGTTATAGTACCTTATTGAAAACATGGAAGTGAATTTATGCATACTTTCTATTGATATTGCCTAAAACCCAATCTCTTCCCAATTTGCCTCAGAGAACACCAAGAGCCAAGGCTTTACCCTCTTAGTAAGAGATTAAAAATGGTTTCTCTGAGAAATGTAAAAGCCAGCCAGAGATGAAAGATCAAAAGACGCCGACAGAAGGCAATCTTCAACAAATGGCCAAGCAAAATCATCATCCAGGGGAGCTCAAAATTGATATTCCCAATCATTCACTTAGAGGGTACAATCAGTTCTTTAATTAACTATGTCTAAATGTTATAGGAAATTATAAGGATGACCCCAGTTCTTCACATCTCTGTATCAACCCTCTTTGTAGTTTCCTGCTCACCAGGTGGCACTGAGCTCAGCTTTGTGTCTTTATTTGGCCAGTGGGATATTAACTAATTTGACATAAGCAGAGGCTTGAAATTGGCTTATGAATTGAGACTTGCTCTTGAACCTCTAACGTCATCATGAAAACTGCTCAGCCTAGCCTGCCAGAGAATGAATGCCACATAGAGCAGAGCTGATTCACTCCAGAGCCCTAGAGCACAATGTCTCCTAATCTGCTAGCCCCAGCTGACCCACAAATTCACGAGTGAGGCAGCTAACTCACAGATACATATATGAACTCAGCCAAACAGAGTCATTCTGGTGATGTCAGTCTAGATTATATTAACACCCTCGATGTGTGACAAATGCATATCTATTTCTAAAGCTCACTGAGATTTTGTAGTTCTTTGCTGTTGAACAATATTGTGGCAATAGTTAAGTAATGCAAACACCAAAAATTATCATTGATGTGTAAGAATTCTCCAACTTGAAAGATAAAGAACAAAACAGAACCAAAAAGCAAATTAAAAAATATGAGAAGAGATACTATGCAGGGAGAAGAAAACAAAAATGAAGTAAAAACTATTATTGTCCTCAGAGAGATGAGAGAAGATTCTGCATCCAAGAATCAAGAATAGAATACCATTGTTAAAAATGAACTTTTAGAGAATAAAAGGAGCTCTTGGAACTTATAAATATGATAACAGATATGAAAAATTCAATAGACGCTTTAGAAGACAAAATTGAAGAATTTTCTGAGATAATAAGAAAAGACAAAGAACAGAAAATAGGCTTTTAAAAAAGAGAATATTAGAGCATCAGTCCAAGAGGTCCAACAAATGAAATTGGACCTTCCAAACTAGTGAAGAAAGAAAACAAAGGGACAGAGACAAGCATTTAAAAAACAATAATTAAAGGAAATTTTCCAGAAACAAGGACACAAATGAAAAGTTCCCAAAGAATATCTAGCACCATGGTTGGTGGTGCACTCTCTCAAGCACTTGTGACATTTCACAAAACAGACAAAATCATTCTCATACATTGAGAAATTACAATTCATTTAAATTCCTGATTGAGTACTAAATGCTCAAAACAATGAAAAATGCCTTTAAAATTCTGAAGTAAAAGTATGTCAGATTATAATTCTTGGTCCAACAAAATTATCAATTGAGAATGCAGAATAAAGATATTTTCAGACATTGAATGGTTTGATAAATTTACTTCCCCTACTCCTTTTCAGGAGAATATCGGAATGTGTAGTCAAATGAGGGAAGAAATGAAGAAGGAAATAGAAAATGCCGAACAAAAGAGATAAAGAGAATTCCCTGACAGTTGTATGCTGTTTATAAAATGCAATCACTTCAGATTGTAGCAAGTTATAAAATTACTAAGTGCCTAAAAAAGTAAGCAAAAGAACCCCTAAAAACTAAAAAACATAGGCAATTTTGAACCCCATGAGAAACTAAAATGTGTATAGATAAAGTAATAATAGTGTGTTATGTGACTTACCTCTGAATATCAGGTAGAGTCATTATTATACAAACAATTAGTATTGAGTGAAAAATTTATTATATAATTATAGTGTTGTACAATTACAGACAGAAAAAATAGAAGGAGGAAGACGATAGGAAAGGAAGGAAAGAGAACGAAAACTTCATCTTCCACAATGCCCAAAGTTTTGTAGTCATAATTATAATAATGGTAATAATAATAAACACAAGTAAAAATTGAAGTTAAAAAATAAATAGAAAAAACATTATCTTTTCTTAGATATGGAATTAAATCTCAAAAATAATTAAGTATTATACCTGGGGACTATGAAATTGTGGGTGAGATGGGGCTGGGCAAGATATATTTTAGTTATAAACCTTGTAGAAATAAATTATTCTATGGTATGTGCATCCTCATCTTCGATGAAAATAAAACAAGAGAAAAAAAACTATCACATAAAAAACAATCAAAACAGATAAAAACTTAACAGGATAATCTTAAAAAGGTAGAAAAATAAATGAAAAAGAGAAAGTCTAATACAAAAACTCAAAAAAAACTAAAAGTATTCAAGAAAAAATAACATTCACATTGGAGTAGGTAAATTTAGAATTGATATTGAGAAAAAAATAGAAACAATATTTTTCGTCTAAAAATCAAAGAAAATTATGAAATGATAAATGAATCTATGAGAGAATTTAACAAATGGATAGAAAAGATACAATATGAAAGTTTCAACACAGGTATAATTGATATTCTGGATGAATTATTAACTGTAAATAGAAGTAATAATAAAGATATAATAAATATAATTATCCTGAGCTGAAGACCTTTATGAGCATTCTGATAGTATCACTGGTTACAGAATCAAATCAATGAAAGTCAGATTACCCCTAGAAACATACTAGCAAATTTTCTGAAACCTTAAAATACAAGGTATAAAATTCTGAGCCATAATACAGGCTACCTACAAAGGAAACAGAACAGAAAGTGACTGACTACAATAATCAAGATAAGATAATAGGAGACTGACAGCTATAGACTTTTAAGGGAAAGATTGTAACATCTTTTGGGAGATTAAGGAAAAACTCAGAAAATTAAATCTTATTTCCACATTTGAGTTAGGAAACAATGGGGAGATTGTTATATTGATTGAGAGTGTTATATTGATGCATTATTTCCATATACGAACATAAAGGAATAAGAAAAAAATATCCCTTACCTATCCCCCAACATTCACCTTTTATATCTAGCCAAGTTACCTCCATGTGTGAGGGCAGAACCGAGACAGCCATAGTCATTAATTTACATACAGTACCACAGCCCTGTGGTTAAGAGTTTGGGCTGAAAACTGAAGTTTGAAACCTAGCTCTCCCATTTTCTGTCTGTGAATTTGGCAATCTACTTATCTGAGCTTCTTAATAGTATCTACCTCATAGCTTTAATGTGCAGATTAATTAAGATTGTGAATCTAAGGATGTGTAGAAGTGTCAGGAACACAGCAATAACTCAATTAAGGGTGCGCACCACCACACTGCTTGTCAAGCCATGCTGTGGGGGCGTCCCATATAAAGTAGAGAAAGATGGGCACGGATGTTAGCCCAGGGCAAATCTTCCTCAGCAAAAAAAAAAAAGAAAAAAAAGAAAGAAAGAAAAAGTTAATTATTATCAACAACAAGGGCTCAAAAAAAAGTAAAACCCCAAAAAACTTTTTAAAATTAAGTAAAGATATAGTTTTATTCAATTTGAGAAATAAATCAATAAAAAGAACTCACTAAAGGGGAACAAAGCTTCCAATAAAGGCTGCAAAATAAAACTGTTTAAAAGAGCTTTTTAAAATAAGCTTGTTTTTAAACTAAAATCTTATAAAATTTTATAAATATGATTAAAATACTGATAGCAAATGTGAAAAATACTCTTAAAGAGAAAATATAAAAGTATAAAAGTTTAGGGTGTGTTAAACTAAAAATAAAGAGCTGCAATGAGAGGCCAATTTAAAGGCCAAGAAGGGAGGTCTGCATTACGAAGAGTTTTAGTTGGAGTTGGAGACAGAAGCTAGTCTTGGCTAAACTTTGATTAACTATTGATTCTATCGTCAGGAAGTCCATAATCCTCAGTCTTGTGATCAGGATGCCCATTCTCCTGCTGACTTCTCAAACAATTGCTTGTAAAACAATTGCTGTTTTGTCCCGGTCCAAAAGTCTAGCCCAGTTCAAGGTTCAAGACAGCAAGGAGGTTTCTCTGGAAAGGCAGCTCAAACTCCATTTTTAAACGGTCCGCTAAAGACAATTTTAACAGGTGTATTCAAAATTAGGAAAGTCCACTTTCTGGGCAAAGTTAGACTTTGATATTTTGAACAGCATAAATAGAAATCACAGAATACCAAGAGGCATAAAATAGTCAAAAGTATGTATTCTCTCCCATACTCCCAACTAACGACATTACTAAATTCTATTCAGGTGCTCCCCATGCAGCTCTTAGCCCTTAGTTTAAAGCTGGGCTTCTAGAAGCAACCATAGGAACAGCCATTTGGCCTTCCTCATTTTGCAAGAGAAATAGATACAAAAAAGCTTTTCTCATGATTTACAGATCTAGTTTTATAAGCAAACACAGCCAGAAGAGAAAGGATGAGCCCCATTTAATTTTTTTCCTTGAAGGGCAAAACTCAAGGCCCACGGAAACATTCAGAGAAAACATTTTCCTTACTAGAGACACTATGATTTAAGCATTACTCTTAGATTTTGTAAAACTGTGTCATCTAGCAAGTTAGCTAGCAAGCAAGCATTAGTCTCAAACAAAAGGTAGTCTTCGCAAAAATAAACTTTTAAAAAAGTGCTTTAGTCATTGTTTTAATCTTCCTTCTTTACTAAATATGAACTAAGTGATCTTGGAGTAAGCTCAGAGACCTTGGCGTTTCTTAGTAACGAACACTAGGAGTCTATTCTACTCATTTTCTTCACATGCGTGGAAAAAAAAATGTTGCATGGTAATAGCATACATATATGCCTTTATTATGCAATTAGTATTAGTCAAAGTCCGTTACCAATTACTAACAATCTTACCTGTAGACACACAGAAGTGAAAGGTGGTATATAACAATAATTCTTTACTTTTCCTCTAGAATCACTTTTCCAAGTATAAGTGGGTGGGCCCTGGGAGAGCCTCTGCTCTGCCCTCCTCTCTTTCAGCTTTCAAATCAAATCAAATACTTTTTCTGCAGGGTCTGTTCTGCTTCTCCACTCTGCTTCTTGTTCAAAGTGCCAGGTATTCAGTGCCTTGTCCATTTTAAAATGGTATTCAGTTTCTTCTTCATTTTTCCTTCCCCATCCTTGGATCCTGGGGATTTGGGGAGCAGACAAACAGGGAGGGTATTTTAGACTCTAGAAGGCTAATTTCAGCCCAGAATTATACGAAGGCATCTGAATGACACACAAGCACCTTTCATTCTAGGATGGAAAACACCTCTCAGAGGCTAACAATACTGAAACAGAATAAGCACTGTATAAACTGGGGACTGTATGTGCCTTTACTCATTTTGTGTATTACTTGCATTTGCCATTACAAACATTTTGTGCATTTCCTCCTGAATTTATTCTTAGGCATTTTATGTATTTCAGTAATGGATTTATAATGGTTTTATAGGAAAATATTTAATTTTGTACACTATGTTTGGCAGCTCCTTTACTGTACTCTTTTATTAATTATAATAATAATAATAAAATAATTATTGGCATTATTGAGCACTCACTCTATGCCCAGCAAACTAACAGCTTCTCTTATATTTTCTCATTTAATACCACTCTCAAATAATAAAGGAATAATAGCTATTTTTATTTGTGCTTATTATGAATTAGGAATTCTGATCAGTATGTAAAATGCCAATGTAGCAATATACCAATATTACATTAATTTAACAGAAGTAACTGAAGCTCAACAAGGTTAAGTAACTTACCTAGGGTGTTAAAGCTACTTAATGTGTGTTGGAGCTAGATTTTAACTGAAGTTTGTTGATCCAAAATCTCTCTCGGTGGCACTTTTCTTAATAAAAATTTTTGCAAGATTTTAAGTATTTCATTTCTAAAGATTTAAAAATAGTTTTAAAAATAAGCATGGTGCCAGTCATACTTGCTTTTCTTGAGTTTAATGGGAATGCCAAGCATCACAGTTTATTTTATTTTAAATTAATTAAATTTTTGACTTAATGTCTACTTTTTTTTTTTTTTTTTTTGGTGAGATCAGTCCTGTGCTAACATCTGCCAATCCTCCTCTTTTTCTGTTGAGGAAGACTGGCCCTGGACTAACACCCATGCCCATCTTCCTCCACTTTATGTGGGACGCCGCCACAGCATGGCTTGACAAGCAGTGTGTTTGTGTGCGCCCGGGATCCGAACCGGCAAACCCCGGGCCACCGCAGCGGAGCACGAGCACTTAACCACTTGCGCCACATTTTTTAACACCAAAAATCAGCTTTTTAATATAAATACAGGATCTATGGTTAGTTTATGTAACCTTAGATTCCCATCTAGCATTCCCACCTACAAAGTCCTTGACTCTCCTGCTCTTGCAGCAGACACGGGGTTTTGTGTGATTTGGGGAGTAGAGGTACTTGCCAAAATCCCTGTACACATCATTACGTCTGTGAAGACCAGAGGGCAGGGTGGTGGCCAATTCTTGGCCAAGAACAGGTGGTCCAAGATGAATATCTTCCCTCTACATCTCACTGGATGCTGCTCTAGTCACTGCTCACATGCAGCACACACAGTCCCCAGTTTGAGGTACTCCTAAAACTGCATATCCTCATCCCCCATACCCCACCAGTCATGGCCATTTTGTTGTCTAGCCAGGAAGCTTCAATCTCTGGATCCATTAAGAAAAAGACAAGAGCTGCTGGCTAGTGACATTCATGAACAGGCTTTTCAACAGGACCTCGTTGACGGTAGGGTTGGTCTGTCTTGTCAGAAACCTGTGCATCTTTACCAAAGTGTTGGGTAGATGTCCTGGCTCTGGTGATGATTTTGGTCTTTGGCTCCTATGATGAAAACTCCTACTAAGTCTGGTCTGCAGAGCACTGCTGAATTTTAATGACGTATTGGATTGTGTTAGATAACAGATCTCATATTTAATGACTGAGAGCAATTGAAAAATAAGGTAGCTTGCAGAATTCAATAAAGGACAGTATAACTTATAAACAGCAATGATCAGTGGCAAGAGGTGGATGCTAATCAAGTCTAAATAATTCTTGATTATTTAATGCATTTTACAGAAATTTTTTTTGAAAATGAGACATCATAATATGAAAAAATATATCTGGAATTAAATTCCAATGTGTTGTATAAATCCTAGAAAGTGAAGGGGACTATGCATAAGAGGAAATTTCATGTTGTGGATGGTATTTGAATAGTTTATAAAGATTGTAATGCTTAATGATATTATTAATTATTAATATTTATTTTCCTAATCTCAGCTGGGTATCTCACAGGGATTAAACTGTGCTGTGATTTTTAGTATGAATATTTCAAATCCCACCCCCTAATACAGTGAGAAAATGTATCTGGTTTCTTGGATGTCAAATGTTTTTCCTGGTGTCCTAGTCACCTCTAACTCAGAGTTTCTTTAATGAATTGTCAACCTTATCTGTAATTCCACATTCTGAATAGGTTGTTCCTTCTCTAGAAATGCTGACCAGTTGAATAGCATCCCAACCCTCCATTTGCCAGGGAATCACCAATTCAAGCCGCAAGAATGTAAAATTAAATGTTGGCCAGTTGCACTGTAAGAGAATTTGCTACTTAACTCTTAACAATTAGGTTCAGACCTCTTATGTTTATATTCTCTTTTTCTTGACCAATCTTTCATCTCTTTTCTTCCCTTGTTCTATTCCTTCTAATTTCCATAATTGCCAATATTCATAATGCACAGCAATTGAACTGTGTCATTTCTCTCCTGAAGTGGCTCAGATCAAAATAGTTTATAAAGATCTTGTGAGCTAAAATAAAGGCAACTCAGTTGCCTAAAAGAGATTATTTTCTGTTGCCTCTAAATTAAATTTTATTTTTCCAATACTTATATTTGCTGAACTTTTTAAGAAAAATTCTAATGTAAAAAGGATATAGACCACCAATTCACTATATAAAGAGACAGCACAGACTATTTTGAAATAAATGTATGGAAACATGTTTTCTAAGAAAATATAAACAAAAGGGCAAGGATTGACAACTTCAGTTCACATATAGAATGAATACAGACAATAATATTAAGTAGTGAGAGGGGAACACTATATACATTTTTTATGCATTTTTTAAATTGAGATATAATTGATATATAACATTATGTAAGTCTAAGGTATACAATGTGTTGATTTGATACATTTATATATTAGAGTATGATTACCACCGTATCATTAGCTAACATATCCATCATGCCCCGTAATTATCATTTCTTTTTTGTAATGAGAACATTTGCAATCTAGTTTCTTAGCAACTTTGAAGTATATAATACAGTATTATTAACAATAATCATAATGTTGTATATTAGGTCTCCAAAACTTATTCATCATCTAACTTTGTACTCTTTGAACAACATCAACACCTCCCCCAATTCTCCCCACCTCCCCATCATCTCTGGTAACCATCAATCTGCTCTCTGTTTCTATGAGTTTGGCTTTTTCAGATTCCACATATAAGCGATTATCGTACAGTATTTACCTTTATTTGTCTGACTTACTTATCTCACGTAGCATAATGCCCTCAAGGTCCATCCAGGTTGATGCAAATGGAATGATTTCCTTCTTTCTTATGGTTGACTAATACCCTATTACATATATATACCAGATCTTCTTTATCCATTCATACATTGATGGGCACTGAGATTGTTTCCATATCTTGGCTATTGTGAATAATGCTGTAATAAACACGGGGGTACAGTTTTTTTCAATATCCTGTTTTCATTTCTTTTGGATATATACCCAGGAGTGGGGTTGCTGGATCACATGGTTGTTCTATTTTTGATTTTTTAAGTAATCTACATACTGTTTTGAATAGTGGCTACATTTACATTCCCACCAACAGTGCACAAGGGTTCCCTTTTTTCCACATCCTCACCAACATTTGTTACCTCTTGTCTTTTTGATGATAGCCATTCTACCAGGGGTGAGGTAATATTTCATTGTGGTTTTGGTTTGCATTTCCCTGATGATTAGTGATGTCAAGCACTTTGTCATGTACCTGTTAGCCATTTGGATGTCTTTGGAAAAATGTCTATTTAGGTCTTCTGCCCATTCTTTAACTGAATTGTTTGTTTAATTATTATTGAGTTGTATGAGTTATTTATATATTTTGGAAATTAAGCCTTTATTGGACATACGGTTTGCTAATATTTTCTTTCATTCCATAGATTGCCTTTTCATTTTGTTAGTTGTTTCTTTTGCTGTGCAGAAGCTTTTCAGTTTGATGTAGTCCCACTTGTTGATTTTTTTGTTGTTGTTGCCTGTGCTTTTGGTGTCTAGTCCAAAAAATTATTGCCAAGACTAATGTCAAGGAGTTTTTCCCTGTTTTCTTCTAGGAGTTTTTGTTTCAAGTCTTATGTTTAAGTTTTTAATCCATTTTGAGTTAATTTCTGTGAGGTCTAAGACAGGGGTCCCATTTCATTTTTCTGCATGTGGTCATCCAGTTTTCCTAGCACCATTTATTGAAGACACTATCCTTTTTCCACTGAGTATTCTTGGCTCACATGTCAAATATCAGTTGACCATATACGCAAGGATTTATTTCTGAGCTGTTGATTTTGTTCCATTGGTCTATGTGTCTATTTTCATGCCAGTACCATACTCTTTTAATTGCTACAGCTTTGCAGTATAGTTTGAAATCAGAAAGTGTGATCCTCTGGCTTTGTTCTTTTTCCTCAGGGTTGTTTTGGCTTTTCAAGGCCTTTTTTGGTTCCATACAAATATTAGGGTTGCTTTTTGTATTTCTGTGAAAAATACCATTGCAATTTTCACATGGCTGCTTTGAATTCATAGATGGCTTTGGGTAGTATGGACATTTTAACAATATTAATTCTTCAAATGTATAAATACACAGTATCTTTCTATTGGTTTGTGCCTTCTTCAATTTCTTTCATCAAAGTATTGTATTTTTCATTGTGCAGGTTTTTAACTTCTGTGGCTAAATTTATTCCTAAGTATTTTATTGTTTTTGATGCTATAGTGAATGGGATTGTTTTCTTTTTTTTTTTTTTTTGCACAAGTAGGACATTTTATTTACTTTTTTATTTTTTTATTTTTTTTTTTTAATTTTTTGTTTATTGCAGTAACATTGGTTTATAACATTGTAAAAGTTTCAGGTGTACATCATCGTACTTCTATTTCTGCATAGATTACATCATGTTCACCACCAAAATACTAATTACAACCCATCACCACATACATGCACCTAATTATCCCTTTCACCCTCCTCCCTCCCCCCTTCCCCTCTGGTAACCACCAATCCAATCTCTGTCCCTATGTGTTTGTTTATTGTTGTTATTATCTACTACTTAATGAAGGAAATCATATGGTATTTGACCTTCTCCCTCTGACTTATTTCACTTTGCATTATACCCTCAATGTCCATCCATGTTGTCACAAATGGCTGGATTTCATCGTTTCTTATGGCTGAGTAGTATTCCATTGTGTGTATATACCACAGCTTCTTTATCCATTCGTCCCTTGATGGGCACTTAGGTTGCTTCCAAGTCTTGGCTATTGTGAATAACGCTGCAATGAACACAGGGGTGCATGTACCTTTGCAAATTGGTGTTTTCAAGTTCTTTGGATAAATACCCAACAGTGGAATAGCTGGATCATATGGTAGTTCTATCCTTGATTTTTTGAGGAATCTCCATACTGTTTTCCATAGTGGCTGCACCAGTTTGCATTCCCACCAGCAGTGTATGAGAGTTCCCTTCTCTCCACATCCTCTCCAACACATGTTGTTTCCTGTCTTGTTAATTATAGCCATTCTGACGGGCGTGAGGTGATATCTCATTGTAGTTTTGATTTGCATTTTCCTGATAGTTAGTGATTTTGAACATCTTTTCATGTGTCTGTTGGCCATCTGTATATCTTCTTTGGAGAAATGTCTGTTCAGGTCTTTTGCCCATTTTTTAATTGGGTTGTTAGTTTTTTTGTTGTTGAGATGCATGAGTTCTTTATATATTTTGGAGATTAAGCCCTTATCAGATGTATGATTTGCATGGGATTGTTTTCTTTATTTCTTTTTCAGATATTTTGTTGTTAGTGTATAGAAGTGCAGCTAATTTCTGTGTGTTGATTTTATATCCTGTAACTTTGCTGAATTCATTGATTACTTCCAACAGTTTTTTTTGGTTGGTTCTTCTGGATTCTACACACAAGATCATATCATCTGTAAAGACAGACAACTTGACTTCTTCCTTCTGATTTTGATTACTTTTATTTCTTCATGTTACCTGATTCTTCTAGCTAGACCCTCCAGTACTTTGTTGAATAAGAGTAATGATACTAAGCACTCTTGTCTCATTCCTAATCTTAGTGTAAAATCTTTCAACCTTTCACTGGTGAGTATGATGTTAGCTGTGGGTGTCGTATATGGTCTTTATTCTGATGAGGTATAATCCTTCTATACCCAAGTTCTTGAGGATTTTTATCATGGAAGGATGTTGTATTTTGTCAAATGCTTTTTCTGCATCTATTGAGATGATCATGTGATTTTTATCTTTCATTCTATTAATGTATTGTATCACATTGATTGATTTGTGTATGTTGAATCATCCTTGAATCCCAGGGATAAATATTGGCCTGTAATGTTTCTGCTGAGAAATCCTCAAATAGTCTAATGGGGATTCCTTTGTAGGTTACAAACTTTTTTTTCCCCTCCTGCTTATAGGATTCTCTCTTTGTCTTGATTTTTGACCATTTCATTATAATGTGTCTTGGAGAAGAAGATTGTTTTGAATTGAAATAGTGGGACAATCTATTAGATTCATGAACGTGGATGTCCAAGTACTCCCCAGGTTTGTGAAGTTGTCAGCCGTTATTTCTTCAAATAAGCTTTCTGCCCCCCTTCTCCCTCTCTTTACGCTCTGAGGAAGAATCCAATAATTCTGATATTGTTTGTTCTGATGTTGTCTCATAGACCTTGGAGGCTTTCTTTGCTGTTTTTTATTCTTTTTACTTTATTCTCCTCTGACTGGTTTATTCCAAAATTCCTGTCCTCTAACTCACTGATTCTGTCTTCTGCCTGCTCTATTCTAATGCTGATGTTCTCTATTGCCTTCTTCATTTCTTTCATTGAATTCTTCAGCTCAAGAATTTCTGCTTGGTTTTTTTATGGATTCTATCTCCATGCTCAATTTCTCATTTTGTTTATGCATTGTTTTGCTGATTTCATTGAATTGCATTTCTTGTAGTTCATTGAGTTTCCTCAAAACAGATTTTGGAATTCTATATCAGGTAGACCGCATATCTCCATTTTTTGGGATTCAGTTATTGGAGTATTAATATGATCTTTTTGTGATGTCATATTTCCCTGATTTTTTATGTTCCTTGGAGTTCTGCATTTTTTTTTTTCACATTTGAAGTAGCAGTCAACTCCTGTAATCTTTACTAGCTGTCTTCAGATGAGAAATACTTTTCATTTGTCCCTTTTTATATCTGGGGCTTTCTCTGACACCTGTTCCACATGTCTTGTTCCCTTTTGTGGCAGAATTCTTAAGTTTGTATGTCTTCTCTCAATCTTACAATGCACCCAG
The DNA here is from genome assembly GCF_057802395.1 of Ceratotherium simum simum. NCBI lineage: Eukaryota > Metazoa > Chordata > Mammalia > Perissodactyla > Rhinocerotidae > Ceratotherium > Ceratotherium simum. The sequence goes on along the minus strand of NC_141910.1, from coordinate 9,154,796 downwards.
TTGGCTGTTGGTCACCTCTCTTTTGTTTTCCCCAAGGTGGCAGTACAGCTCAAGGTTGTGGTCCCCCTCTCCTTGCCACAGATCCTGTTTTGTTTTCTGTGCACCTGAGTTAGCTCTCATTGCTGCCTCCTGGAGTGTACAAGGAGCCAGCCACAGAGAGGGGGAGGATGCGTGGGTTTAGCACTTGGGGCGTTGGTGGTGCGTGTGGTCTAGTTAGGGGGGATCCTCAGGTAAGGTTTTCCTCCTTGCTTGTGGCTGGGCTTCATGCTGGAGTCTAGAACACAGTCAGCAGGACTTGACCTTTAATGCCCTCTGATATTCTTATCTACCTCTTTCCTGATCACCTCCCTCCCCTCAGCCATGGAGCTCTCACTTTAATACTCTGGGAGAGAAATGGGTTTCTTTAGCAGTGTCTTGTATAGCTGGGGAAGCCTGGTGCTCACTCATTATTCTCCATCTTCCTCTGTGGTAAAGATCCCTGGCCTTCTTTTTTTCTAAGCTATGCCACTTTGTGGGGAGGGGTGTTCCTCTCACCCACTCCAATGCATCTGAATTCTTTGCTTTAACTGAGTACTTGAATTTTTCCTCTAGAAACCTGGACTTCTACAAAGGTTCTCACATCCCTAGGTATCTGCCCAAGTCAGTGTTTTCCAAGTGTCATAGCTGAGAGGGTTTGGAGCTGGTTCACAGGATCCTGTCAGTTCCATAGTCCATACCAGGGTCTGTCTGCCTAATACCCAGTGCACGGGTGGGTGAGACACTTCCTCAGTCTCTTGGCATATGGTGCTGGATCCCATAGCTCCCATGGAGGCACTTTTATTTGTGCATAGTTGTCAAATTTTAGAGGTTGATAAGAGACAAAAATGAGGGATGTTTTAGGTCGCTGTGAGGCTGATGTCACCTCAAGACATTTTATATTTAAAAATATGTATACACAATTATGAACCCTGAATCATTTCATTAAAAAAATTATAAAAATTACAAAATTGGTTATAAATGTAGAGATAGCTTGAGAAAATATCCATTCATAATGGAAGAATGTAATGGACCTCCTTTAAAATTTGACAAATCAAGTAGCAAATAAAATTTATGAAGAAAAATAAAGAAAGGAAACAAGCTTAATTGAATTAAAATATATTTATAGAATTGTGACATGTCTAACATAACATAAAAATATTCAAATACTCTTTCACCTGTTATTTTCTGTGTGTCTTAATACATAGCCAATCTGTGGAGAGGTAGCGTTTTGTTTACCTCATCTTTGTTTTATAGCTCTACATTTCTGATGGGGGTTGGTAATAACCTAATAAATTATAGAATAAATTGTACAACTGTGATAACCATTTCAGAGGTAAGATAAGAATAATGGAAGGAGTGAGAGAGGAAGGAAAGAAAAAGGAAAAAAATAAAGGTTAAAAAATTATATATAAACCATATTTTATACATTGTATTAGGTGATTTCTGAAGCACCAAGTATTGTTCAGCAACAGTGGTTAAAATTTGACACAGGCATTTGTATTCAAATGAATTCATGATAGCTAACCATGTACTTAATTAACCACATCCTTCAGATGTGGAACTGTGTCTTTCCTACTTTTGGACAATAATCCACACATTACTGGAAATGTTTAGTTCCTGAGTTTTTGTTAATGTAGTCTGTGTGGTTTGGCCAGTTATTTTCTATCCTGTAGGTAGTCTCAAGAAGTCCCATAAAAAATGACAGGTGATTTTGAAGACTTTCTACTCTCCCATCTGCTTCTGGGAGCTGCTCTACTTAAAGTCCTATTTTTATGTTATCAAGTTGACAGCACCAATCTGCGAAATGATAGATTCACAAACATTTACCTGTCAGGGTTCTTAGCAAAAGATCAAAACAGATCTCACATGTTACAATTAAATGTGCTCAATTTTTCATAACACTAATTGACACATGCTCTGTCATGAATGATTTGTGAAATATGTATGTAAATAACCTGCAAATTACTTTAGCACATATTTATATAAGTAGTCTCAGAGACACCAAACCCACATGTAAATATGAAACCACCTGTCTAACCTTTCTACTCCTCTTTTGATCCGATGCATGAGAACTAATAATTACTAAACAAATTTATGTATAAACCATTTTGTCTGACTGGGAAAGTGAATGGACAACTCTACTAATATGTAAAAATGAAATAAAACAAAAAGTTCTTAAATTGCTTAAACACATTTCTATTTAGGAAGGAATTATTTTAAGTTGAATATATTCTTAAGATTTTAAGTCCTGTGTACTTTTCTGAACACTTTATTTTGCCTTATATTTTTCCCATGTTACTTAGTTCTCCTTAATGTCAATTGGTAAAACGTAACCATGTCCAATTTGCAAAAAACCTAAGAGAAAATAAGTTTCATACAGTTGTTCTCATAATCTAAACCTAAGTAAAAATTCATGGAAAAGTTTTCACCGACCCAAAGCAAAATATTTACAAAAGTGATTATTTAGTGAATTCATCATATAAGCAAATTAATTTATTCCATTTATTGTTGTGCCTTTTAACTCTGTGATTGTGTTTTTTTTTACTTATTCACTATTATTTTATCCTTTCCCTTATAAAATGATGATAATAGGGAGCAGGTTTTATTTTAATTTTTTAGTGAACATACTTGAACAAATAACTTGCTATTCCTGTATTGATGCTCTTTATCATCTTTCTTATTTTATTTCACCTTTCTTTCATATCCAACAACATGGGACTAACTGACTAGATGACAAATAGCACATAAGTGATGAAGTTGATTGAAAAAAATTCAGTTCTTTTTGTTCTAGTATAGTGTATTTTTCAACTACGAAGGACTTTCTCTACCTTTTGAAAAACAGACCTGAGTTTTTATATGCTTATGTGATCAATCCAGGAAGAAATATTCAAAATGGCATGAGTATAATACATTTTCATTATACTGTGAGATAATGCATATTATTATTTCACATACAATGGAGATTTATAGTAGCCGTGGAAGTAAGTGAACACCCTAAGAAATTTTAAGGTCTCATCAATTAATATGTTGATAATGTAATTATCAACATAATAGATTGTTATCTAACATTTTAGAATCTTTCTTTGGCATTTTTGAACAAATAAATTATATTCATTGACAACTACTTGAAATACCATTGAGCAGGTTGATTCTCTGAATTATGCTCCATTATCTAAAAATAAGCCTCAAATTACTCTCAGTCCAAAATAACTGGTGGAATGATTTAAAGAGTGTTCTTTAAGAACATGACACGTCAATATATTTAGAGTAAAATTACTGTTGTGGTTCCCTAAGGCTTGTGTTTTCTTCTTTCTCAAAATATAAGAAACAAAACATAACTTGGTCAAGACAACCGTATTTTGTGCTTAATTTCCAAGATGGATTTTTTCATGTGCAATGCTATCATGTTCCTAGCAATGAAGAATGTTAATCCTATGTAAGATGAATACTTGTTACCTGAGATATTCCCAGTGTACACTTTTTGTTTACCTGAAGTCCTATCCAGATTAGAATTCGTTATGGATGTTTCAATACGGATCATACTTTTCACGTCGTCTGTAAATTCTTTGCCTAGCCCTAGACCTTAAAGATTTTCTATCTTGTTTCTGCAAGTTTTATAGTTTGAAGTATTACATTTAAGTCCAAAATCCTTTCAAAATTATATACTACATAGATATATAAAGTTGAATATACCCTTATTAAATTTTAAGCTCTATGTAATTTTCTGGACATTTTATCTTTCTTTTGTCTTCTATTTATCCCATGTTACTCATTTTTATATATACTAATAATAATATATAGTATTTTATCTTATAATATGTATTATGTTATTATGTTATACCATATATAATATGTGCCTATTGTAATGCTTACAACTTTCAATATCACACTGAATAAGAGTCACGAGACTGCACATCCTTATTTCATTTCCAATCTTAGGGGTAAAGTATTTTAATCTTTCACCATTTGGTATCATGTTGGCTGCAGATTTTTTGTGGATGCTCTTTATCAAGTTGATGTAGTTCCTTTTTATTCCTAATTTGTTGAAAAGGATTTTATTGTTTTTATCATGAATGGGTATTTGGTTTTTCTGTATTAATTGATATAATCATGAATTTTCTTCTTCAGTTTGTTGATATGGTAATTTATATTGATTGATTTGAGAATGTTGAACAAATTTTATATACCTGAAATAAATCACACTTGGTCATGGTGTATATTATTTTATAAATTTTGGATTAAGTTTGCTAACATTTTGTTGAGGATTTTGCATCTCAATTCATGATCTGTAGTTTTCTTTTGTCTGTAGTTTGTTTTTTTCTGGTTGTGTTATCAGAGTAATACTAGTCCCATAAAATGAGGTGGAATGTGTTCCCTCCTTTTTTATATTCTAGAAGACATTGTATAAGATCAGTGTTCATTTTTCTTTAAATATTTGATGGAATTTTCCAGTGAAACCATCTAGGGTGGGGGCCTAATGTTTAGAAGTTTTTAATTAAAAATTCAATTTATTTAGTGGTTATAGGAATATTCAGATTACCTATTTCATCATGGTTAAGTTTTGGTGATAAGTGTTTTTTAACAAATTGATCCATTTAATTTGAGTTTTCAAATTTAAGAGTGTGAAATGTTTGGAGTATTACCTTAATGTCCTTTTAATGTTACAGGATTTGTAGTGATATTCCCTGTCCATTATTGATATTTGTGATTTGTATCATCTCCCTTTTTATTTTTGTCAATCTTGCTAGATATATGTTTATTTACCAATTTTTTTCAAATGGCAAGCTTTTTGTTTCATTGATTTTGTCATTTTTCTTCTTGTTTTCAATTTCATTAATTTCAGTTATTCTCTTTATTATTTTTTTCCTTCTCTTTGCTTTGGGTTTATTTTGCTCTTATTTTTTTAGTTTCTTGAAGTAGGAAATTAGATTATTTATTTGAGTGTTTTCTTGTTCTTAATATAAACATTTAATTCTATACACACTTTCATAGTTAATGGTAAGAAACTAGATGCTTTCCACTGAAGAATAAGAACAATGCAAGGATGTCCTCTGTCACCACTACTAGGCAACATCATCCAGGAAGTCATTGCTAATGCAATAAGACAAAGAAAGGAAATAAAATGTATACAGATTGGGAAGGAAGAAAGAAAATTGTCATGATTCACAAATGACACGATTATCTACATAGGAAAACCCAAAGAATCAACCAAAAAACTACCAGAATTAATATATAATCATAGCAAGGTGGCAGGATACACACAAGATTAACATGAAATACTCAAATACTTTCCTATATACTAGCAATTGGAATTTGAAATTAAAACATAATATCATTTATATTAGCATCAAAAGTATGAAATAGTTAGATATAAATCTAATAAAATATGTACAAGATCTGTATGAGGAAATCTACAAAAGTCTAATAAAAGAAATAAAAAATATATAAATTAATGGAGAGATATTCCATGTTCATGGATAAGAAGACTCAAAATCTTAAAGATATCAGTTCTTCCCAAATTGATCTATAGATTAAACACAATTCCAAACATAATGCTAACAAATTCTTTTGAGAATGTTAACAAACTGATTTTAAAGTATGTATGGAAATGCAAAGACTCAGAATAGCCAACACTAAACTGAAGAAGAACAATTTCAGAAGACTAACACTACTCAACTTCAGGACTTACTATAAAGCTTCAGTAATCAAGACAGTGTTGTATTGGCAGAAGAATAGACAAATGGATCAATGGAACAGAATAGAGAACCCAGTTATGATAATCCCACACAAATATAATCAACTGAACTTTTATAAAGTAAGAAAGGCAATTCATTGGAGAAATGATAGTCATTTCAACAAATGGTCCTAGAACAACTAGGCATCCACGTGCAAAAAGAATCTAGGCACAGACTTTACACTTTTCACAAAAATTAAGTCAAAATGGAATTGTCTTGTCATCTTGGGCTGCCGTAACAAAATATCATAGACTGGGTGACTTAACAGAAATTTATTTCTCACATTTCTGGAGGATAAGAAGTCCAAGATCAAGATGTGGGCCAATTTGGTTCCTGGTAAGAGCTCTCCTTGACTTGTAGACAACTGCCTTCTTGCTGTGTGCTCACATGGCTTTTCCTTAGTGCATGTTCTTGGATCCCTATCAGATTAGGACCCTACCCTTATGACCTCACTTAACCTTAAATACTTCCTAAAAGCTCTGTCTCCAAATAAGTCACATTGGGTGATAGAGCTTCAACACAGAAATTTGGGGGGACACAATTCAGTCCCTAGCATTCCATCCTTGGGCCCCCATAATTCATATCCTTCTCACTTGCGAAATACATTCATTCCATCCCAACAGTCCCAAAGTCTTAACTCACTTCAGCATCTGTTACAAAGTCTAAAGTCAAAAGTTTCATCTAAATATTACCTAAAACAGATATGGGTGTAACTCAAGGTACAATTCATCCTGAGGCAAAATTCCTCTTCAGCTGCGAACCTGTGAAACCACACAAGTTACGTGCTTCCAAAATACAATGGTGGAATAGGCATAGGAGAGATATTTCCTTTCAAAAAGGGAGAAATTGGAAGGAGGGAAGAAAGGGGTGATGTGTCCCAAGCAAGTCCAAAAACTATCAAGGCAAATTCATTAGATCTTAAGAATAACCCTCTTTGGTTCGATACTCTGTCCTTTAAGCTCACTAGGGAAGCAGCATCGCTCCCATGGCTCTAAGTGAGGGCTCTGCTCCCATGACTCTGGCTGGGGCAGGGATGTGTCCCCAAGTCTCTGCTGGGTCATCCCACCCCCATGGCTCTGGCCAGGCATACCTGCATCCAAGACTTTAGGTGGAGGTCATCTGATCTGTCAGAACCCAGATGGTGACTCTGAAGATCTATGAATTGTCTTTGAGAAAATTTTTCCTCTTGAAAAATAACACACTTTTGCAGCCAAATAGCTCTATCATCCCGTCCTGTTAAATTCAAGAAATCTGACAAGCTTCCTTCATTTTATCCTGTCTCTGTCCCCTTCAGTTCAAACTGGCAGCGTTTTTGTTCCTATAATGCCGTAAACTCTTTATCAAGTCCAGCCACATCCTTGATATTTTTCAGAACATGCTTTATCATTTTTTTCAATATGGGTAAGCTAAGAATTTTCCATATCTTCAAGTTCTGGTTCCTTTTTTGCTTAAAAATTCCTTTTTAATTCATCTCTCACCTTTCACATTTTACTATAAGTAGTCAAGGAGAACCAAGCTGTTCTTTCAATACTTTGCTTAAGAATATCCCCAGTTAAACACCCACTTCCATCACTCACAAATTCTACCTTCCACAAAACAGTGAAACACAGTTCAGTCATGTTCTTTGCCACTTTATAACAAGGATAGCCTTACTTCCAGTTTCTAATAACATGATCCTCATTTTCATCTGAGATCTCACCAGAATCACCCTTAATGTCCGTATTTCCAGCACGTACCTCAAAACTCCCCCAGCCTCTAGCCATTACCCAGTATTAAAGCTGTTTCCACATTTTAGGTATGTGTTACAGCAGCACCCCACTTCTCATACCAATATATGTACTGGACAGCTCACGCTGCCATAACAAAATACCATAGATTGGATGGCTTAAACAACCAAAATTTTTTTTCTCACAGGTTTTGTGGTTGGAAGCCTGAAATCAGGTTGCCAGCATGTTCAGGTTCTATTGAGAGCTCTCTTCCCGGCTTGCAGATAGTTGCCTTCTGCTGTGTCCTCACATGGTGGACAGAGGGAGACAGCAAGCTCTCTGGTGTCTCTTTCTGTAAGGGCACTAAACCCATCATGAGGCCCCTGACCTTATGACCTCATCTAAACTTAATTACCTTCCAAAGGCCCCATGTTCAAATGGTATCACACTGGGAGTTAAGGCTTTAACATACGAATTTGGGGGTGGGGCACAATTCTGTCCATAGTAGCCAACTTAGAAGACAGTTTGACAGTTGTTTTTTTTTTTTTTTATCTAACTAAACATATTTGTATCATGAAATTCAGCAATTCTATTCATTGGTATTTACCAAAATGAACTGAAAACTTATGTCCACACAAAAACCTGCACACAGATGTTCAGAGCAGGTATATGCATAACTGCCAAAATTTCAAAGCATTCAAGATGTCCTTCAGTAGGTGAATGGATAAACAAACTGTGGTGCATTTAAACAATGGAATATTATTGAGCACTAAGAAGAAATAAGCTGTCAAGCCATGGAAAGACATAGAGGATACTGAAATGCATATTTTTAAGTGAAAGAAGCCATTCTTAAAAGACTACATACTGTATGATTCCAACTATCTGACATTCTGGGCAAGGCAAAACTATGGGCCAGTAAAAATGGCAGTGGTTGGCAGGGGTTAAGAGGAGGGAGGGATGTATAGGCAGAACATGAGGATTTTGGGGGCAGTAAAGCTATTCTGTATAATACAGTAATTGTGGATACATCATTGTGCATTTGTCAAAACCCACAGAATGTATGACAGAAAGAGAGAACGCTAATGTAAACTATGGACTTTGGGTGATAATAATGTGTTGATGTAGGTTCATTGATTTTAACGAACGTACCATTCTGGTGTGTTATGTTGACAGTGGGCGGAGTTAAGGGAGGGCAGGAGTTATATGGGAACTCTCTGTACTTCTCTTCAGTTTTGCTGTGAACCTAAAACTGTTCCAAAAAAAATAGTCTATTTTTTAAGAAAGTTAATGGTACAATCTAAGAAACGAGTGTTCACTGTAATTATTTCAACTTTTCTGTGTTTGAAAATTTTCCTAATAAAACTTTAAGAAATAACTCTGCCCGAGCATCTCCCTTGCCTGTAGTTCATGATCCTTCTTCTTCCTCCTTCCCTTTCTCATCTCCACATACATACACTCCTGTACACATCTGGAACCAACCATCCTCTCTCTCTCTCTTTTTTTTTTTTTTGTGAGGAAGATCAGCCCTGAGCTAACATCCATGCCAATCCTCCTCTTTTTGCTGAGGAAGACTGGCCCTGAGCTAACATCTATTGCCAATCCTCCTCCTTTTTCTCCCCAAAGTCCCAGAAGATAGGTGTATGTCATAGCTGCACATCCTTCTAGTTGCTGTATGTGGGCCGCGGCCTCAGCATGGCCGGAGAAGCAGTGTGTCGGTGCTCGCCCGGGATCCGAACCTGGGCCACCAGTAGCAGAGTGTGCGCACTTAACAGCTAAGCCATGGGGCCAGCCCAACCATCCTCTCTTATATCAGGTGTTTCTCACAATTCTTGCCTTAGATTTTCAGATATTTCAAACTCACATTCATTTATCGGTTGTATCTAGGTTTTATTTTCAGGAAGGAGGAAACAAGCAGCTCAAGTTTAGTTTGCCATATTTCTAAGAAACAGAAGTTTCTATATTTGGTTTATTGTTACTACTACTAAAATGAATTGTTTATTGTCCACTTGACATCATCAATCACTAGATTCCTCTCGCTCTTTTGAAAATTTGGCCCAGAACCAGATTTGTCACACTGTTCTTATCTCTCCTATTATTTCAAATATTTATCAACAGCGATTCTCCGGTACTAGAGGGATAGAATTCATTTGGACTGAGAGATTTTTCACCATGCTTGTTTACAACTATGTTTCCACTTTGAATATCATTCTAGTTTACAGGAGGGTATGAAATAAAAAGTATCATTTATTAATATTGCAAAATACACTTAATTTTTCTTTAGTGGAATAAATTTTTGGTTCTCAAAGTTTTACCAAGCATGAATCGATTGTGGTCTTGTGTAAAAGTCTAAAGATCTTGCGACAATGTTCAGAACTGTTATAAAGTCTTGGGAATCATGCTTCTAGATTTCCCAAGGACTTTACTTCATCACTTACATATGCAAAGTGGTGATGGTAGCAGCATCTAGTTCATTGGCTGTTGGGGAGAGTAAAAGAGAAATTAGATATAAAGCATATAAAACTCTGTGAGCAAGGGCTAAAAAAAAAAATAGTTATTTTTTATCAGCATTTACAATTATATTTTAAATTTGTTTTTCTTTAAATCTTATAGGTACGCTTTTTTAGAGAAAAATGCAGTTGTCGTATATCTCCACATTAGAGTTTAAATTATTGTATCTCTGTATTCTGTGCCTTCTCTTTGCCAAATACGAGATAAACCAACTGAATAAGGACTTTGAACCAATCTTCTTTTAAATGCTGCATAGAATTTTTGATACTCCATGTGATTTCCTAGAATCCACTTTCAAAATCATACTTAAAATTGCAGTTTCATAACAAAAATTCCACTGTCTTTCAGGTGAAAAAGAGGAGTATCAATTAAAGCTCTAAGTGGAATAAAGACAGGTATGGAAAATGTTGGGCTATGACAAGTGTAGTTTAAGGGTCTTTTACCATGCAGTATTGTTATTTTATTTTCATCACTAACAATTAAAGTTCACCTAGTTTTCTGAGAATGGGTTAATCAAGAATATCAATTCAAGCTGCTGATAGATTCAATCCTGCTGAAATGTACCACACGTGTTAAGAAAAATACATTTGTTCTTTTAAATAAGAATCAAACAAATATTGGTGAAAGGTATAATAAACAAGGAAGGTCAAATATGATCCCTGCCAACTCCATTAAAATCCCTTACACAAATGACACATTGATTTCACGGAGGAATGACGGTCAAGTGGGTAAACATGATATTCACATTTATTGTACTGGTGTCAGAGTTGCAAGCCAGAGATAAGATTTGCAAAACAATTTTAAAAAGTTGCATATTTCATTCTCTCTAAATATTCATATATTTTTTTCTGTGGTATTTTCTCATGGCCAGATAGTCTCCAATCTGGTGCCCTTCCAGCATTCTCAGACTCCCACACTGTTAAAGGCCATTGCATATGACTGGAAGCAAGAGACTAGATCACTGGCCAAACAGATGGTGAGGAACAATTAATTGACCCACTTGAGAAGATGTTAAGTAACTCAGACTATGGATTCATCAAGGGAAATGAATAATAAATTACATCTGTTTTAATGAATTCAAAAATGAAATAGTTTCTCAATTGCTTATTCCAAACAATATAATAAGTAAGGTATTTATTTAAGGTAGTACCAGGCAGTTTTTATATATTAACCTCGTAATTCTAATGACAATTTTATAGGGTAGCAATACTAGTATTCTCATTTTACAGATGAGGAATCTGAGGCACTGAATAATTAAAAAATTTACCCAGAATAACTTAAAATAAAATGAGGTGAGTCAAGAATCAGAACTCCACAAATTTTCTCCAAAGTCCTTTAATAACTACACTACATTTCTGCTTGGAATCCTAGTATATTTCAAAATACATTTATAATTATAAATGCAAAATGTGGTCACTGAACACAATTTGGAAAATATAGAAAAGTAAAAAACAAAGACAATCAACTGTTACCCTGTTACCTGGAGTATTTTAAACTCCAGGTAGATTTAACAGGGTTGTAATCGTTTCCATATATTCTGCATTTTAATCTATTTTCTTTCTTTTAAAAAAGTCTGGTTTTCTTTTAACATTTTATTGCAAGCATTAGACTTCTGGCTTTACCTCCAATCAGTTAAGAGTTGTAACTCTTGTTTTGACAACAAGAAAAAAGAAGAATATAAATAATCAATGACTTTTCTTGGACCCATGAGGGAATTGACATCACAGGGCAAACTGCCACTCTGAAATCTGGAGACATAGATGAATACAGAATCAGAATTGAGATCTACTTACCTGGAGCTGAAGCTGGGGCCATAAACTGATAGAAATACTTAAGGGGCAATTTTGACAAATGGCTGAGGTTGAGTGTGGAGTAGGATGAGGATAAGAAACTTCTGAGAGTCACAGTCTTAGGGGTCCCCCATTCTTTTGAGGGTTTAACATTCAGGAACTCCAGCAGGTTCTCATGGTGAAGAGCCAAAAAATATCCCCTTATATTTTTTGCAGGGGGAAGGGAAAAGAGAATATTTTGAAATATGCTCAGAGCATTTTCCATAACAAAAGCCTCCTCTCCAGGAGAAAAGACTTTACCAGACCATTATTGTGCCTGGGGGAATGGCAGTTACCCAACTCCAGCCTCCTAGATTTTCTGTCTCACCTAAGGAGGAAAGAAATCCAAGAAACATTGGTAAACGTCACAGCCCAGGCACACAAGCCACTAAAAAACTTAAATTTAATCGTAAGATTATAGAAAGCTTCCCCTTTCCCCTACATAACCACCACATCAACAGAGCTTCAGAATAATAACTGAGGTTACAGCTGATGGAGCTGTAAGGCTGACTTCTAATTAAGAAGAAGTTCTTAAGGAAACATAAAGACGATAGGTGAGACCAAATTGACACTAGAGGAATTTGAAATTTCTGTCATCTATAGCTATAGCAAAAATTAAATGCAGTCCAACTCGTAGCCAGATTAACACAAAACCTCACACTAAAGGCTTGTTTGCATCAATTTGCACTGATACAATATGTCAGTTTTCAACAAAAAGTTACAGAACATTTTAAAAGATAAGAAATAAGAGTCTGAAGAGACAAAACAAGCACCAAAACCTAACTCAGATATGATACCGAAACTGAAATTATCAGACAGAGAATTTTCTGTTTAAAACTATGACTATTAACATGTTGTGGGTAAAAGTGGATATCATGTGAGGACAAATAGTTAATGTAATCAAATGATGGAAACTCTAAGAAAAAATCAAAAGGAAATGCTAGAAATCAAATACGCTAACAGAAATTAAGAATATTTTGACTCATCAGTAGAATGGACATAGTGAAGAAAGAATCAGTGAGCTTGAGGATATATCAATAGAAACTTTCTAAACTGAAATGCAAAGAGATAAAATAAAAAACCCAAACAGAATATTCAAGAACTGAGTGACAACTTCAAAAGGTATAACATTCATGTAATTAGAATACCAGAAGGAGAAGAAAAAGAATAGAGCAGACAAAATACTTGAAGTAATACTGGTTGAGAATTTCACCAAAGTGATTATAGACACCAAACCACAAATCCAGGAAGCTCAGAGAACACAAAACAGGATAGAATCTACAGTCAGGTATATCATATTCAAATTACAGAAAACCAAACACAAATAGAAAACATCTTCAAAGCAACTGGGGGTTGAGGGGAGGGGGGATAATATTACTATATTGCAGGTATTCTCTCACGTCTATAATTATATCTTTCTAAAATATGGTTTTAAATGGCTACATAATGTTTCATCATCTGTCTGTACTTTGCTATATATAACAATTTCAAGGTTATAAGACATAGAATTTTCCCATTTTTATCATGTAAATGGTGTTTAAGAAAATATCTTGCATGTACAATGTTTTGTGCACTTTTGATTTTTTACAAGTATAAACACTGAGAATTGGAATGGCTGAAATTTGCTAATTTTATATCATTGAAAAATGTCGAATAATTGCACTCCAAAAAATTATGCAATTTATACTCTAGTTAGCTGTATTTAAAATCCCCTGTTTCTCCACACCAAAGTGAACTCTATGATTTTTTTTTCTAATCTTAGTAAATCGAGGTGCTATAACGTAGTCTCTGTTCTAAGCCTTTACCTGTATTAACTTGTTTAATTCTCATATAGCTATAAAGTAAGTTCTATTAATATTGTCATTTGTGGATGAAGTAATAGTCACAAAGAGTGATAAATAACTTGTTCCTTTACCATCAGAGGTGATATTTGAATCTGATAATTATTGCTACAGAATTAATATTATTGACCCTGATGTTTGGCTACTTCTCTGAGATTAAATATATTGTTTTATGAAGTCATTCCAAGCTTTTAGTTCTTTATTATTTCTTAACAGAATAAAGGATTAAAAACTTAAAAATACTTGAATGTGGAATGAATGAGTGAATATGTCAATTGTTTGTCGTAATATGCCTTTTTATTTTAAGCTATTTATGGCATTTTATGGTAAATGTAGTTTTGATTTTTTGTGTGTGTGAGGAAGATTAGCCCTGAGCTAACATCTGATCCCAATCCTCCTCTTTTTGCTGAGGAAGATAGGCCCTGGGCTAACATCTGTGCTCATCTTCCTCTAATTTATATGGGACACCGCTATAGCATGGCTTGACAAGCGGTGTGTCTGTCCCCGCCCCAGATCTGAACCTGCGATCCCCAGGCTGCCAAAGCAGAATGCGCGAATTGAACTGCTATGCCACTGGGCTGGCCCTGTAGTTTTGATTTTTAATAGAGAAATCTACCTCTCATTTCCTCAATTACCTGCATTTGATGCTATGCTTTGGAAAGGTGGCCCATCTCCACTATTAAGTAAATATGGGCCTGGATTTTCTAATGTCTTCAATCTATTTTTAATTTTTTATTTCTTATTCAAGGTGTGTGTGGGGCCGGCTCCGTGGCTTAGCGGTTAAGTGAGCGCGCTCTGATGCTGGCGGCCCGGGTTCGGATCCCGGGCAAGCCCCAAGGCGCCACTTCTCCGTCCAACGCGAGGCCGAGTCCCACGTGCAGCAACTAGAAGGATGTGAACCTATGACATACAACTATCTACTGGGGCTTTGGGGGGAAAAAATGAATAAATAAAATCTTAAAAAAAAAAAAAAAAAAAGGTGTGTGTGCATGTGTGTGTAATTTTCTAAAATTTTCCTTTTTTTTGCTTTTTAATCTTCTCTGCCTAAAACACAGTCACTAGCCAATTGGACTAATGGATTTATTTATTCCCACCTAAGAATATGTGATTTAAATTTTAATTTTCTTCACATAATAAAGTTTTACACATCCTTGGGTCTCTATTTTTGCTTTGTTCTCTCTCTTCTCCTGTACATATACCACTTCTTTCACTATTGAAACAATATTATTTAATTATATATTTCTCCCTCTAGTTCATTATAATCATCTTCAAAAATACATTTTCTTATTTTGCATATTTGTCTTCTAGTCAACAGTTCTCAATAGACGTGATTTTGCCCTCCCAGGGCAAATTAGCCAATTAGCCAGTTGGCATTTTAATTCCAACTGTGTTGCATATATGGAATTATTTGACAGACAAATAGCATATTTATAAAAAGCTACTTTTATAATTCAACCATTTCAAATGAGTCAACTTTCATAGTTTCATATAACTCATGCATATGCGCATTAATGATTTCACACTATTTTGCTAACTTGGTTTAGGATTTAAAACATTCTAAGTTCAGTTGATTTAGAATTTATATTGTTTTCTGAAATTAAAAAGAATGAACAACCTTGGTGAGTTTTACTGTTCAATTGAATATTTTGATTATTTTCTCCTTGATTCTCTAAGTGACCAATTATATTCTAGTATATGACAAGGACAATTTTTTTTCTCCCTTTAATGTTTAGTCTTAATGTGCATTTTCTTAAAATTTCTATTTTAAATTAAACTTTAATTTAAAAAATTAAAATTGTTTAAAATACCCAGTTAATATTAAACTGCAGAAATAATATTGGATATACTTGTAATACATCTGATTCTACTAATTATAATATATTCTGATTCTACTGAAAAAGGCTCTATTGTCTCACATAGTTAAAAATAGATATTTTTTAACAGGAAGGTACTCTTCATCTCCAAGTTTACTAAGCATTTCTTCACTTCATTTTAGAAGTGTTTTCTGAATGTTATTAAATATCTTGCTGGTATATACTGAGATAATGTACCATTTTATAGTCGTATTGAGTCTTTTTAGCTAACATTTATTTTTTAGCCTTGGCTCTCCCAATAAGCATAATTTCTCTTTCCTAACTCTTATTCCTTTATTCTGAACTGGGCAGGGTCATAGAAAACCACAATATCTCGAATGTACCATTACTAATGATTTGAGTGCATGTGCATATCTGGGTCTATCTCTTGTTGCTGTACTTTTGAGCTCCAAATGTCCTGAAATGTCATTTATGCATTCATTCAACACATATTTGTTGTGAGTTTACTATGTGCTAAGGGGGTTAAGTTTTTCTGTAAAGGGAGAGATAGCAACTATTTAGGCTTTGTGGGACATATAAATTTTTTCTTCCATGATCTTTCCTCTTCCCTCACCCCCTCCCCTGCCCACTCCTCCCCGCAGCGGCTCCTACGTCTTATGTTTTTGTTTGCAACTCTTTGAAAAAATAAAGTATTCTTAACTCACAGGCCATATACGGGCCTTTTGTCAACTCCTGTTAGTATCAGAGCTACAGTGGTAAATGACAGATGATGCTGATAATGGCTATACATTTACAGAGCTCTCACAAATTATACTTGACTGAAAAGAATTCCAGAAGCATACAGGCCACTATGATACTATCTATAAGTTGGGAGGTTCAGGGAAGACCATTTAGCAGCGTTGGACTGAGGCCTAAAGCGTTATGTAAGCTGTGAGTTACTGTCTTGTCCTGTTAGTCTAAATTTTCAGTCTCTCTGAAACCTTAAATCCCAGGAAGGGAAGGCTGATGCAAGTCTTCATCGTCACTGTATCTTCAGATTCTAGTTCCATGCCATCAAGGGCTATATAAATATTTGGTGGATAGATGAAGATCAGAGACTGAATAAAACCAGGATGGAAGAGATATTTCACAGGGTCCCTTCACATTTCTCACTTGAGAGGTGGCTTGTATTCAAGCAGGTTGCTTTTCTAGTTGGTAGGGAACAGGTTTCTGAGCCTGCGTGGGAAGTTTGATCACTATGATTTTGTTGGCATAGGCTCTATTTTGTAAGGTGAAGTAGGGATTCAGTTTCAGGTGAAGACTGGGTAGTGATTTATCATTCAACTGTCACTTTTTAGTAATTGGAAAAAGTTCTTCCAAATCCTGACAAGAGGCTGTCATTCTCACTTTCCATAGATTTTTAAAAATTTTTATCCATTTCTATGCCTTCTTGAGTATTTTATAAGGAAATGTAAAATCCGCCATCTGAGTTAGCTGGGTAAATCAGAAATGGAATCACAGATTTTAGAGGGAAAATAGTCCTATATCTCAGCCTTAACTTTACATATCTCAATTCTTTGGTGAATGATAAAGTGGAAAAGTGTTGCCACTACATGATGTGTGGGTTTCACCTGGATTTGGCAAGTCTGGAAAGCAGATACTTTTAATTCAGTGCCTCCTCTCTGGGGATTCCTTTACCTTAGTCCCTATGGGCAACTGTGTTCCCTTTTAGTTTTATGGATATCCAGAGGGTTTTGTTTTGTTTTGTTTTAACTGCAGGCATATCTTATTTTTAGGCACAGTTTAAAACTTAGAGGCCTCCACCTTCCTCATTATCCCATATCTAACCACTGAAGTTCTAACTCAATAAAAGGTCTCTATTTTCGCTGCCAGGATCCTAGTCTGAACTGTCATCTCTGCTCACTAGGACCACTGTAATAGTTTCCTGTTTTATCTCCATCCACTTTTTTGTACCATAATTTTCTCCCAATGTTGCATCCTGTGTTATAATTTAAAAACTCAAATGTGATCATGTCATGAACTTGCTGAAAACCCTTCAGTGACTTTCCTTAGCTGAGAAGACTTTCTTTAGCATGGACTATAGGAAAGTAGCTGTCTGAGCTAACTTCTGCCTACTGCACTAGCTGCGACATAAACCAGAAACTTCTTTGCTTTTCAGGTCAACTAGCCGGGCCTTGTTTCCATTCCAGAAATCATCTTGTTCCTTTCCACCTTCAGGCTTTCACAAATTCTGAAAGCTGTACTTTCATAATCCTTCCTGAGCACTGAGCTGTTAATCCCCATTTTCTTTCTTTTTTTTTAATTTTTGTGAGGAAGATCAGCCCTGCGCTAACATCTATGCCAATCCTCCTCTTTTTGCTGAGGAAGACTGGCCCTGGGCTAATATCCGTGCCCATCTTCCTCCACTTTATATGGGAGGCCGCCACAGCATGGCCTGACAAGCTGTGCATCAGTGCGCGCCCAGGATCTGAACCCCGGCTGCCAGCGGAGAAGCCTGCGCACTTAACTTCTAGGCCATGGGGCCGGCCCTGTGTTAATCCCCATTTTCATTCCCAGTCCAGATGAAATGTCCTTTTCTCCACAATGCTCTGGCATTGGTTAGACTTCTCCATTTCCCAACTCTCTTAGAACGCTGTTTATTTATATATTGTCAGAAATATACAAATAAAAAAAAAGAGCTAGAGCTAGATATAGATGAGAGAAAGGAGAAAATGTTGATATTATAATAATTTACAATTAGTACACTAAAATCTTAAAAATGATGACTTCAGGGAATTGGAATTAAGTGACAGATATGAGTAAGTGCATGTGTGTACTTATTTGTGTATGCAAACACCTTTACATTTTTCACATATCTTATGAAGTTTTTCTAATTATCATATATTGCTCTTAGAACTAAAGAATAGTTATTATTTTTGTTTGTCTCATGTATCAGAAAGTATACTTAAAGAGGTCAGGGACTGTTATTTTTATCCTAAAGGCACATGGAATTTTAGCACAGTGTGATATACTAAGTTATTCTTTACATGTTTGATGAATATGATAAGGAAACTAAGAAAAATAATTTAATAAATAAATAAATGTAATACATTTGCCACACCATCACTGTGGCTTAATTAAATTTTATTTTTCTTCTACTTTAGTTCTGTAGGTCCACAGCCTTGTTTTTACAGACAAAAAGCGTAAATGGTGATAAATTAACCCACAGCATTTTCTAAAGCTGTGTATCCTTCAACAGTATGCCTTTAAATAGGTATCTTCTGAAGACTAGGCCTCAAGAAGTGGAAAATAGGATTGTGGTCGAATTGCAGGGACAATATTTTGTGTGTAAGAGTAAACTTTGTGACTCAGTTCACACCACCTGGATACTGTCTTTGTCTGCTAAAATTTGTAGCAAAATCCAGTCTCAAATTCTTAGACTTCAAGGAGCAGAAATGACTGGATTCCAAGGTTCAAGCAGCATTTCAGAGGCTGAAAAAAAATCTCTCAATAGGGCTTTTCTTCTCTATAATTCTTTCAAAATGTCAAAAGGCATTACCTATCCAGTTCTGAAAACATACAGCAGTCCTCTAATTAGGGAAGTATTTGTACTAGGAACTTTAATAATCTATCTGAAGCACAAAGAGCAACATCTGGATTATTTGCAATCTATTAGCTGTGGATCCAAAATAGCTTTTCTGTCGCTATGTAATCACCACTGTGCATTTCCTAAAGCTCTGTGGGTTGCACTGAGAAATAAGTACCATTTTTTTAAGGAAATGCTTAGATTTAAATCCTCATGGAGGATTAATTAATTTCTCTACATCCAGCTAATTTTCTGCTGCTGCTGCCACCATCATTTTTACTGACCACTGTAGCTACGGATATCATATCATGAGCTAAAGAGTGTGCAAAATTGCAGATTTTTGGAAAAGGAATGTGTTTCGGTTGGGGCTGGGATGATAAACTGCATGATACTCTTATCCCCTCAACTGTAAGAAATAAAATAACTACATAAAGTGGTCAAGGCATCATTTTCCTGTAAAGAAACCAAAATATTAATTTCTGCAATTGTAATAGTAGAGAATATAGCACTGACATTATGTAAAATGAAAATTTGGAAACAAAATTGTAGTTATCGTTGAGTGCATTATGCAGAGCTATGCTAAGACAGAGAGTTTGAAAGGAAAAGTTCAATTTAACATAGTTTTTTTTTCTTGGTGTTTGCCAAAGTTCTTAAAACCTCTATGTGTTAATGGAACAACAGTTTTTTTCTCTTGGTGTTTGCCAAAGTTCTTAAAACCTCTATGTGTTAATGGAACAACCTGAAAATATATATAAAAGGGCCAATGAAATAAGAAGTAGCATAATTAATTTATGTTTGAATTTACTTTAGACCTATAGTCTTTAAACTTGGGGGAATCACAGATTTTTTGAACATCTGATGAAAAACATGAATATATTTCCACAGGAAAAAATGTAAATATAAATAAACACAAAACTGCACATATACAGTCATGCTACATCTCTTTAATTTCCCCTGGCCCTCTTTTCCACAATACCTCCCACCCCCATCCTTCCATTTGAGCCAAGGACTCTGGTGAACCCTGCCTCAGACTGTGAGTCCCTCAATGCCTCCAGATAATAAGTCACAAGCATAGAAATTATATTATACAGAAAAGAAATAACAAATCCAAGAAATAACATATAAACAGCAGGATTAGATTAAGACTTGCAAAAGCCCCAACATCCTGAAACCAAGATCTGTACTGTCTAATTACTGTTGATTTTTAATCACCATCTTAATGCGTTTCGTTAACAAAATTAAAATCCTAAATAAATATACACAATTTTATTTCTGATTTAGAATTTAAAATTGAGCCAACTTTCTACTATTTTTTCCCTTAATGTATAGTGAAACTGGTTTTCTTTCTTTGTATTTATTTACAGTAATAGAAACACTAGACTATGAATTCCTTTGGCACAGGAATAAAGTCTCATTCTTTTTTCATATTTAGCACATTGCAAAGGATCTACCACATTCAACAAGTAAGTAAGTATTTATGGAGAGAAGGACCAAAGGAGGGAAGGAAAGAAGAAAGAAATTTAAGTGAGGAAGGTAAGAACCTATGAAGGAAGGAGCGAAGGAAAGAAGCAGAAAGGAAGAAATGAAAGAAGCAGCTTAGCCAGTTATCCACTTATTTGTTGATGTTCCCCAAAGATCTCCATCTGTCTTGCTCTGAATTCTTCCTAGAAACGAGAACCTTTTTATTAGCATGAATATTTGAAAGGTTCACAGAGAAAAGAAGAACTCGTATAAAGGAGAACTTCCTCAAATTCACTCAGGCTTTCCTAGACTAAGAATTGTACTGTGAATTAGGGATGATACCCTGGGCACTGGAGTTAACAGAATGAAAATGCCCAAGTTCGTGCTTCTCTGGCTCTTCCTTCTGGTCTGCTGCTTCAAAATTTCCATATTCAAACCCTTCACTACAATATTCTAAAATCATTTCTTTCCACTTCTCAGTCCATTAACTTTACTCCCTTTCCTTCACTGTCCATCTTTATTTATCATTCAAATGGACCTTGTTACTCATATTACCCGTGATTGAGCCATAAAGAAGTGAAAGCATTTGCACTGTAAAAGAAATGCTGTTAAATCAAAGGGATTTACTTCTAAGGATGAGATGAGAGGTCTCTGTGTAGTATCCCAGGTATTTTTTTTGGAAATCTTTCCCAGTAGTCCAGTGTCTCTAAAAATCACATAGTTTACCTAACAGCCTATTCTTTTTCTACCTTGGTAATCTCACCTCATTTGTCTGGGTCTACAGTGAAAGGAAGCGGAAACAGGTTGGGAAGCTCTGAAGAATATCACCAGACTTTAAGGAGAACTGAGAAGGATTAACCTCTCTCACTGCATTTTCTGGACTTTGTTTGTGAGACAGACTGTCTTGCACGACCTGCTGCCAGTTGCAGAAGGCTATTACCTGTACCATAGACTGGTCTGATGAAAAAAATAGGCATTAAGTTCCAGAAAAACCCAGGTGTGAACTCTGGAATTACTTCATTCAGACTTAGTAGGTCCCCTAACTTTTCTGAACCCTTATAGTTTTCTGATAGGGTATTACTAGCAGTATCATTATGAAGATTTAACAAGACTGAGTGTCTAAAACAGTGCTACAAACACATATTCTAATTGCTCAATAATTTTGTTTCCATCTCTCTTTTCCAACCTGCTTTCATTAGTAATGTGCTGCTAGGAGCAAATGACATAATTTGATTTTGAAATTCAGATAAATATCTTATAAAAATTTATAAATGATAACTGATAAATATATGTCAAAATCTGAGAGAATATTGTTAGGGTTTCTCTTTCTCCCACTTAATATCATTATTCAAGTATTTGTGACATCTCCTTGAATGTTATTTGATAATCTGATTTTAATAGTTGTGTAGTATTCAATTTTAACAAATGATAAATGAAATTGTCAATTCTATATTTTTTGATATTTTTGTTTTACATGTTTAATCCCATTATGTAAAAAACAATGAGCTGAAATGAATAATACATGTAAAATTTTATGTCCAGGGGCCGGCCCAGTGGCGTAGCGGTTAAGTTCATGCACTCTGCTTCAGAGGCCCGGGGTTCGCAGGTTCGGATCCTGGGCACGGACCTACGCACCGCTTGTCAAGCCATGCTGAGGTGGCATCCCACATAGAGCAACTAGAAGGATGTACCACTATGACATACAACTATCTACTGGGTCTTTGGGGAGAAAAAAGGAAAAAAGGAGGGAGATTGGCAACAGATGTTAGCTTAGGGCCAATCTCCCTCAAAAAAAAACAAAAGCAATTGATTAAAAAAGAAAATTTATGTCCAACACGACACTGCATTACTGTAGTAGAAAGTCTTGGGATAGTGTAAGGGAGAAAGAAGTTTTCCTTGACCCTCTTAGAGTTCCTGGCTGAAAATTAAACTGATGAAGACTGATAACAAGAAAAAATATACAATTTTTATTGAATTTTCACATGTACCTGGGAGCATCACAAGATGAATACTAAAAGAAGTGACCAGAGCAGGAAGCTTTTATATCTTTTAGATAAAGAAACAAATTTGTGAAGAATTGACAAGACAAAGGGGTTGGGGCTAGGGGTTGTAAATGGTGAAGAAGTAACTAGGAAGAAACTTTTGCACAGCAAAAGAAGTGATTAACAAAATGAAAAGGCAACCTACAGAATGGGAGAATCGACTTGCAAACACACATCTCATAAAGGATTAATAAAAAAAAAGTATGAAGAACTCATACAACTCAATAGTAAAAAAACAATCTGATTACAAAATGGGCAGAGGAACTCAACAGACATTTTTCCAAAGAAGATGTACAAATGGTCAACAGGTGCATGTAAAGGTGCTCAACATCACTAATCATCATGAAAACGCAAATCAAAACCACAATGAGATATCATGTCACATCTGTTAGAATGTCTATGATCAAAAAGACAAGAGATAACAAATACTGGTGAGGATGTGGAGAAAAGGCAGCCCTTGAACACTGTTGGCGGGAATGTAAATTGGTACAGCCACTATGGAAAACAGTGTGGAGGTTCTTCAAAAAATTAAAAATAGAATATCATATAATCCAGCAATCCTGCTTCTGGGTATATATCCAAAGGAAATGAAACCATTATACCAGAGAGATATCTTCACCCCTGTGTTAATTGTAGTAATATTTACAGTAGTCAAGACATGGAAACAACCTAAATGTTCATCAACAGATGAATGGACAAAGAAAAAAAATGTGGGTGTGTGTGTGTATATACGTATATACACACACACATATATATTTATGGCATATAATTCTGCCATAAAAAAGAAGGAAATCCTGCCATTTGTGACAACATGGATGGACTTTGAAGGCATTATGCTAAAATTAAGGTAAATATTGTATAATCCTACTTATATGCAGAATCTAAAAAAAACAAACTCATAGAAACAGAGAATAGATTGGTGGTTTCCAGAGGTGAGGGGTGAAGGGTGGGGAATTGGGTGAAGGTATAACTTCCAGTTATAAGAAATAGAGTTCTGGGGTTGTAATGTACAGCGTGATGACTACAGCTAACAATGCTGTATTATATATTTGAAAGTTGCCAAGAGGGTAAATCTTAAAAGTCCTCATGACAAGAAAAAAAATTTGTAATCATGTGAGATGATAAATAACTAAACTTATTATGGTAATCATTTGATAATATATACATATATCAAATTATTATTGTTGTACATCTTAAACTTATACAATATGTCAACTATATCTCAGTGAAATGGCGAAAAAAAGAAGTAACTAGGATGATAAGGGTTAGTTTAACAAGGTTTGTTTGTACAGATTTCTTGGCCCCAAATTCCCCTTCTCTGGTGATAAGAATGTCTTCTTTCTCCTGGTGCAGGGAGAATACCTTTCACATGGGAATTTTATGACCTGCTTTATGGAAGAAGTGTGAGTGCGGGGAGGTCAGAGTGAGCTTCCTGTTTTCATTTTCTTAAACTCTTTCAGCTTAAGATATTCAACATGCTTATGTGTCATATTTTGCATAGCACATAAGAGCTAATAGTTTTAAGGCTCTTACAATTAAGTTGTAATGCAAAATTTTCATTCTGAAGTATCATGGTGACTTCTAGTTTCTGGTTCCACGGGTAAGGAGCTTGGAAGTTGCCACTGCAACCTAACAGCAAGTAAAAGCTAAACAGACTGAAAATCAACAACTATTCTTGGATCCATAAGACAGTGGAGGACATTAAAAAGATTGGAGAGACAGGCAGGCAAATACAGGGAGTCACAGCTTCCTAGAGCAGAGACTCAAGAGTGAGTGAAAACCACCTTGGGAACCAGGGCCTGGGCAGGAAAACCTGAACTGTAGCTGAAGAATTGCTGGAGGCTCAGTGTGGACAACTCCGAGAGCTAAAAACTCCAGGGGGATCCAGTCAGAGGGGAGCCCCCACAATATTGTGAAACTTACCTGCAGGAGCTCAACCAACTTCCCATAGTGAATGTCAGAATCTTTGCGAGGAGGGGAAAAGGAGTCATTTTGAAATATGCCCTAGCACTCTGTTTTTAACAAGACCTGCCCTCAGGGGAAACTAGCTAGCTAGAACCTAGCCTGCTGGGGTATTATCAGGGCTTAACTGACTGGGGGGAGGGGAAATTCCAAACTCAGCCCACTCTAGCCATCCTTTCTTACCTATGAGTGGTGTGGTGGGGGTTGCTACAAAACTTTTGTGAAGTTCACAGAGCAGAGGCATACGCTCAGTATAAGACTAGACTTAATCATAGGACTATAGACTTTGCTTCCCCTTCCCCACACCTCATCATTACATTACTAAAAGCCTATTTACAGCAGTCCATTTTTATTTGTTTATTTTTTCCCCAGCTCTATTGAGGTATGATTGACAAATAAACATTGTATATATTTAAGGTATGCAATGGTTTGATATACATATACAATGTGAAATGTAGATAGCTCTAAAATGTCCAACATATACAGAGTAGGAAAATGAGTCAGAGTAAAACCATATCATGAAATGCAGCAGTTACAAATTATGTAGTGTTTGGCTGCATGCCCAGTTGGGTGAGCAGTGTAGGACTGGTTGCAGAGAGACCAAGAGAAAAGACCCAGAGACAACGAGCGAAACAAATAGGTTTATTGGAAGTTACTTACAGGGAATATCCAGTGGCGGCCAGCTGGACAGATGTGTGCACCTGCTACCAGCCCCCTGCGAGAAGCTTCCTTAAGAAGGCAGAGGAACAAAGGCTGTGTGCTTGTCAAGGGGGATTGTCTTTGTATAACCTGCATTCCAAGGACCAGAGCTCCCCACCCCCCGGGGGGCCTCTGTGTTACCTCAGACTGTGACGGTCTTGGTGCTAACTATCCCATGAGAAACAGCGGGGTTGGCCAAGCCCAGGACTGCTGTCATCATGGGTGCTGATGCGTAGCCCAGACAAGGGGCTTCAAGGATGCATGGCTCTTAAAAGGCAGGCAGGCTAGTGCCCCTACAAGTAGATATGTACCTATTGATATATTTGTCCCTATTAGTGCTACAGACATTCATGATACATATTTTTAATAGAAGAGCTCCATTCTTTAATATAAATGGTCACATTGGTAATATTCTTATTTTTCCTTTCTTGCCTTAAATTTTTGTTTAGATTAATATTGTAACTTCTACTTATTTTGTATTCACTTTTGTAATGCATTTTTGTACATTTTGCTTTCTCTTTTTCGGAATCATTTGGCTTTAGATTATCATTGTTTACTGCATATTATTACCTTTGATTTTTCTACTGGATCTGACAGACTTTGTCCATTTACAATGTCATGTAAAACTTTGACATCTATTGTTACAATTGTTATATTTGACTTACCTCTTTTATGTTATTTATGCTGTGTAATACTATGTTTTCAGTTTTAAATTTTCATTTATTTCTATATTTGGCCGTATAGATAAAACTTGTTTTCCTTTTGATGATTTAAAAGTTAAGCATTCTTTTAAAATTTTTACTTTTAGATGCTTTCATTTGTTAAATATGTATGTGTACATGCATGCGTACATATTAAAATATTCAATTTAACAATAATCAATTAATAAACGCTGAAAACTAAATGAGAATTCACTGTTTGCTATCACTGTTGATTCAGCCTTAGTATTTTAAGCTCTTACATACTTATTAGGTATCATGGAATGTGTTTTTTCCTTTCCTCTCGTTCTCTCTCTTGCGTTACCTCTCTTACTCCCTCTTCTTTTTGTTTTTTGGTGAGGAAGATTGGCCCTGAGCTAACATCTGTTGCCAATCTTCCTCTTTTTGCTTGAGGAAGTTTGTCCCTGAGCTAATGTCTGTGCCCATCTTCCTCTATTTTGTATGTGAGATGCTGCCACAGCTTGACCCGATGAGCGGTGTGCAGGTCTGTGCCCAGGATCTGAACTTGTGAACCCCGGGCCACTGAAGTGTAGCGCATGAACTTAACCACTACACCACTTGGCCGGCCCCTTGCTCCCTCTTCTTTTAACAAACCTGGACCCCATTTTGCCAATGAAGAATCTGTGACCCTGTGAGAATAAATAACTTTTCCAGGTCACACAGATCTAAGTATCAGGATCCTGATTCCAGTATGACTCCAGAATGACTCCAGTATAATTCCAGTATTATTCTTTATTATTGCCTTTATGACTTTTCAATCATCCTCCTATCATTTACCAGTAAAACACTGATTATAGCTAAGATCTTAGAAAGCAGATTTCCTTTAGGACACGGGTAAGTTTCAGGGACAGAAGATATTGAACTTCAAATGTCCACCACGACTGAGGATTTGTTAGACTTTTGCCATATCCTCAACAGTCAACTACTGATTCCCATTTACAAGGTTAAATTTTATGGTGACTTTCCATTCTGATAAAAGAGTAATGAGTTTCTTTAACATAGGCACTAATTACAGGTTCTGATTTAAGTGCCTTGTTTTTTTTTTTTTACAGCACCTTTATTTCTGGCTCAAATAATATAGAGTATCAGTTTCTTTCTCTGATTCAAGGTTTTTTTTTGATAAGATGTTCTAACACTTTCTTTTAGGAGAAAAATTTCTCCAATGTATCTCTTTTCCTCACCATGATGTATTTTTAGTTTATACAAAAATTATGAACGTAGCTCAGTCTGTTGATAATATTCTTTAGTCAGGTGGTCCTAGGTGTAAAGGAAGAATACTTTGGGCCTTCTCTCCTGGTGATATAAATGGATACTTGTCAGGAGACATTAGTACTGTATTTATAAGTGGAAATGTCTCTGGAAATAGAGTTTGCAGAAAACCCTAACATAGACTTATCGTAATAATGAAGATAACAAAGCATACTTGGTTACTATGTTTAAAAACAAACAAACTCATCATACAGTATCACCAAATCCCAATTATACAAGTGGAATTTATTTCCTTCCTGCTTTTGGTATCATTATTCGGCAGATATTTGGACAATATTTCATTAAGATTTTATTATGTGCCAGGCTGTCTAATGTTTGATTAAGAAACAAAATTCTTCTTAATCCATCATCTATACAATATTCCAGGTATTTTAGCAGACTCATCTGGAAACATATTTTAAATGATACGTAGTTCTTTTAACTAACCATAGATCTAATTGTGAAAATGCACATTATTCTTATTACTATTAGTGACTTTTGCTCAGAAAAAGTCTTATTTCTAGTGTGAGTGTTCACTTTATCGTTGAGTTCTCCCAGAAGTAGACCCAAGTATTTGACTATAAAAGATTTGGTAACAAGCGCTCCAGAAGAAATTTGTAGTGGAGTGGAGGAAGCAGCCTGGGAAAAGCGAGGAAGCCAAACAAGGGTGTAATTTCAAGTGATGGCCAGACTCTGCCTGGTGTTTTAGGGAACTCTGGAGTATAAACTAGACTCAGGTCCAGAGACCTGACTTTTGTCATCCCCACAGATAAGTCATTGGCCATGTGCTGTCTCGGAGGTCATAACATCCTCAGGGAATTCTGGCTTTCCTTGAAAATCTAGCAGCCCCAGCGGCAAAGGGCATCCACTGATGGCCCCAAGTATGAGCTGGTAGCAGGAAAACCGGAGCAAGATCATGGCTAAGTGCAGAGAACTTGTAAGAGGGATTCAGGGATTTAGACTGGGCACTCAAAGTATTTGCCACCATGTGGTTAATATCGTTGATTTTTTTTCCCAAATCTCTGGCATCTTTTAGCTATTCTGTGTTTTTAATATTTTGTTGCTTTTTTCTATTCTTATAATAGGAAGGAAGCATCAGCAAAATAAGGTAGAGGGGCAACTTTTTGCCGAGACAATTCTGAAAAAAGTACCTACTCAAAACAAAGAAAGTTAAATATATCTCTGTTTCCCCTGCACTTCCCATTCACCCATTTAGCTTCACAATGGTCCTTCCACTGCTCAGTAAGGAACTGCTTACATTTTCCAAATCTAGGAATAATCCATGACCTTAAAATTGATCCATAAGAAAGACTCATAGTCTCATATTAAATAAATCTATTACTTACAAATAAAATTACATTCTTCTTTTTTTTCCGTACATAATAACTCTAATGACTTGGGAAAATTCCTAGGAGATGTATATTTTTCATCTTTGTATCTTCCATGCAAACTTGCTGCCTCATACCTGGAAGAGGCTTTGTTACTTTAATTTAAAATAAAAGACTGTTTTTTAACGTCTAAAAAAATTTAAATTCAAGGCAAGGGAAAAGATAAACACAAATGGAAAAAAGGAACAAAATATTTAAATTTGTGGTCCGTGACATTTAATATCTCTAACATTGACCAACCCACATAAACAGAAATGTAAGGCAATGGGCAGGAAATCCCATTTGGGAAAGTTTTTTTCAATGAAATTCTGCAACTAGCAATCAAATTAGTCTCTCTATTAGACTCCTGGAAGGAGGTACCAAGATGATCTATAATTAAATTCCTGGAATCCAATTTACACTAGCCATCCCTAGAATAAACATCATTAAACTACACATTGCTCATCAAAGCGATGCATAAAAGCTTTCTAGATAGCTAGAAAGGCATGAGCAAAGGCACAAATTATGCATAATATTTGGATTCCTCAATCTAACAAACAGAAGCAGAATACATGGCAAAAGAGGTTATGAAATTGCTGTCTCTTGGAGAGCTTGATGCATAATAGATTATGTACTCTTTTATTTATTTGGCTGCTCTTGGAATATTAAAGTCCCACCTCTTCCTGGCCCCCTACTCCACCTCTTCCATCACACATAAATATTCAAAATCAATATGCACCTGAGAAGTTCAGCTATAAAGTTTTCACATTTCTTTCTATATTTCAAAGTAAAATTGATATATAATTTTTAATATTACATATAGTATAACACAGCAAATATTAATAAATGATTGCTCTCTGGTAAGTTGCTTGAAGAGGAGTTAAAGTATGAAGACGTCTTTTCCCTCACTTGGAAGATGCGTATTGTAAGGGAGTTCTCTAGGAAGCTTATACACTTGTATGCACATAGATATATGCACGCATATATATGCTCTTTATTTATATGTGCTTTATATATATTTATTTATAGACGTCTATATTTTTACATATAAAACGCGTAATAGATATTTATATTATATATACTATATATTTATACATACGTATATTTGTGGTTTATTTTAAGAATGGACAAACACAAGATAAATCTTCTATAATTGGTGCCTTTAAAGGCCAAAATCAATTGTTTTATCTCACAGGAGTAAATATACTTTTTACCTTAATTCAATGTGTTTTCAACAGGAGGTCATTTTTGAAGGCAGGCAGTAATTATAACTGCAGTGAACCATTGATAGGTGAATGGGTGGACAGCTTACCTTCATGGGATGCTTCTGATTGAGAGATTTTTTTGTCTACAAGCTGGGTATAATAATCTTTGGACTCACTTGGATTATTTAACCTTAAAACTTTGCCAAATATTACCATTAAAAGAAGCTTTAACTGACCACTTCAATCTTAGAAAACAAAAAAGTAGTGAAATGCATAAACATACTACACAATGTTCTCTGTTAAAATGTTCGTTTAAAATTTCAAAGTAACATTAGTTGAAATATTTTTAAAATAAAGTTATCAAATTGAAATTTTACTCTATTTTAATAGTAATAAATATTTTAAAGAAACATTTTGTTACAAATTCAAAGAAGTATAGTGCTGTTTTAAAATTGCTTTATATATACCACATTTTCTTTACCCATTCGTCCCTTGATGGACACTTAGGTTGCTTCCAAGTCTTGACTGTTGTGAATAACGATGCAATGAACACAGGGGTGCATGTGTCTTTAGGCATTGGTGTTTCACGTTCTTTAGATACTACTCAACCATAACAAATGATGAAATCCAGCCATTAGTGATGACATGGGTGGACATTAAGGGTATTATGCTAAGTGAAATAAGTCAGAGGGAGAAGGTCAAATACCATATGATCTCACTCATTAAGTAGTAGATAATAATAACAACAAACAAACACATAGAGACAGAGATTGGACTGGTGGTTACCAGAGGGGAGGTGCGGAGGGAGGAGGGCGAAAGGGATAATTAGGCACATGTGTGTGGTGATGGATTGTTATTAGTATTTGGGTGGTGAACATGAGAACATGATGTAATCCATGCAGAAATAGAAGTATAATGATGTACACCTGAAACTTATACAATGTTATAAACCAATGTTACTGCAATAAACAAAAAAATTAAATAAATAAATAAATAAAATAAAATTGATTTATAATTATTTGTGAATAAAGAAGTACTTTAATTTCACAAAAATAATTTCAATTAAATTTTGGAATTTTGGAAAAATCAGGAAATAAAAGTACAAATGTAATTACAGAAATGACCTGGAATAGGAGTTAGCAAATGTTTTCCATAAATGGCCAGATAGTAAACATTTTAGGTTTTCTGGGCCATATGATCTCTGTCTAAACTACTCAGCCTGGTGGTGGCAACAAAAGGAGCCACAGACAATATGTAAGTGAATGAGCATGACTGTGTTCGAATAAAAATTTATTTATGGACACTGCAATTTGAATTTCATAAAGTACTGATGTGTCACAAAATATTATTCTTCTGTTGCCTTTTTCAACCATGTATAAATATAAAAACTACTCTTAGCTCACAGAGAAACAGGTGGTGAGCTGGATCTGGCCTGTGGTTCTTAGTGTGCTGATCTCTGATCTAGAGTTCTAGAACGTCACATTCTACGAATTGGCAGTGCTAACATTTTGACATTTGCTCTTTTCTCTTCTATTTATATAACAATACACATACATATGTGTACAGTTTAATACATTAGTACAGTATATAGACATATATATTTACTTTGTAAAAAATAATAGTATATAATTAACCTATTCTCATATCAATAAATGGCTTATACACTAGTGTAATTGGTTCATACAATTATCGATATCACCGTTATTAATACAGTTTTCCCCATTTTATAATAAGAAAATCAGAGCTTAGAAAAGATCTAGAGATTCCAAAATCTGCCCCTCTGTTTTGGTAGTAGAGAGATTGAAGAAAAGACAATTTTAAATACCATAAAATAGATGGACCCTGCTGGTTCTGTAATAACACTTCAGGATCCACTGTGCTAAGTAAAGAGAGGGAAAAAAAGATATAGGAAAGAATTAAGCAATGACAAGTAATATTTTAACTGAGCCAAGGAGAAGATTAATCAATCATCCCTTCTCCTCCAAGAAAAAAAACTCACCAATGTGACAGCATGGATGGTCATTGATTATCCTCTAGATTCAAGGTCTATCTCAGCTGGACAGTGCTGAATAAACACTCTCAAACTGGCCTGCCTTAGTCTTTATGTTTCTTAACCCATGTTAACCATCAACCTTTTCATAGCAAAGATTTTCCCTTGAGTTCGATAAATTCAATTTGATTTTCTTATATTACAAGTTTCCAGTTCTGAGTCTGAACTCATCTTGATTGGAGTTGGTTGTGGTCAAACTCCTCGGATTTTCCTTTACAATCCACTTAATAACTTCCCCTATTAGTATATATCATATCATATACTATTATCATACATTATTAGCATTATGAATCAGACCAATTGTCAGGAAGAAACCTTATCTCCCTTATTTTTTCTAACTTCTTCAGAGAAGCCTCAAAGTCTTAAGTGCTTTCTACTTCACACAATTGTATAAACTAAGTTGAATAAGGCTTGACTCATAGTAGCTGCTAAGTGTATTTTTGTGGTTTCTTCTTACTTTCCTTCCTCTCTTTCAGTTAACCAATTATGACAGACAGAAAAAACTCCTGTTTTAGTTTACTGTAACTGCCTTCTGAAAAGTTCATTTCATTCTTTTCAGTTCATTATGTAAAATGTTTAATGTAGCCAGAAATTACAGCCCAAACCTCAACCATAGGATATGTGTGTGTGTATGTGTGTGTGCATTGCAAAATCTGTAAGGCCTAATTTTCTGGGGTGATAGCCTATCTTAAAATTCCTAAATGTTGTTTAATTTTTATACATGTTTGTTCTGAGATCCTAGTTTCAAAATCACACTTTAACAGAGGCAAAATGCTCAGTATAGTCTCACAGCATGGATATTAGTTACTTTTCTCGAAATTCATAATAAAGATTCTAAACAATAACCTAACTATATTTTAAATTTTGCCTTGAATAGATTTTCATTGCATTTTCAGGAAATTTTACCCTATATCAATTGTGAAGTGATGGGCATCACAGAAGAAAGGATAAATTAGCAGTTTTTGAAATGTGACTACACATTGGCATTCATGTTAGCAATACATGAAAGTGACATTATTAAAATATGTTGATTTGTGAATATTTTGACATTTTACCATTAAATTGTCAAAACAATACCATGAGCACATTCAGCTCCATATTTTCAGAAGTACTAACTAACTGACAGCTATTAAGTGCCTTTCTTGGTGCCAGGCAGCAAGCAAATCGATGGTATGATCAATATCACAATCGATAGCCTCTGAATCACCTACAAAATAAGTGGATTTTTTCCAAATATTAATGTTCACACAAAAAGAATCATTAAGGTCATTAGTAAGATTATTTGCAATCATTAATACCATCAATTATTTTATAGTTTGTTTATATTTTGTTATGTTTTTTCCCAAAAGGTGATTCTCAGCAGATTTTTTATTCCTTATCTCCTGAGTTCAGATATTGGGCTTATATTACTTAAATGTCCAGAGGATCATGTGACCCTAAGAAGACTTTAGCCAAAGAGCGATACTAAATGCCTGGCACACCACTGGTGCCCAGTAAGTGCTAACTGCATTTGAATAAACTAGTCTGAAGGATGCTGGTAAGATTTTTTGTTCATTCCCTATATTTTTGTTTTGTTTTGTTTTGTTTTTTGAGGAAGATTGGCCCTGAGCTAACATCTGTTGCCAATCTTCCTCTTTTTCTTTTTCCTCCCCAAAGCCCCAGTACATAACTGTATACATGGTTGTAGGTTCTTCTAGTTCTTCTATGTGGGACACCACTTCAGCATGGCTTGATGAGCAGTGAGTAGGTCTGCACTCAGGATCCGAACTGGCAAACTCTGGGCTGCTGAAGGGGAACACGCAAACTCAACCACTATGTACCAGGCCAGCCCCTCATTTGGTAGATTTTTAATTGCTGGTTAAAAAACAACTGATTATCATCTTTAATTTTACAAATATTGGTCTTAAATTTTAGAGAAAGATTGTAGTAAACATGTTTCCAATAGATAATCTATCATACCTTAATACACTCTGAAAGACCTCAGGTAAATTAATATTTCGAATCCAGGAGAATGAGAGAAGAGCTTATATAAAGCTCTATGCCATCCCTATTTGTTCTATTAAAAAACAGAGATATATTTCTTTTTAAAAAAGCAAAATCAAAACACAAAAAATCTGAGTAGGAGAAGAAGTGGGGTGGGGATATGAAGTTAGCAGAATTATATATCCAGGGGCTGTATTTCTCACATGTTCCAGAGACAGGAGAGTCCTGCTTACTCCAGATTTAGGCTTGTGGATTCTAAGGAGAAATGGCAGATACAAGGCAGGTTCTTGTCCCTAGAATGAACCTGTATACTTCCCTCTGGTGTTAAGCTGGGCCTCAGACATGATTCTGGTGTATGCTTGGAGGAGTAAGATCAGGTTCATCAAAGCTCTCCTCCACTACAGCAGGAGAACTGAAGAGTTAGCAAGTTTCAAATATGGGCTGATTCCACAGAGGTAGAAATATTTCAGAAATGATCAGTTCCAGATTCATGGGCTATCTAACCAACAGTAATTGGTTATTTTTTCTGCCATTCTTTATTAGAAAACCTCTAATTCCTTCCTTGCAGAATTTCTTTGATATTCATTTATGTTCAACAAATCCTCTTTTTCTTTTCATGTGTAGTTGATAACTACATCCCAAAATCCAATGTTTGCTCAATGTGAGGGAGAAACCTTTGTTTTTCCTAATTGTCTGAGATAATACTTTGTGATATTGCTGTAGACATGTCATATAAATATACCGCTCTGACACAATATTCTAAAACATTATTTTGACTAAAGTTTCAATACTACTACTCAGTACATAGCAATATGTATTAATGTATTAATAATATTTAATAAAACATATAAAATAGATTCAAATTTGATTTAAAAATTAGCACTTTAAGTGTATTTTTCCCTTGCAGTAATTATTGAAGCAATTTAGCAATATTAACTAAAGAGTATTATATTTTATCTTAACCTTTAATCTAAAAACTCACCTTCAAAGTATTTATGCCAAGGAAATATATACAATTCTATGGTAGGACTAACTGCAAGGATGTTCATCAATATTTTTCATTATAACAGCAAAATTAGGAATACTGTAACTACTTAAGTAGGGCTTTAATTAGATAAACTATAGTTTAATACAATGAAATGCAATATAAATAGTAAATTCTTTACTAGAAATATTTATCTGTATAAGCTTATTTTATTTTATTTATATATTTATTTTATGATATTTGATAAACGAAAGTAGAATTACAAAACTGGGTATATATTTGATCTCGTATTTAAGAATAAAGACAATATAAAATGCTGAGAATAATAGAAATAAATTTAGCGATAATTTTTATAGAGTGAGATTTAGGGAATAAAATTGCATATTGCTTGCTTATCTGCATTTTCTACATCCATTATTTTTGTAATAAATATATATTAAAAGATGTAGACATTACTTTATGCCACAGTATTAAATATTGTGATTTTGAGAGGGCTTTAGACATCATCATTTTTTTTCCTCATTTTTTCCCTAACGAAAATAAGAAAAAAAAAAAAAAAAAAGACATTTTTTTCAAGTTCTTCTTACATAATAAATTGCAACAAATTAAACTGTCAACAAATACCAAAGGGAAAACAAGTCTTTTTGATAACTGCCTAGCAAATGTCACTTTGGGATATTTGACATTTTGATATGATCATTGATAATTGTTGTGAAAAGCTCAGTAAATTTGTAAACCAGGTGCAAATAATGTGGCATAAAATGTTCATTATGCAAATTAGATGGTTTAAATCTTCACATGTAGCTAATGTGTTTATGCTGAAGTTGAAGGCATTTATTTTCTTCCCACCTAGCAGAACCCACTGCACATCCTTCTAATTGTCTACATGGTGAAAAAACTATTTATATTGCTACATAAACAAACTCACCAAAGAAAGACTAAATAAATAAGATGTGATCATGTCAGTCCTGATATTCAAGTGGCATGGCAGAAGAAAAAGGCTTAAATATAAAAGGACTTACACATAATTGTAGGTAGGAAAGAAACTTAGTAATCAAAAAGTCTCTTGCTTTCACTTAATGAGGCAATTGTAACCTAAAGTAATGGAATTTCTCACTTGAAACTTTATAATTAGTGGAATAACTATAGTATAACTCTAGAGAGGTCACAAATTTACCTACATATTAAATTATATGTGTAAAGAAAATGTATTTCCTTTATGTCTTTGCTGCTGATTTGATCTCCCTTACTCTCTATTTCGTATATGGGGCAAGGTGGAGAAGGAGGGGGAAATGTGATAATGGCCAATTCCAGTAATCTCTGCCCAAGTTAATAACCATGTGTTTTAGTAACATACTCTGTATGATAAAAATTTATTTTCATTCCCTACATGTTCCTTTTGGATGTGCCATATGGTTGTATGAGGAAGTGATAGTAAACATGAACTCATGTGGTGCAAGAAATGAGGTCCACAAACACACACTGTGTCTTCTGAAAACTCTGTGAGGCCTGCAGAAAATTGAGGACCTGCTCCTCTTTCCAGAATGATGAACCAAATGATGAGGCCAAATGGGTTTCATCTGGCTTTTGTGTGTCGTTGGTATGCTGGCACTCATTGCTGGAGTCTGTATTCCCAGCCATTTGTCTGTGGTCACAAATTATTCTCCAAAAGATACCCTTCCGCTTTGACACCCTTCTGATTTCCCACTGAAACATGCAAACATGTTGGAACCCTTCCATAGAATGCACTGGCCTTGAAGAACTAAGGATGATGAGAACAGAAAAGGAAAAATAATCATAGCTCAACTGTAAATAGAATTTATATCATCCTGGGATCATCAATCTAACTTTTCACCATGACTCTGTATCATGAAATGTCTTTTATTTTTGGGGTTCTCTACATGGAAAAACATTGACACTCATATTCTTATTTGGATATATCCAAAAAGCCTTTTTTGTATTATGGTTCTGTGAATAATGCCCTCTGTGGAGGCTCACAGTTCTGAAAATCTGCCTCCTGATCATGGAAAGTTAAGTCCTCAGAATCTATTTTAAGTCTTGAATAGTTAGTTGTTTTTTTGTTTGTTTTTTCCATTGGCAGGGGTTAGGGGGTCTGGCTTGTGATTTCTTTGGCCTTATCATTCCAACAAAACTGATAAACTCTTATTCTTGTTCTAGTTTCAGCAACTCCGCCCAAAGTTCTTTCCTTGACTCAGTTCTCAAATTTGCTTTATTTCTCCACTTTCTCAGCACCAAGCTTCTCCCTCTCAACCTAATGGTGACTACCTTGAGAACAACAACGTTCCAGATGTAACTTAATAAAAATTATGAATGGGGATCTTTCTAAAAGGATCATTAGAACAATGTGACGGTGAAGAACATTGCGTAAGGGAATTCCTCCCAGAGGGTAGAATCAAGGCTTATTTAAATCTCTGCCACCCTCAGGAGAGGGGCCACTCACAATATCTGCTCAGAGGAATTTCAGATTTTCTGTTAAGTACTGACTGCTGTGTGTTTCCCATTTCTCTCTTTTTCGAATGAGATACTTTATTGGGGTTATCCTGTCCCTGTTACATTTTCATATAATGGGGGTGTCAATGGAAGTAGAGTACAGGTAATTTGTCTTTTTAGTTTACTGGTTGCCAGAGAAAAAACATCTAGATTTAATGGAGATAATTGAGTGTTATTCAGAAATCCTTACCCTTGGCCTGAATGCAGTGACTGGATGGGAATTTGGGGGTGCCTTTTAGGGAGAGAGAGAGTTTGTTCTACGTACAAGAGAAAGAAAGAAATGAGTATTTGATGATCAGGAGGATGGATGATGGCCGAACCTGCTAGATGTTCACCAATATCAGTTACTTTTTCTAGGTATATATCAAAACTATATGACATAGGCTCCCTTATAATTAGAATGGGATGTACACAGAAGTGATATACCCCATTTCTGGCTTTGCATTAAAGCTTTGAGCATGATTGCCCAGAATTTTCCTTCCTCTCCTGTGGTGACATCTAAACTACACATTTAAAATATCAGAAATCCGCGTCACTTGGAGGAGAGCAAGGAGAACTTGTGTTGGTTTGTAGTTATAAGAAGTAAATCTTTATTGTTTGTATTGATTTTCTATTGCTGCTGTAGCAAATTACTACAAATTTAGTGACTCAAAACAACATATATTCACTGTCTCACAGTTCTGCAGATCCGAAGTTGGAAGTGTGTCTTGTGAGTCTAAAATCAAATTGTTGGAAGGACTGCATTATTTTGGGGAACTCCAAGGGAGAATTCATTTCCTTGCATTTTCTAACATCTAGGGGCTGCGTTGTTCTTTGGTTCATGGCCCCTTCTTCGATCTTTGAAGCCAGCAGCATAGCAACTTCCAATCTCCCTCTCTCTTTCTCTATACTCCAGCTTCTGTCCTCACATTTCCTTCTCTGGACTCTGACTCTACTGCTTCCCTCTTCAAAGGGTTCTTATGATTACATTGTACTCGCCCAGATAATCCAGGGTAATCTCCCCATCTCAAAATCCTTAAATTAATCACATCTGAAAAGTCCTTTTTACTATGTAAAGTAACATATTCACAGATCCTGGGGATTAGGACCTGGACTTCTTTGAGGGGCCTTTATTCAAGCTACCACATTGTGTTAGTCTTTACGGTGTAAGATTTGGGCGTTGTTTGTTATAGGCACTATACCATTTATTATTCTGACTAATATAGGAGGAATGGGAGGTGAGGATGATTTTGGCATTTCACAAGATGAGTTTGAAGTGCCAGAGAGAATACCAAGTGGTATTCTCCAGTAGAAGCATTAATATATGGACTTGGAGTTTAGAACTAAGAAATAAACCAATGTTATCCATAATCACCTTGGAGGTACAACTTTCAATCTGTACGTTTTCTACATTAACACCTCTCAATATTCTTAGTGGAGTGGTGGTTTGGAGGGACCATCCCTAGGAAAAAATAACTGTCTTTACAGTCAACTGTTGTTTCATGTGAATGTACTCAATCTCAGGTGTATTTGAACCAAAACTGGTTAACAAAGATATTTGAATGGGATTACCCAGAAAATATATATCGTAAGAACAAAAGTTATGTGGACAAAAACTCAGAAAAATACTAATATTTAAATAATTTAAATAATATTAAATTATTGTAACATAAGAGAGCCTAACAAGAATTCTGAGAAAGAATTTTTAGAACATTGGGAGGATAATAAGAGTATAGCACTCTAGAAGTCAAGGGCAAAATATATTTTAATGATTACTGTGCAGTCAACAAGGTCAAATACTAGAGAGGTCAAGTGTAATAAGTTCTAAAAAATATTTGTTGGAATCAACAGCACACTTGCCTCTTGTGACTTAGACAAAAACAGTTTCCGTGGAGTGGTAGTTCATATTCCTTATTATAGGAATGCAGGGATGTTAAAAATTTGAGACAATAGATATATAAAATTGTTTCAGGGCCGGCCCTGTGGCTTGGTGGTTAAGTGCGCGCGCTGCGATGCTGGCGGTCCGGGTTCGGATCCCGGGTGCGCATCGAGGCACCACTTCTCTGTCCATCCTGGGGCCGAGTCCCACATACAGCAACTAGAAGGGTGTGCAGCTATGACATACAACTATCTACTGGGGCTTTGGGGGCAAAAAATAAAATAAATAAAATCTTTAAAATTGTTTCAGGCAATTTATCTGTGAAGAGGTTGAAAAAATAAGTGGTTTTTGTTTTGTTTTGCTTATTATCCTGGGGAAAACATAAAGTCAAGGAAGAGATTTTTAAATGTGTGAGACCCTCAAACATGTTTAAACATTGTTGGGAATAGATGAGTGCACAGAAAGATCCAGGGTAGAAAGACTATTGAAGTGGTGTTGCCAAGAGATAACATTCCAATATGAAGTGGTTGCAAAAAGTTAATAATGTTCCCAGGAAGAAGCTTCTATTTCTCTCTCATGTTGCTTTGAATAAGGGGCAGATACAGTGGAATAGATTATAAGAGGAAATTAGAGAATATTTTAAATAGTTACTATGATCAGGTAAGTGCAGAATGATTCATGGGCAATATGATGCCTCTAGTCTGTCTAAGACGTGCTTTTCTCCAGCAGCTTTTAAAAGCTGGGTAGAAAAGCTGAGAAGCCAATATTTAGACTTTTGCAAAATTGCAGTTTTACTGGCAGCATGTAATAGAAATGTAAATAAGGAAAAGAATTTTAGGATGTTGGCAAGAGAATAATTAAAATTATGTACTATAGAAATTAGAAAAATAGGGAAGATAGAAAATACGGTAGTGGGGATTTGGAGAGGAGGCTAATTAATGTGGAGATACTAGAGAGGTAATAAGACTAGAGTTCTTGGTAAGACGGCAAGACAGATATAGCGGGCAGCCACACGTGAGAGCTGCAAGGACAGATTTGGATGAGAGAGCCCAATATTTGATTTCAAGAATTCAGAATTGCAGCAAATCTAGGTAATTATGGAAACAAGTGGCTGAAATAGAGTCAAGGTGAAGGTCTCAGGAGTTGAGAATATTAAGAAACTAAGAATTACATGTTTGATGTCTGTTTGGATGCTGAAATATCTTCTATGATAGGTTATTGGATTTGAGGTGAAAACAAAGACAAGTTAGGTGACAAAATGTTAAGTTAATGACAAAGTGTGGCTAAGATGTCTATGGATGGGGCCAACTAGGAGGAATAGTGGATGGTATAAATATATGACACAACTGAG
Organism: Ceratotherium simum simum; assembly: GCF_057802395.1. NCBI lineage: Eukaryota > Metazoa > Chordata > Mammalia > Perissodactyla > Rhinocerotidae > Ceratotherium > Ceratotherium simum. Next base: position 9,114,339 of record NC_141910.1, on the reverse strand, counting down.
CAGGACAAAATGAGCAGGAAAAGACAAACAAACCAAGCAATCAAGTAAAAACCTTGCATATTCTCAAGATTTTTATAGATCAGATGGTACAACAATACTTTTGGAATATATGGGGCTAGAGTGACTTTCTTTCAGAATGTGATTGTAAAATAATCTTTTGACAAATAAGCTTCAAAAAACAGCTAATGAATATGATTTATTATCTGTAGAAATGATTCATCCCAATACATTTTCTGCCAATAGATGGCTGACAATATACCTACATCTAATCAAGACAACTACTAGATAACTTTAAACCTGGGTAAAATGAAAGGAAGTTTAATGTAGATAACTTTATGAATGACAAAATCAGTTAGATGAAGTGAGATTTTCTTGGAGTAAGTGTTTGTCAGTGTGTCTTGAGCTCTCTCCAGTGGGCCTTGTACTCAGACAAACAAAGCTGAGTGTTTTGAACCAGATAGCAAATATGTTTTACAGCAGTGATGGGTATTACAGGCCCCAGAGCTTGTTCCCATCAAGAGCCTCCAGGTAACTTGCCTTGCTCTGATTCTTATAGAAATGACATTCTAGTTTACACATTAGTTCTTTTGAAAACTTGGGGAAAATAAGTGTGGCAAGAAAATCATGTGTCTAAAACTAAGAATCAGATTCTAGCCTTCAAGATTCCATTTCTTTGTAAAGTCCTGCCTTAGTAATCAACATTTCTCCTTCTTGATAGTCTCTACCCTGTCACCTTCAACATTTATACAAAAATGAGTTTAAAGTATGATGCGCAAAATATAAGAAACATATATTAAAACGTTATGCTTATCCTCACTATCATATTTGTAGGCAGGAATAAGGTCAAATTCTTAATTTATTAGGAAAGCTTCACTTATATTAATACTAAGCTGAGTGATAGGTTGCACGATGGTGATTTACCTGTTGGCAGGATCAAAGTGTGCTAAATATGATGTGCATGGAGGTGGTTCTCTCTGCTTCCCTCCTTTCCACGCCACTGTGGTGCTGTGAGCCACAGTCTAGTCCATGAGATGAGATCCAGGCATGCTTTCAGAAGTCTCCTTTCTGTCCTGCACATACGCTGTCTGAGCAATAATGATTCCCAAGGCATGCCCTCTGTGTGCAGGCCCAGCTGTCGCCTCTGTTTTCCCTCTTCCCGTCTGACAGCCAGCAGGGAGACTCTAACCAGCAGCAGTCTAGCAACCTGAGCCAGATCATCACTAGGCACTTGAGATGCATGCTAAGTCCTGCGCTTTTATTCTCTTTCTCTCATTGAATGTACTCCCCTGCAATTATTAAGTGTGTTGTTTTGGTGTGAAGTTATTTAGCCCAAATTAGCTTATCAGAACCATGTATTTCAGTTCAGTTTCCTAAAACTGTGGGTTTGGGCATTAATATAGATTAAAAGAAAAAAAAAAAACTGTTCCTTTGCTTTCTTTTCTCATTGCCTTTTGTGGCTATATCATCTTCCAATACCTTGATGAGCCCCAATGATGATAGTTTAGGACAGAGGCAATGTTCAAAATCGTTAACAATTGGTGTGGCACCAACCCATCAGAATAGATGCTAGCCTTACAGCTGGAGCAGGATCCTATATAAGCCAGCTATGCCAGGAATTAATTCTTTGGTTGCTTAACCAAAGAGATTTCTAGGGGACCAGCTGGGTATCAGAGTGGTAGCAGCATTCAGGTGGGCTTCGCAGTAGGATTTTACCCGCTAGTAACTGATAATCAGCACAGCTCCACAATTTGTTCCAGGTAACTAAAAACCCTGTGTTAGGGTAGGTTTTGGTGGTATTAATTTCAATGGCCATCAAGTTATTTTAATAGTATCAAAAACCCATGCTTATATCTAACAATATTCAAAATATTGCGTTGAATGTTTTGGGAAATAACATTGTGATCCAAAGATCCATTTGTTTGATTGATTGCTTGGACTGGGTTAAGGAAATTAATAGTGAATAAGCTTCGATTAACAACTACGCTGTAGTTAGTGTTAGCAGTAGAAATTTTTCTATGTTACACTTTGTTCTTTGTACAGTTTACCCACATATACTTGTCTGTCTTTGCTACGTTTGAATCAAAGAACATTTTAGCAAATTTTCATTTAGGTGCAAATTCTGAACTAACAAAGTTATTAAAGATATTTTGCTTATATTTTAATCACTCTGTATTTCTGTACACAGAGATGGGCGCTGTAACACTCAATAGCCTTAATATCGTATCTCACTCTTGCTTCAAAAAAATGGATATTTCAAGGATCTTCCATATATTGAGAATATCCAGGGATCTGAAATAACTTGAGCAAATTTAACTTTCAGTGCCCGACCTCCTTTATTTCAGTAAGCCTATCCACCAGAATACATGGAGTTGTAGACTATGCGCATATAATACTATACACATACAAATCATACACACCTATATTCTCTCCTTCTCTATTTTCCCTCTCTTTCTCTCTCTCTCACACACACACAAACACACATATACACACATACGTACACACAGGCTAATATATGAGAATTTTTTTTTTCCCGCTGAGGAGTATTCACCCTGAGGTAACATCCACGCCGATCTTCCCCTATTTTTCTTTTTTTTTCTTTTTAGTATGTGGGCAGCCAATATAGCATGGCCACTAACAGAGTGGTGTAAGTCCACGCCCGGGAAACAAACTCAGGCTGCAGAAGTGAAGCACATTGAACTTAACGATTAGGCCACTGGGGCTGGTCCTGAGGATACTTTTTTATTGGAGTCAGTGTAGTCCAAAATTCTGGAACACAGTGAAATCCGTCTATTAGCAACTCTAACCAAATTAAATGAGATCAATTAACTAACTGATTTTTTTTTTTTTTTTTCTGTCTGGAGAGATCTAATACTGAGGAATTAATATGTGAATAATAAAAATAAAGAAAAGCTCTCTAAAGCTGGCACCAATGTTTAAAACATACCTTTCATTGCATACTATCCAATACCTTCGAGATCCCTAGATTTGTGATTTTGATTATTTTCTGTTCGGTTAAATTTCTTGTGAATACATGTTGTCTGCTCCATGCAACCAGTCAAACCTCCTCGTGTTTCCTTTATGCAAAACTGCTTCCCAGTGGATGCACTTCCTTCCACACCAGAGAGAATTGAAAATGAAAGGTCATGCTAATAGCAATTGGTGTTCATTTGAGAGTTAAATGGATCTGCCTCTGAATTTCTGAATTTAGGTAGCCCTTCCAGATAAAGGCATGGCTGCCAAACCCGTGAATTTTAGTCTTACATATTCCTGATCTAATTCTGCACAGGAAAGGAACCATATAATGCACTTTCTCATAACAGTAAATGGAGTAGGGAAATAAGTCTGGATTGTGCCATGTGGTACTCAGAATGCCTTAACTTTGGCTTTGCCAAGATGCTCATGACAGCAATTACTCCCAGACTCTCCCTGTGACCTGCTATGTTGATCCAGAAGTGCAAATAGGCCTCAATATCATTCTTCCTGAGTATTTGTCTTACTTCCTTTAAGTAAAAGTTCAAGACCATGCCAAGCTTTTCTACCAGTTGACTCCCTGAGAACAGGGATGGGGCAATGATGATAGTGCTGGAATGATGAATTAAGATACTTTGGGTGTTCTGGAATATTGAACTTTCTTATGTAACAAAGGCTGGTGACATTAATCTTGAACCTGACACACGTACTAGATTAAAGCATATTGAATGAACCAGTGGATACTGTGCAGAGCTCAGCCCTTGTTTTGAGGTGTTACTCTTCATCTCCGATTTGTTGATTCCTAACTTTCTCTCTATTCACATGGATTGTTTAATCCAGTTGTGTCACCTAATTCAAATCATCAAAAATTAGCAGGAAAGTCATACTTACTTGTGGCCACATATGCCTATTTGATGGATTAAGAGGCTAATTATTCTTTGTTTTTTTCTCTTCATCTCAACATTTATCGTCAATGTCTAAGATTTCACTGCTTTAAATTCCTACCTTTAATATTTTACAGTTTCCAAACTCCAGATAACTTCTGTTCAGCTTCTGTCATGCCTTTGGTAGTAGTCATAACTTTTATCAGTGATTTTTCAACTAGAGTTTACAAAGTCAGGTACCTGAGTGTTACTGTAATTATTCAATAAGAACATGGTTACTCTGACCTTGTTCCCAAAACAGTCACACATGAAAAGAAGTTGGTACTCACGTAAATCCTAGATAAATAACCTTAGTCCCCATTAGATGTATATCTTGAGCCCAAATCCTTGCTTCGTAGCCCACGCATCATTATAACTTATTAATTTGCTGTTTTCCTGTTTAACCAGAGGGATGACTCAAGGGTCACAAGGATTTATGAGCTTGTTTTGCAGGAGAAAAAGAATGCCTTTAAGGAAATAACAACCACCAGATAACTAGTCCCCCCCCCCCCCCCAGCTGCCACTGATGCCAAGAAGTCTGGTTGCTCAGGGGCTTATCTGGAGTGAAAGAAACACAGACTTCCCTGAAAATCCTCCTCCCAAGCCCCTTAGCTCTATAAAGACCCCCTGCTCTCTTCTTTCATTAAGGCAAATTTGAGAGAACTTATCCTCCTGCCTTCTCATTTCTCAAATAAACTTTTCTCTACCTCCAAGCACTGGTGTCTCAGTGATTGGCTTACTGCGCCTAGGGCACGTAGATTTGAGATTAAGAGCTGCCATGTCATTTACAAATAATCATCTGAGTCTATTCTAACAATGGCAATCCCCAGGCAGCACCTCAGAGTTTCTATTAAATCTAGAATGGGGCCCTAGAACCTGCGGAGTCATAAAACTCCAAGCAATTCTGATTCAGGTAGTCATCCTGGGCATACTTTGGGAAACACCGACAGATATTCCCATCCCCAAGGGCTACTTCACCATATAAATACTAAAATACAATACTACTACCTTTGGCCACAATCTCATAACTTTTTCTCCTCTTTTCATTCTCATTCACAGATTCTAGATTTCGTAGAATTATGTTCCTCTGTTCCCTCAATGTTTCTCAGATATAGATCAGATAAACTCTCATTACATCTGCATCTTATGTTTTACACTTACATCTTCTCTTACCAGCACCCTAATTAACTTTTATACCTATTTCAGCCACAAAGACCCAGAAAAAGAGAAAAAAAGGAAAAAAATAAAAAAACACATGGATAAGTGTTGCAATCCGACATACACATTGCTAAATGCAATTGGAGAAAATCATTCAACTAGATAGTCACCACAAAAATTCCTGGTTTTCAAACTAAACATTGTCCTCAGAACCATTTATAAATAATTTATTTCACCTCTATAACTTCCTTCACCCATTTCTTGAACACTATTCTCAAAAACAAAGACCAATAATAGAAATCCCAACTATACATTCAAAAGAAAATTGTCCTATTTCTTTCCTCTACAAGATAACTACAACCATCTTGCATAATTTCCCACAAATTCTTGTCCTTTTTACAAACTTAGAAACATTACTTTAAATATAAGCCTTGTTTATCTAGTCTCATATGTTGAAATAATTGATTCTTCTCCTCCTAAATTAAACCAATATTGCTCTCCCTGACCATATAGTTTAAGAACTTCCTCTATCGAAATTATCCTTTCTTTTTTGTGTATTCAGTCTGTTTCACATAGTTAGTCCATTCTCCTTAGCCAATAATATGTGTTTAATACTCTCATTTTATAAATAGATCTCTTGAGCCTTGTTTACTTCTACTTATTGTAGTATTTTAAAGCTTTTAAAAACTGTGGAGAGAGAGTTCTCCTTTTTCTAACTCATGTTGATTATTGCCAAGATGTGGCCCAACCATTGTTATCTACTTTCTAATTCCATGTGTTTTCTCATCTCCTCTACATATTGTTGGTTCACAATTCTCTCTAACTGCTGAGTATCTCCACCTTATTCTCTCTATGTACATACTATCTTCCTTAGATTTTATAACTGTCCAGTCAAAAACTCCAGCTAAAAAATTGTATCCCACACCGGCTGTATTCAACAAAATAATACAATGTATTTCTTCCTAAGTTTTCTGTAATTTAGATTTTCCTCTTCTAGAACTCACAATAGACAGTTACTGGATTTTTTGAATCCATTCTTTCTCGTCTTTTTGCAGTTTTTATGTCTTTAGATTTTTGCATTGTTATTTAGTCAAGGGTCACTACGTAATGTTTCAGATTACAGGAAATTGTTCTGTTATTTTGTCCTAAATACATTTAAGCTTAACAATAGTTTTATGAAAAGTTTGAAATTATTATGAAGTTTTTTACGTTTAGTAAGTTTCTCTTTTTTTTTTTGTTTCCTGAATTAGCATTAGATCTGCAAGAATTAATTTACCTGTTTGCTCAGTGTTGTTTTACCTTCTCTAGTTTACTGGTTTTCTGGTAATATTTAGCAACCTTAAATTATTATAAATAAGCATTTGAATTATTCAAAGTTGATACCAGAAGTGGGAAATCACTTTCATTTCTTTTCAATGAATCAATTTCATTTTTCAAAACAGTTTCAGATGTAAGCAAAATTGAGTAAAAAGAACAGACAGTTTCCAACACTCCCTCCCTCAACTGGTCAGTTTCCTCTATTATTAACATCTTGCATTAGTGTGTAACATGTTATACAATTGATAAATCAAGGTTGATACAATGTTATTAACTAAAGCCTATAGTTTACATCAAGATTCACTCTTTATCCTGTATAGTTCTATTGGTTTTGGCAAATGCGCAAAGCCATGTAGTCACTGGTACCATACAGAACAGTTTCACTTCCTAAAAATGTCCATGGCCCCACCTGTTAATCCTTTCCTTTTCTCCCCAAACTCCTGGCAACTACTGAACTGTTTTACTATCTCTATGTCATTGCAGGTATATCATTTTCCAGAATACCATAAAATTGGAATCTTACAGTATGTTGCTTTTTCAGATTGGCTTCTTTTACTAAGCAATATACATTTAAGATTCCTCCATGTCTATTCACGGCTTGATAGCTCATTTCTTTTTATCGATGAATAATATTCCATGGTATGAGTGTACCACAGTTTGTTTACCAATTCACCTTTTGAAGGACATCTTCGTTGTTTCTAGCTTTTGCCAATTATGAATAAAGCTGCAGGTTTTTGCATGGACATAACTTTTCAACTCATTTAGGTAAATGTCTAGGAGCATAATTGCTAGATCATGTAGGAAAACCACATTTGCCTTTGAAAGAAAGTGATAAACTGTCTTCCAAAGTGGTGTACCATTTTGCATTCCTCTCAGCAATAACTAACAGTTTCTATTGCTCCACATCCTTGTTAGCATTTGGTATTGTCAGTTTTTTGGAGTTTAGCCATTCTAATAGATGTGTAGAGGTATCTCATTGTTGTTTTAATTTGAAATTCCCCAATGATATAAGATACTGAGCATCTTTTCATATACTTATTTGCCACCTATATATGTTCTTTGGTCAGATGTCTGTGCTTATTATTTGCCCAATTTTAAATCAGGTTGTTTGTTTTGCTATTCTTGAGTTTTAAGAGTTCTTTGCATATGTTGGATAAGTCCTTTATGAAAAATATTTTCTTTGCATATATTTTTTCTCATTCTGTGCATTCTGTAAGATAATCAGAATTTCAAGCAAGCAATTCTGAACTTCAGGAAGATCAAATATCTTATCTTCCTTATCTCATACTCTTATACTTGGACACTAAGGCATAGCGACTTTACATGTGGGTTTCCCCTCCAATTATTTGGAGACAGATAGTCCCAGAGTCTTAGCTGATTGAACAAATGACTTGGAATTGCTACTTCTTGTGTGTGTGTGTGTGTGTGTGTGTGTGTGTGTTACATACCTGCTTAAAGCATATGAGACTTCCATAGCATATGATTTATCTCTGTATGAAACTCAATAGTAAAGAAGAATCTCTATTTTTCTTCATGGAATTTAAAGTCCAAAACCAAGATTAAAATAATAATGGCCATCATGTGTTAAATAAAATGTGGTGATAAAAAACTAACTAACTAACTAACTCTTTTAATTCTGGTTATTGTTCTAGGAGAGTAAGAGAGAGCGAAGGAGCAACACAGGCAGTAATGATAAAGTCTTCACTGAGCAATATCTATTTTCTTTGTGATTTGGCATATATTTTATAAATTTGAAAATACCTCTGCGAAATCAATTCTGATTCTTCAGCATTTCACCTGAATATGTAAAATTAGGCAAAGCCAGACTTGCAATTTGTATGGGAATTGGGCCACATCTGTCATTGTCTATGAAATATCCAGAGAGAAACAGACAAAAAACAATGTCTTAAGAGTATAAGTAATAATGGAAGCATTTACTCTAAATGAAATCCAGGTGCAGTATCTGCTCTATAATGTAAAAATTGCATAGATGAACCGAATTCTGTTAAAATATGTTCTATTAAAAGTGATAACTGGGGCCGGCCCAGTGGTGCGAGCGGTTAAGTGTGTGCACTCCACTGTGGTGGCCCGGGGTTCGCCAGTTCAGATCCCAGGCGCACGCCGACACACTGCTTGGCAAGCCATGCTGGGGCGGCGTCCCATATAAAGTGGAGGAAGATGGGCATGGATGTTAGCCCAGGGCCAGTCTTCCTCAACAAAAAAAGAGGAGGATTGGCAGATGTTAGCACAGGGCAGATCTTCCTCACAAAAAAAAAAAAAAAGATAACTCAGAAAGCTAACTTGAATTGAAAAATGGTAAATGAAAGGGATAATGTAGATTACCTTAGCTACGTTAATAAAAAATTTTAAATATAGCACTACACATGCTATGGACTGAATTGTGTCCCTCTAGAATTCATACATTGAAACCTTAATCCCCAATGTGATGACTTTCAGAGATGGAGATTTTGGGAGATAATTAGATTTAGATGAGGTCATTAAAGTGGGGCCCTCACCACGGGATTAGTGTCCTTATAGGAAGAGACACAGAAAACTTGTTCTCTCTCTCTCCCCACCATAGGAGGACACAAAGAGAAGGTGGCCATCTACAAGACAGGAAGAGATCTCTTACCAGAAACTGACCATTCTGGTGCCTTGATCTTGTATTTCTAGCTTCCAGAAATGTGAGAAAATAAATTTTTATTTTTTTAAGCCACCTGGTATGGTATTCTGTAGTGGCAGCCCAAGTGGACTAAGGCAACATGCTATACATAATTATGATAAGTAGGAAGGTTGGTGTCTGTGTGTGTGTGTTGTGTGTGCCTGCAAACAAATATGTAGAGACAGGGACAATAAGCAATAAAAGAGAAGGGAAAAAGTAGCAAGCAAGTTACGCGAATATATCTTTTCATTCCAATATTTTCTGAGATGATGACTCTGATATCTCTCCATGTTGTAGAGTGGAACAAAAATGAGCTTTGAGTCACAGTTCTTCACAACAATAACAAATCTTTTGTTCTTCCTCGCTCTGTGCACAAGGTAGGTGCTGGTCTAGTGAAATAACTGCATTATGTTAAGAAGGAAGCATGAAATGAAAAGTTCCTGCTCTGTGCACAGAAAGAGTCCCAGGCTATACCATTTATTACACTGTAACATTTGCAAAATGCAAAAAGATTGGAGTCTAAATTTTTAGATTATTTTCTTTTTTTTCCCTATCTTGGCATTCTAGTTGATATCCCTCTTTGGTTTTAGATAGTTTCTTTGATTTGAAGCCAATGAACAAAGAGTGTGCCTTTTTCACAATGAATATTCCATCAGCCTATAATGAGGTCATTTAAAACACTACTTTCCAAAAGACAGTAGCTTTGGGAGGGCTGTGGAGGAAAAGCACAGCACTTTTGAACTATACCACATCTATATTTTGGAACTCAGCCATTTACTAATTTTATACTCAGGTTAGGTGATCACAAGACACCAAACACAAAACATAACAAAAAAACTCATCCTTAATTATTGACTAGATACAATAGCCCCAAGTTTAGCACGTGCTAAGGTGACACTGTTGCAGGAAGGTGGAATAAATCATTAAGAACTATATCTTTGGAGGTAAATAGAACTAAATTTGAACTCTGTCACTGCCGCCAATGAGCCACGTGATCTTTGGAGGTTTAATGCAAAATTGTATATAAGGTGCTTAGCACAATGGCTGGCAGTTAGTCATTGATCACCCAATGTTAGCTGACATAGAAGTCTTTTTGAATTAGTGATTGGAAGGACATTTATTATGTACTTTTAATATGTAAATATACATTTATAATATTTCCTATTTAGGCATTCAATAAATATTCATTGTGTACCTTCTATGCTAGATATTGTTATAGGCAGCATTATATTCTCACACACCCACACACACACACACACACACAAATCAGCACATCCTCAGAATAATCTTGTGATGTACCACTAGATTATCAATGCTTCTGATCTAATATGTATGAATGGTTTATTTTCCATAAAATAAAAATAAATATATAATCCAAGAACATATTCATTCAATGACAAATTTTAAGATTTTCTAGGAAAGTTGCAATTTTGGATATTACGTATGATCAGACCATGCTTCATATAAGTTACATTGTTGATTTATATTTTATGGTTAATATACTTTCATAGTATAAGTGCAATACAATCTTGAAATAATTCCTTGTTTGAAAAAAACTAAACCAAAACAAAAACTGAGCTACATAGAAGCAAAAAGTGCAATGATTCCAACATCTATAGCCTGTTATAAATGTTACAAATGAAATTCTTCTTTTATTAGAATGTCCTGAGCATTTTCCTCCACATTGTGTATCATATTAATTCATTAACCTGGTATAAGGAATATGTGTGTGTGTATATGTGCATGTACACACATATATATATACATATATTAATCATTATGCACAGTCACACATACACACACACATGTATACACATTGAAAATGAGAAAATTGAGGCTAAAGGTGATCAATGTTATGGTAACAGTCAATGGTATGCCCATTATTAAATAATCGACTCTCAGCCCCAGTCCTCCTCCACTATACTCTCTTCTGCAATGATGCGGTTGGAACCCTGCAAATCACATTTCAACATCATCAGCTGCTTCTTTCAGGTTCTTCCAATAGAGAGACCCCAGAAGGGAGACTGGAAAGCTGCAGGAGGGGAGAGACCCTGTTTTCCCCCATGTGTTTCCTGTTCCTGTTAGTAGCACCTTGGTTTCTTTGTCCAGCAGCGGCAGTTTATTTCCATACTGTTAGTCGCGCTGTATTTTCTGAAAGTGTCCTGAAGTTTTATAGACCCTGAGGCTGGGGAGAAAGAGAGAGGAAAGTGTTCGAAGTGGAAAAGTACCAAGTACTGAGAATGCAAAAGTGTCTTCAAGGTTCCTCTTCCTCGCCTCCTCCCTCTACACGGAGGTCTTTGGAGAGGTACCTGAGGAAGTCCTCTGATGAAGCGGCCTCCAGATGGAGGCACGTGGGCTAGGAATTCAGATATGTGTAAGGGCATGGCCAACCAGGGAAACCTGAGCCCTTGACTGCAAATCCTCTCATAAGCTGCAATGCACCGACCATGCAGCAAATCTGATATGGGAAGGGCAGCTTTCCCCTGTAAGACCTGACAGGTAAAGCCTCTGTGATTCCCTGTGGTTGGGCCTGAACGATCACACCTAGGATTCTGGCCAGGAGCTGGGCTACTCAGTTCCCTCACGTCCTTTTCCAGTCAATCCGTAAACTCTTGCTACCCCAAAGCCATGCAGTCGGTGTTCTTATTTTTTCTTCACCGTGGATTAATTTTGCCTTTTGTAGAACTTGATATAAATATAATGATAAAGTCAATAGATATGGACAGTTTGTAATTACTGAAGGAGTAGAACTAAAAGGGGCAAAGTTCATGGGAAGGCAAAAAGAGATGGAGTCTAGAGCTCAGATGGAGAGATTCACCTCAGAAGGAGAATAGTGCTTATATTAACAGCAAGATAGGGGGAGGAGATGGATGGGATTGAAGATAATTTCTACAAAGGAAATAGATATCAGCTGAGATTATCATCTGTGTTATTCCTTTTGATATTCAATATATTATATTTTATCAATGATTTCTTAATTGCAATCTATCCTGTTATACTCTATTCAGTAATGAAGTGTTTTTATTTTAACATCTGGCCTTAAAGGATAAAGGTTGATTTGGAAATGTTTATCAGAACCATATGGAAGAGAAAAAAATTAAATCCTCAATGTATCAAAAGCATGTGAAAACCATGAAAAAAGAAAAACATTCCAGAAAAAAACTAATCACATGAAAAGCCAATAAATATTTTTAAATAATGAATTATCACATACAATTTAAACATCTGAGTGATTAGTAATGGTAGAGATGTTGAAAATGTCAGTATCCAATATAGGTGATAATAGTCATGCTTAGATGCAACCTATGGATGTATAAATTGATTAAAAAATTGCATAGAACATTTCAGTATACATATACTGAAGTAATACATATATGTGTATGTATATTTATGTATACGTACATATATGTGTGTGTGTGTATTTATATTCCATTTGATATAGCAATTTCACTTTTAGGAATTTATTAGATAGCAACAATAAAAGGTATGCTCATGTCTTTACTTACGTGCACATTTTAATTAATGTTACAACTGAAAACTCTCCTGAGTTCATCAATAAAAATATTGTTATTAGTATAGTAATATAGATAAATATGTAAAGAATAGATGTTTGCAGTATATTGTTATTTGGGAAAAACTTCTAAAAATTCTGTGCAATATGAACCCATTTGCATAAATGTAAATATAGAAAAATATTGAAATCTTATAGCTAAATGTTTATAACTGCCATCTCTTAATTGGTGGGGATTACACACAAGTTTAGATGTTTCTTTTTTTTTCCTTATCAGGATTGTCTAAATTTTCCACAATAAACATGAATTACTTTCACAGTAACAAAAATAATTTGCATTTATAATAGATTATAGTTTGTTTTTACCCATGTTTTAGCTGCTATTTGATGTTGTAACTATCAAACAAAGCCCTTTGAGGCTCCACTGTAAGATAGTAGAACAATATTGCAACTGATCTTCACAGTATTAAAGTCTCTCTAGATTTTCTGGTTTTTATTGCTTTAATAGTTTAATGTCAACTATTTTTCATAAGAAAAATCTGTCTTGGGTATTTCAATCATTATGTGAAATAGAAAAAGCATATTTTGTCATGAAGGATTGAAGATACTTGGCTCTATATGAGATCATAAAATTGTTATCTTTTATTTTTCTTTTTTGTGTGGAAAAATGCTAGAATTTATAAGAAGACTAAAGTAATAAATTAAATTGTAACTGGTATAATAATCTAAATATATTATTTAAGATAGAATAATATAGTGAGAGCTACCAAATGAGAAAAAGTTGGATTTAAATCCGAATCTTTCCATTTGACGATTATGTGATCTTGAAATAATTATTTAACATATAAATGTCCCAGAATAGCCCCTATAAAATACAAATCATCCTGCCTTCTTCATGGAGCAAGCATTAGGCTTAAATGAGTAATGCACAAGGACTGATACACTATAACAATGCAATTATTATTAGGTATTATTAGATTTTTCTTGGTCAACTAGAAAATATATCATTTCAGATGGTGATAAGTTCTATGAAGAAAATAAACAAGACAACATAATCAATAGAGAGTTGACTGTGTGGGATGGCATACTTCAGACTGAGGAACCGAAAAAGAGCGACGTGATAAGTTGGCATTTGAGAGGTGTATTAGTTTTCTACTGCTGTATAAAAAATTAACCACAAACTGAAAGGCTTATAGCAACTCCTATTTATTTTTTCAAAGGTTTTGCATGTTGGGTGTCTGGGCATGGGTTAGGTGGGTCCTCTGCTCAGCGTCTCCCCAGGCTGAAGTCAAGGCAACAATCAGCTGTGTTCCCATCTGGAGCCCAGGGCCCTTTTCCAAGCTCATTTTGGTTGTTAGCAGAATTCAGTTCCTCTGAGGTAAGACTGAAGTCTCTGTTTTCTTCCCAGCTTCCTGCTGAGGGTCTGTCTCAGCTCCCATAGGGCACCCTGAAGTCCTAGAATATGATTCTTTCACAACATGGAAGCCTACTTCTTGAAAGCAAGGAGAATCACTCTCCAGTCTGCTAAAACAGAATCTTATTCTAATGTAACAGAATCAGAGGAATGACATTCCCATCGCTCTCACCGGTCCCGCTGGGCTCAAGGAGAAGGAATTATAAAGGACTTGTCTACCAGGGAGCAGGAATCCTGGGACCATTTTAGAGCTCTGCCTAATCCAAGGAAAGACTAAGATGATGAGTAGGAACTAGTCTTGAAAGTTCATCGGGTAGATAATTTTAGACAGAGATAAAGACATGAATACAGAATTAGACATTATTTTGTGCACATGCAATGATCTAAATTCATTCTTGCTGATTGATGCTGCTTTATCCTTTGAATCTGAAAGATGCAGAGTTCTTTCTTTAGAGGGAACCACTTCTACCCAGTGCAGTATTGCTGGTGTGGTTTGTGGCAATTATTTTAGTGATCTTAGGACACAACAATTCTTTGAGTTTTCCAGTAAAAATACTGACCATCATATTAGCAATCTGCTATAAAATTTGAAAAATTAAAAGAAGAAAGAAACAACAACAGAGAGAGGGAGAGAAAGAGAGAGAAACACAAAGACATAGAAACATGAAGAAGATATCATCATAATGAGAATTGAACTCAGGAACTGGCTCTCGAATGGCTAAATCTCAACTGAAATGGAACAAAGGTGATAAAAAAACATGGGGAATATCATAAATTAGAATGATAGATGGAAACTAGGCAAATTCCCACTTGTTTGCCATTGAGGATTATCTAGGACCTACAGAGTATCCTAGAAAAGATCGAAGAATATACAATGACTTGGAAAAGTCAGCGTTACAGTGATTTTGACATTTAGTGGTCAGGGATGAGGATGAGGATTGGTTTTGGACAAAAGCTCAGGAAGCTCACTCGAAACCACGTTAGGTAATCAGAATTTAAAAATACTCATACCAAGGGCAAGTGTAGTCATACCAAATACTTCTATGTTGTCATAGGCAGCATTAATAACAAAAGCCAATATAGAACTAGTGTTTTATGTGTGTTAAATTATTTGTAAACTTATTTACTTTAATCCTATAGTAGCGCAAGGATTGAAGTATGATGCAGACACCACAGATATCTGGATAAAGCCAAATAGAAAAGTTGGTCTGTACTGTTTCACTTTTACCACACTTGAAAAGAAATCACAAAAAGGCAAAATCTCTTTTATGGCAGTGGCCTAGAACTCAGCCCCATAACCATACCCATTAAGCTGTAGTTAAATGAGAAAATGTAAGTAGACTTGGTCTTCAGTTAAAGATGTAGGAGGGTAGTCTAACAACTTTTAGGCCAACACTGAAGAAATGTGAGACCACAGATATTTTTCTTTTATTTACTTATACATGAAGAAACATTTTTTCCAGATCTGATTTTTCCTAAAACTTAAAGTTTGTGCTTCTGTATATTGTTTACTGGATGATAGTAGAATTCTTTTCTCAAAATTAAGTTGGTGGCTAGGTTAATGGGCATAGCTCTTGGAAGAATTTTTCATTTCTGAGAATGTTTTTCATGCAAGACTGCTGCACTGAACTGTTACTTCTCCTAACTCTAAAGTCTGGTTCTATAATATACTAAACTAGTGCAAAAATAAAAGCAAACACTTACGGCACAAATTGCAATGAGGATTCTTCCTGTGATTGCTCTTGCCTCGAATACTTTGTGAGGAAATCCTCCCATAAAACAATGTGCCATATTAAACCTCCTCCTTCTTCCTTCACTTTTTTCCTCTGGACGTTGTTGTATCTGAATAGTTTATAAAGGCTAAGAGCAGAGGATGAACGGAATGAATGGGCTTCACCTCTAAAAGAAACAATGCGGTATAAGATAGCCGTCCCGTTATCTGGAGATGGTTTCTAAGTTGAGGTACACGCAGTGAGGGAGGTGACTCTCTTTCCTATATGGGATATAGTTCATAAAGTGAAGCCTAGATTGGCCAAGAGGTGAAATCTAATCTCATATAAGATAGCTCCATTAGCCTTAATAATAATCTATAACCACTCCCACCCTTAGCCCTCTACACACACACATTTGGTTGGTTAACTCTCAGTTTGAATTTTTTGGTAGGGTTATGTTTTTATCACACTGTATTTATTTGCATTTTAGAGGAAATTTTGCAATAGTTACAGATGGATTTTTGGTCATTCTACAAATAAAATTGGAGTCATTTTAGAGGTTGTAATATAATTTACTAAAGGTACTAACTTGTTCAAATTACAAAGAGGCGAAAGACATTGCCTACTATAAATACCATACCTGGGCCAATTACTTCTCTCAAGAGGGCTGGAACTTTTGATTTTGCTAGTGATAGACTTCAGCATTTCTCTGGGGAGCAGGCAATTCAGATGCTCTCATGGCCTACCACAGGTGGAATTGAAGAAAGAAAGAAAATGAATTCCATTCCTCCTGTTTTTTAAAAATGCAAAGAGTATGCCTAAATTCTAGTTATAAGAGTTATCCAGTCTGTCAATTTTGTGACTTTAATGTATTCAATATTCCAAGAAAATGCTTCTTGGGGTCTGGCACCTGAAAATACTGATTTCTTGAATTTATGTTTTGATGTTGTGTTCCAGAAATCATAATTATGACAATTTCAAGCAAATAGTTGTACTGAATGATATGTTCACTACCTTTTAAATTTTCAAAGAAAATGTTTCTGAGTAAGTAAATATTGCTGTCCAGCTCTATTGACAGTTTGAATATAATTATGAATTTGAGGTGTCATGAAAATTTCTTGTGGTTTGCAAGCACTTCCATAGCCTATGGGTAACTTATTTTCACAAAACTTTTTACTTAAACTGCTAATTCCATGGCACAATATGCTAAAAGAAATTAATGAAATACTGAAATTTTAAAATGATCATTTATAGTTACTAAAAATGTTGTAACATCCTCCTACATGTAACTTTCAGACTAGCTACACCTCGTTTATTCTGCTTCTTTCATTTATAGCTCCTAACCATTTAAAGCTTTCTTCACACTGATATGCCACACTACAGACTTTTATTAGTTTATATTTGCTCCATGTTCATCAGTGCCACTTTAAAAAAATTATTTTTCATTCTAATGCTATTTCATGCATTGGTATGTACAGACTTGTTTTCACACTCGCACTGTGGGGTCAAGTAACGGGCTATAATTTGCTTTCTATACTCATTATTGATTTTGGTTTAATCAATAAAAAGATTTGTGATCAGATATTTGTTTTATAAGGGCAATTACAATTTCTTTAATGAAAATCATAATCAAATATCTATAACAGGAAGGCTAGCAGAAAAATCTCACTTAAGTCTGGAGAAAAATATTTATTTTTAAGAATTATATAGGCAGCGAAGTACAACTGTCTTTTGGCATTAGAGCTGAGGAAGGGATTCTAATATATAGATATATATATATCTCTCTACAGCAAATATATATATATATTAGAATGTTATATATATGGATATGTATACGTAAGTGTGTGTGTGTATATACATATATATGCTCAATGTGTTAGGCCGAATAATGGCTCCCTGAAGACGTCCACCCACTATTAGAGGATATATATGTATATACACACACATACGCACAAATATCTATATAATCATAATCAGGATCTGTTAATATGTTATGTTACATGACAAAAAGAACTTTACAAATATAATTTTGCTTACAGACATTAAGATAGGGAGATTATTCTGGATTGTCTGGGTGGGCCCAATCTAATCACACGAGCACTTAAAAGCAGAGAACTTTCTCTGGCTTGAGGCAGAAAGGTGCAGAAGACGGGGATGTTAGAGAGTTTTGAGGCTTGAGAAAGATTTTATTCACCATTGCTGGTTTGAAGAGGGAAGGAACAATGTGACAAGGAATGCAGGTTGCCTAAAGGAGCTGAGAGGGGCTCCTGGCTGACAGTCAGCAAGGAAACAAAGACCTCGGTTCTACAACCCAACCATAAAGCACTGAATTCTGCCAACAACTTGAATGTACTTTGAAGTGGATGTTCCCTCAATACCTTCAGATAAGAGCTCATGCTAGTGGATACCTTGATTTTAATGTCAAGACCACCTGACTTCTGATCTACAGGATTGTGAGACGCAGTTGTATTATTTTAACCCACTAAGTTAGTGGTAATTTGTTATTATGGCATAGAAAAGTAACATACATTTTGGCATAGAAGTGGAGTATGTTATAATAATAAACACCTAAAAATGTCAAACTGGTTTTGGAAATGGATAGTTGGCAGGGACTGGAAGAATTTTGATGAACATGATAGAAAAAGCCCAGAGTTCGTTGAACAAACTATTAGTACTAATATGGATGCTAACAAATCTGCTAGTAAGGGGTCCAAAGGAACTGAGTAGCATACGTGAAAATCTAAATTGCCTTAGAGAATACCTAAACCATCATGAACAGACTATTAGTAGAAATATGGACATTAAAGGTGCAACTGGTGTGGCCTCAGAAGGTGAGGAACATATGAGAACTGGCAGAGAGTTTAATGAAATCGTGTCCTGCAGTTGTATGTAAAGCAGAATTTGTAAATAAATTTGGATATTTTGTCCAGGTGATTTCCAAGGTATTGAAGGTGTGGTCTGGTTTCTTCTTGCTGCTTGTAGTGAAATAAAAACACATTGAGGGAACAATTGTGAAAGAAAAATAACCAGAACTTGATGATTTGGCTAATTCTTGGGCTATCGAGATGGAAAAAACATTAATTTAAAAGATTCACTGTCAGAAAACCATTCTCTAGAGTAAAAGACACATGTGTGACTCTACATCTCTTCACTTAAAACTGGGAAAGGCCAAAAGTTCAGAGTATTCAGTCACAAGAGATTAAAGGTGTAGTTCACAAACCCCCCTCAAACAAACTAAGGGGCCTCTAAAAAATATAAGTGCATTGGTCTCAGTCATTTCAGCAGAAGGCAAAAATAGAGATGGAATTATCTCAGAAAGGTGTGTGGATGTGTCTCTTGTCTAATAAACTGAATCCATGTGACATATAAGGGAGACCCATGAAGTTCTTGAAAATTGCCTATCAGCAGAAACACTGCCAGCTTGAACTGAAAGGGAAAGAGAGAGTACAAAACGAGAAAAGGCTGTGGGACCCCCAAATTTCTACTGATGGGAAGCAGGCTGATAAATTTACCCAGTTGCAAACATGTGCAATTTTTCATGAAATTATAATTTATATTTGTGTGATTCAATATATATATTTAGGTACCACATGAAATATAAATATTTTCCTTGATTTGACATGTCTTGTTGAGGAGCTTAACTCATGACCAAAAACCTATGTCTAATCTTTCAAGCCTGACCATAGGCAATTACAAATTCTTCATTTGGCATACCTCATACGGGGAAAAGCTGCCCTGCCCACATAAGACTTGGTACATAGCCAATGCATTACAGTTTCTGAAAGTGGTTACAGTAAGGACTCAGACACCCCTAGCTGACCACGCTCTGATGCAGATCTGAAGTCCTAGCCCAGGTACCTCCTTTCACAGGCCTTGATATTGGAGCCTTCAGCAGAGGCCCTTCTCAGGCACATCTGCTGAGACCTCTTTATCTGATGGAGGTAAGAAACCTTGAAGACACTTTTTATCTACTCTGACTCAATTCTTTTTTACTCTTAGCCTTTACCATTCTCCCTCCTCCCAGCCCCCAGGTCCATAAAACTATAAGAAACTTTCATTCAGGGCAACCTCAACAGTGAGATTATTTCCCACATCTGTACTAATCTGTCTGATCATCACGAGCGCCATTCGTCTTGGCTTGTTGTCTTAGTCGGCTACTTTGACACCTGTCAGCTCAGCTCTCTCTAACTCGGTTCAATTCTTAACATTCGGATCTCTTATGATATAGACCCCTAATGGCACAAAAAATATCTTAATGATTTCCCAAAAAAGAGAAATTTTACAGACCAAATTTTTTTTTTTTTAATTTTATTTATTTATTTTTTCCCCCAAAGCCCAAGCAGATAGTTGTAGGTCATAGCTGCACAACCTTCTAGTTGCTGTATGTGGGACGCGGCCTCAGCACAGCTGGAGAAGCAGTGTGTTGGTGCTTGCCCGGGATGAACCCCAGGCCACCAGCCGCGGAGCACGTGCACTTAACAGCTAAGCCACGGGGCCGGCCCTACAGACCAAATTTTTTATCAAAAAAAGTGAGAAAAATTGAAACTAATAAAAATCACATAAGCTATTAAACGTATTACAAAATTAAATACCAGCCAATTGATATGATTTTTCTGTGAAATTTGACAATAATCAAATACCTTTAAAGTATATTTGAACTTGCAATTACTTGCAGTTCTATAAATTTTTTCTAAAGAATTAATTATGGTTATTTGCAAATATATCTCTAATAATTATTTATTCCATTATTGCTTATAACATTACAAAATTAAGATCGACTACTTTGCAATTGTTTAAACGAAGGAGTAAATAAACACATACACATATATAAAAATACATGTTCTATAGTAATATATACAATACTATAGCAGATAGACGAGATAGATGATAGGCAGATAGATAGATAGATAGATGAATAGGTGTGAAAAGACTATTCAATAACATACCCTTTAAAAATTTTCTACCTCTGGATTGTTATTTTCTTTTTTTTTTTGGTGAGGAATATCGGCTCTGAGCTAACATCCGTTGCCAATCTTCCTCTTTTAGCTGAGGAAGATTAGCTCCGAGCTAACATGTATGCCCATCTTCCTCTATTTTGTATATGGGATGCCGCCACAGCATGGCTTAATGAGGGGGCGTATGTCCATGCCCAGGATACGAACCTGAGAACCATGGGCCACCAAGCAGACCATGCGAACTTAACTACCACGCCACCAGGCCAGCCCTGGGTTACTTTCTTTTATTTTCCAAATTATCTACAACAAACAAACAAACAAACAAGGATTTCTTTTTGAATTAGAAACTAAAAGACTTTTTAAAATTCAAAATAATTAAAAACCAAAAGGCTCTCTGGTCCGGATATTCAAACTAAGGAAATATCCAAAAGTGTAAATAATTCATAATGAAAAAATCTTTGAGTATGAAAGTCTAGCATTAGCTGGTTAAATAGACCAGATTCTCAGAGCCTGCAGTCTCCTCCATCATGTTAATTTCCATTACACTATCCACCAGATACCTGGTCTGAAACTCTAGTTACCCCATCAGCAAACCCCACATTTAGATCTTTTCTAGATCTTTTTTAATCTAACAATAGAATTCTCCAAAAGAAAAGGAGTCTTATCCAGATTTTGGTAGAATTCCACACCTAAATTGTGAGCTTCTAACTAATTACCATAACCTTTGTGCTGACTGGGGTGGGAAACTGAGCTCCTGCTCAAATATTGCATAAGCTGGGAAAGGTTGTCAACAAATTTTTGATGCTCTTGCTAATTGGAACACCAACGAAAGTTAAAATCTCACAAGATTTTTTCCCAATATTATGACACTTAATGGAAATAAATGAGCCAAAAATGCATCTAGACATTTTTACTTTGAGATAAGATTCCTTTTTTAATTAATGGATTGATAACATTTATATATGAATCAAGTTGTAGCTTTATGAATTCAAAGTGAATGATTTAACTCTAGGGAGGCAAATTTCTGAGAATTTTACTTTTGCTTGGTTTATTTTAAATAAACATTTCATATGCAAATGTATGTAGTTATCTATCATAGAGGCACCATATCCATTTTACACCTGTTAACCAATAGATCAGGGCCATGAGAAGGACTGAGAAATCCTGAGTAAGACAATGCAGTGATGCATTTAACAAGGTTATTTTCTTTTCAAAATGTATACAAGCCATTTGTAGAAGCATCCTTCTTAATCAGAAGAGGAAATCAGAAGAGAAAATCACATATGCAGACTACAAATGCCATTCTTTGTTCAGTAAATGTGAGGATTGATTCTCTATGCATTAAGCCAGATGATTGCTTTTATAAATTAATTTTCTATAAAAACTAGATTTTAAAAGCAAATCAAAAGACTTCCAGAATGAATATAATTTTCTCATAGATGCCTCTCCTGTTCATACACAAAAATAATTACTTATTTATAATAACAAAAAAACCTTAATCTAGTCAAATCAGTATAAAAGCTTAAAGGCTATTTTACAGTGTTATAATGGGTATTACTCATACTGTTTTCATGACTTGTCTTACTTTCACTGAAATAAAAAAATCTAAATTTCTTGTAAAAAGATATTTCTTAGGAAAGAAAAAGTAAAATTTCTTCCAGGAATCACCATAATTCTTGGAAATGATAAGTTAAATTAATATAATCATTAACTCTTTTTAAAAATGTAGTAATAATATTCATTATTAAAAGAATAAAATGATCAAAGACAGCATTAGAATAACAGTTTCCAATTACATATAAAATATGTGCTGTGGTGTCTGCACATGGATGTTCACGTGGGTTTTGTTTCTTAGTGTCTTGGAGCAATCAGTGGCCATACACGTGGACACCTCTACTTCCTAGTGTGAGATAATCTCTGAATGGCTTATTGACCTCAGCCTAGATAGGAGAATAAGTTAATATTACTAAAAACAATTGATAATTTATGATTTTGAAAGGAAACTACTCACAGTAAAAAGGAAGATGCCTCTGATTTATTAAGTACAATGGTCAAACAAATATATAGGAAAGGAAACAAGGTTTATTTTCTAACATGACACGGTTTCTTTTATCAAGCTCATTTCAAAGTTGTTTAAATATATTTAAAAGATCTAAGCGTGCAATTGTCTGTGCATATATATCTTGTATACTATATATCCTATGTGCATATTTCATATATAAGCATAATGAACTGTTTAGATAAAACATAGAATACATATTGCCTAAAATTTTTATGTACATATTCACGTAATTTGTACGTAATGTTGAAATGGTTATTTGTACAAGTCACAAATGAAGATTAATGGCATTATTTTTATTAACATATGCCATACAAAAATAGCCCTTTTACACTTGCATTTAATTTAAAAGAAGAAAAATGCCAAACCATAAAACGGAGTTCTTCAAAATAACAGTCTTTTCTATATATGGGCAAAGAAGAATATTTATTAATTACAATTAATTATTAATTACATAATGAAGTTAAAGAGAATGTTCAAGGTATAATAAAAATCAAACATTCCAGAATTTCACCCACATTTAAGTATAACTGTGATGAATGAAGAAAGCAACAAGGCCTAAGACAAGGTTTTGGGAGGGAGGGAGAGCAATTCTAGATTTACAGGTTTCACCCCAATAGCAAAAAAGAGTTCTTTTTTGCCAAGGTTAGCTGACATAAGCAAAAAAAATTGCAATAGCCATAAATCTGCCTTGAACAAGATCTATTGTTTCTTGTAGCTGTTACACTGTATTTTAGCAGCCTTTCTAAAATCTGAATTTTGCAGGGAACCTGAATATACATACTATGTTTACATATTTTACTTCTGATTGTTTACATACATTAAAACATTTTAATAGATTAGAACCAGAAAACCATTTTTCAAAGACCCTAGCCAAGTAGGACTTGTTATTTTGCAAAAACTAAAATTTTGTGTGCCATTCTCACCCCGTGTTATCTTCCAAACTAAAAGATTTTGCCAAGTGAATGAGTCTAACACATACCACTTATCATTTTTATAAAATCTTAGTCATTATACTCTTTGCGTATACGATAACATGGTTTAAACTTTCAGTTCCCCAAAATTAAAGAAATTGTATGGAAAACATTATGTTTCAAGAAGTAAAACGAATGAAATTTATTTAAATGGACATGCATGAAGCTATAGAAATAGTCCTTTCCTTAGAAATAGTTTGTTGCTTGGGTAGTAGTCAAGACTGCAATGAACAAATTGTGCACCCAGACATGGAACATGAAGAAAAAGGATAGCTATGGAATAATCATTTGTACCATAAACTGTCTGTCTGAAACACTGAATTGATATGAGATAAGAAAGTAAGTTATCTTCAGAATGTCCAAAAACAAAGTTGAAGAAGGAAAAACACCGCCTGTGTGTCTCCAAATCTGTCAAAGAGAGAGGGGACCTCACTTGAAAGACGGACCAGAATATTCTAGTCAACTTAACCTAGGTTTGCCCATAGAGAACGGCCAGGAGGGCTGAGCAATCAGCTTGATGACTGAGGTAATTTTACTCCCCAGCTCTGAATTAAAGTGGTCCAACCTTCTGACAGTAAAACGACCAACAATTTGGATTTTCTGCAGAAGAGACGATTCAATTCAAACCAATTAAATAAATGTCTCTTCATTTTCCCCTGCTAGGCAAATTGAAAGAAGCTAGATTCAAAGATAAGTAGGTTTTATTATCCACCTTTTAAAAAGGAGTTCACAATTCGGTGCTAGCATACAGCAGTCTGCAATGTGGCTCATAATGTCATAAGTGCTTATGAAATAAGGTTCTGTGGAGTGCAGAGGCAGCAGCAATTAATTCAGCTTGAATTGCAGAGAAATATTTTACAAATGTGGTAAGTCTGCTGGGACCTGACTAATGAGCGGAATCTTGCCAGGAAGGTGAGGGGAAGCCTTCTAAACAAAAGAAAGAAAATATAGCATCTTCTTTAATCATCAGAACAACTCTGTTAGGTAGATATTATCCCCATTTTGCTGACTAATTTGGTGAGGCTCTAAGCCCTTCTTGAAGTTTCCTTTTTGAGTTAGGGTTAAAAATGAGGTTGTAATGCATTTCTTTTGATGTCAATTATAATCTTCTTGCCACTTCCTTCTGTCCTTTCAGTTAAAAATTTCAAATGGACAAATGATAACAGTTATAAAAAGTAGAAGACAGATTCAATATAAATCTATTGCCCTGGAGATGGAACAGTTCTAGACAAGCAAAGTCACAATATAAGATTTTGCTGAGGGTAAAGCAGACAAAAGTTTCTGAGCTCTAGGGGTCCATGTGTCTGAGATCAAAGTGAGGAGGTAGGAAAGGCATGTATTCAGGATTGGAGGCCATGGAGGAAACTAAAAATACCAGCACCAGATGAGCATTCAATGTCCAGAGAAAAGACAATTGTAGCCACCTGTCAGCAAATGCCCAGAGACCCATAGGACCTGAAGTGGCAAATGGGCAAGAAATGAAAATAGCCAATGATTGCCACTAATACTTAACACTGTCCTTGGAAATTCAACAATAAAATTGATAAAGAACTGTAAACATTGAAAAAGAGAAAAATTACCATTGTTTTCAGAACAAAAGAGAGCCATTCTGGAATGGTGACAATGTGAAATTTTAGGCTGTAAACAGGTAAATATTGAAAACAAAAAAAAGAGTTGCAGCAAGTAAAAGCAGAAAAAATTGAGCATGCCCGTAGTCTTACACATTGCTAGATGAATTGTAAATTTGTACAATCCTCTGGAAGATGAGTTTGCAAGAGTGAAAACCTTAAAACTATCTTATTCATTTTTATGACTCAATAACTCTATTCAAAATATATGCACAAAGATTTCATTCTATGATTGTTTTTCCACTTAAATGATACACAAGGACATGACTTTAGTGTGCAGGAATAGTTTGAGGAAATTAATTTGCACGCATGTGATCATGTGTTAAGCCAGCATTGAAAATACCATAGAACAAAATTGGTTTACATAGCAATATGCTCAGGCATATCTTGATTCTGTAAAGAATAAATGAATATATCCATAGCAATTATCTCTTGCCTGTGGTGGAGAGGGCATGGTTATCACATTCTTTTTACCTCTCTAAATTTTTGAATTTTTCTACATTGACCAAACATATTTTGTCTAATATTAATAAGCTTAAAGATATTATAACACCCAATTACTCAAGAGATAAAAATTTTAATCAAATACTCAGACAAGGTTAAATACATATACAGCATAATATGGCCATTTATTGACTACTAATTATGAAATAGTTCATTAAATAGAAAATGTTTGTGGAAAAAACCAAAATGAATTAAGGAAGGATTTTTACAACTTTTACAAAAGAAACAGTGATAGAAATACATAGACAGGAAATAAATACTTTCTAACCCAAAAGATTTTTTAAGGAATTTTTTCTTGTATTTTCAGAGTATTGAGAATCTCTGCTCTTCCTAAACACAGAAAAAGTTGTAATAACTTCCACTTCATTTTACAAAGGTAATGTAACTTCGATAACAAAATCAGGCAGATTTAACAAAATAACTTTAAAAAATGAAGAGCAATAACATTTTTGAGTATGTATGCAAAATCCTAATACAGAGATGAAAATCAGATTCACCAGTTAACAGCATTACAGCGTAATAAAATATAATATATTATGAGTATGTAAGGAAAATTCGTTATTATTGTCTGCTAATTTCAATGATGAACAATGGGCTTTTTAAGACTCTGAAGTGGAGAAAGTTGGGAAAAGATATTATTCAGGGTCACCTAGACACTGACAATGGCAAATACTGCAGATTAGCTGAATAAACTTTCACTTCCAACACTCTTCCCCTTTATCTGCTTATAATCTATTTTTCTGTCATTTGCCATCAAATAAACTAATTAATGATACATTGAATCTGGCCTCCCCACCATGAGCATTTCTTCCTTTTCGGCACTCTGTTGGCTCCAAGGTCCAAGAGAGTCCTTAATATCCTTAAGGATTCTGGCGAATAAATGAAGCTCTGTAAGACCACCTCTTGGAGTTATTAACATTTTGGATGTGATCTCCCACTTCCTATTTGTCCATCTGAAATAATGCAATAACACATTTCATCAATAAGTAACAGAAAAAACAAGATAGAAATTAAAAACAAAACATTTCACAACTACCAATATCAGAAGTTAAATGCATACTTACTTTCTAAAGAGTATTTTATTTCTTGTGTTGCAGGTTGGCTGTGTTAAGATCTTTCTATATTCTTTACATCACAAAGAGTAGTAAGCCTCCGACCTAAATCATCCATCTCCACCCTCCCTTTTTTTTAATAAACCTAAGTCCTCAGAAAGTATTTTTCTCACGTTTTCTCACACATCAAGGTATCTGCTACTGAAAACTGAAAACTGTTAATTAATCTCAGCCTTGGCTTACAGTCTATGGATTACTATGTTTGCTGGACTCCACTTATACTTTTTTGGCCTTGCAGCTTAGGAGGCGCCCCAACTATGGAGCATTAATTGATGAGTTGAGGAAGGGTGCCTCTTTTCTCTTTCTGGTATGCTCAGTTATGCTCCAGTACCTCATGGCTTTAGTAAAGTAGCTTATAACATGCTTATGTAGGCATGTACTCACCAAAATAAGTTGTACCTAGAGGGATGTTTTCTGGTAGAAGCACTTTGTTGTTAGCTACGTTGAGTCAATTCTAACTTCTAGCGACCCTAAGTACAACAGAGCAGAACACTGCTTGGTCTTTTTTTTTTTTGCATCATCCTCTCACCTTCTCACACTATACCAGATGATGTTCCGCTGCTATTCATAAGGTTTTCATGGAGAATTTTTTCAGAAGTGAGTGGCCAGGTCCACCACTGTATGATAACTGACAGATGGGTGTTGTGGTTCCCGGAATGGGAAACGAACCTGGGCTGTGGCAGTAAAAGTGCCAAATCTTAACCATTAAGACCACCAGGGCTGGCTGGTAGAAGCAGTAGGAAAACAGAAATAGCAGTAATTTTCAACAAAGTTGGTGATACCCAGTGGTACTAATGATATCCAACAGATTGGGCAGAAGTCCTCTTTGGAAGCAGGAATGTGAAGCCTTAATATATATTTCTCTCTCCTAGACCCGGTGCTACGGAATAGAAAGGAAAGACAGTCTCACTTGATAGACAAGAAACAAGAAACAAGATATACTTATGAATTTATGTGACATTCTACATCTGGCTATCTACTTAATTGGCATAGCAATCCCTACACCAGTAGATGAGGGTAAATATCAGGGTGAAACATTCCTTTCTCTGAAAGTGACTTTGTGGGCTGATGAAAAGAAAAACTGTGTATTATTGTTATATATTTCTAGATACCATCTAAATCAGATTATTTTTTATCCTGTACTCAGTAGCATGTATGTATCTAGTCAGCACTATATTTGTTTACCTCTGCTCACAATTGGTTCCACTAAATCACTTTATAAATATCTATTAAATTCCAATAATGTTGACCAGTGTTGTAGTGAAGACGTAAAAATGAATGACAGCTCTTTCCTCTCAGAGAGTTTTCAATTAGGCAAAAACAAAAACAAAAATTGTTTATAGAGTTAGCAATTTATATAGTAGTCTCTGATATGATGCAGTGGAAGTTTATTTTACTTCTGTAATTAGAATATTATGCATAATAAGAACCAAAAATTCATTTATTTTTCAATAAATATTAAATAATCTATTATGTACTGAACACTATTCTAGGCACTTAGTATATGGCAACGAAACAAATAGACAAATATCCTTGCTGTCGTGGAGCTCATGGTCCAGTGGGGAGACAGAAAACAAATGAATGTATTAACAAAAGAATGAATAAAATCATAAAAGAATGAATAAATGAAATCCTGTGCTATGCCAAAGAGTAAAAGTGCTGTAAAAATAAACTTAAGCTATAATTGTATATAGGGATTTCTGGGCTTGGCTAGAGGTTTGTTTCATTTTTCAATAAGATGATTAGTTAAGGCATCTCAGAGAAGTTACAACTTAAGTAAAAACCTGGAAGAAGGATATTATTCCAGGTAGTAGTATGTTTAAGTGAAAGGCTTTGAGACAGGAATATACCTTTCCAGCTGTCGAAACAGCATAGAATCCAGTTTAGCTGAAGCGAATAATATAAGGGGAAATTAGCAGGGGATGACTCAAGAGAGGTAATGGGGACCAGACATGTAGGAATTTGTAAGCCCTTATGAGGGCTTTGGCTTTTACTCTGAGAGAGATAGGAAGCCATTGCTGGGTTTGAGCAGACAAGTGTCCTGATTCGACTTAACTGCTTAATAGGATTACTCTTGCTGCTGTGTACCAAGTGGACAACAGGAAGGCAAGTGCAGAAGCAAAGACACCAGTTAGAGCGCTACTGTAACACCTCAGATTGAGATGATCATGACCTGAAACGTGGTGAGATAAAGATATGTACTTGAAATGTTTTGAAGATATAGCTGACAGTACTTACAGATGTATTGATTACAGGATGTGAGACAAAGAGGGGAGTTAAGACGGTGTCTAAGATACCTGCTTTGAGCTTTGATAATAAGGTGTATCCACTTATATATATTTTTTGAAAAGACCACGGAAGGATTAAAGTTGGAGATAAGATCTGCACATCTTTGTATAGTCAGGTTTGAGATGTCAATTACATATTTCAGTGGGGTTGAATATAAATACGTGGAGTTCAGTTGAGATGTCTCCAAGGGAGATGTAAAGGTATTGGAAACCCTAATACTATATGATGATGTATATATATATAGAGAGAGAGAAAGAGAGCAAAAGTCAGAGGAGGAAGAAGAAAATAAAGTACTGCAGTATTTAGAGATCAGGAAATAAGCTGAAATAGTGAAGTAGGCTAAATGGAATAATCATTGAGGGAGAGAAAATGGATATTTTTTTTTTTTTTTTACTGAAGCCAAGTGAAGAAAATGTTTCCATGAGAAGACAGAGCATCAATAAATTCTCGTTGATAGGTTGATTTACTGGAAAAAATCCATAAATTATAAGTATGCAGTTATCTATTATTAAATATTTATAAATATGTGCTATGTTCAAGATTGGGTATGCACGGGGGCATGAATTTAAATTCTGTACAACATAGCTAAACTGATACTCTATTTTCCACTATTCATAAATTACCAACAGTGATGAATTTTATCTGTCTCTTTCCTTCGATGAAAAAGTAACATGTTTTAACATTTTTACAGGTTACAGTACATTCATTAAAATATATTTGAATTCCAACTTTTTAATGAAGTAAAATATATAATAATATCTTTTTAATAAACATATTAATTGCCCAACTTCTTTTTTTTCTATAGAGTTGTACAGTCACTAATATAAGTCATGATGAATCTATTCCCTATAGAGAAATAGCTATGCACAAAATTCCCTTTTTAGTCTTATGTTATTGTGCACATGAATGCTTATAAGTAAATGAAAAATCTATATTTTCTCAGTTTTATTAATCCAGATTTGCTATACAAATGCAAACTTGCAAGAAACAACAATAGCATTTTCTTTTCTTTAAGGTTGCAGTGAAAGTCTCCATCTGCTAGACAACACAATCCAGATAGGAAGTTGTTAGAAATATATTTTATGTGATATGCAATATTGCATTATGCAATATCATATAAGAAAATAAAAACTTGAATAGAAGATATTTTATGTGTTAAGCAGAAACTAAATAAGATGTAGAAATATTTTTGTCTACAGAATTATATAAGTATATTTCTTTTTTTTGTTTATTGTAGTAACATTGGTTTATAACATTGTAAAAATTTCAGGTGTACATCATTATACTTCTATTTCTGCATAGATTACATCATGTTCACCACCAAAATACTAATTACAACCCATCACCACACACATGTGCCGAATTATCCCTTTCGCCCTCCTCCCTCCCCCCTTCCCCTCTGGTAACCACCAATCCAATCTCTGTCCCTATGTGTTTGTTTATTGTTGTTATTATCTACTACTTAGTGAAGGAAATCATACGGTATTTGACCTTCTCCCTCTGACTTATTTCACTTTGCATTATACCCTCCATGTCCATCCATATTGTCACAAATGGCTGGATTTCATCGTTCCTTATGGCTGAGTAGTATTCCATTGTGTATATATACCACATCTTCTTTATCCATTCGTCCCTTGATGGGCACTTAGGTTGCTTCCAAGTCTTGGCTATTGTGAATAACGCTGCAATGAACACAGGGGTGCATGTACCTTTACAAATTGGTGTTTTCAAGTGCTTTGGATAAATACCCAGCAGTGGAATAGCTGGATCATATGGTACTTCTATCCTTGATTTTTTGAGGACTCGCCATACTGTTTTCCATAGTGGCTGCACCAGTTTGCACTCCCACCAGCAGTATATGAGAGTTCCCTTCTCTCCACATCCTCTCCAACACATGTTGTTTCCTGTCTTGTTAATTATAGCCATTCTGACGGGCGTGAGGTGATATCTCATTGTAGTTTTGATTTGCATTTCCCTGATAGTTAGTGATTTTGAACATCTTTTCATGTGTCTGTTGGCCATCTGTATATCTTCTTTGGAGAAATGTCTCCAAAGATATTTCTTTTGCCCATTTTTTAATTGGGTTGGTAGTTTTTTTGTTGTTGAGAAGCATGAGTTCTTTCTATATTTTGGAGATTAAGCCCTTATCAGAAGTATGGTTTGCAAATATCTTCTCCCAATTGTTAGGTTGTCTTTTCGTTTTGTTGATGGTTTCCTTTGCTGTGCAGAAGCTTTTTAGTTTGATGTAGTTCCTTTTGTTTATTTTTTCTATTGTTTCTCTTGCCTGGTCAGTCATGGTGTTTGAAAAGATGTTGCTAAGACGGATGTCGAAGAACGTACTGCCTATGTTTTCTTCTAGAAGTATCACAGTTTCAGGTCTTACATTCAAGTCTTTAATCCATTTGGAGTTAATTTTTGTATATGGTGTAAGGTAAGGGTCTACTTTCATTTTTTTGCATATGGCTATCCAGTTTTCCCAACACCATTTGTTGAAGAGACTGTCTTTTCCTCATTGTATGTTCTTGGCTCCTTTGTCAAAGATTAGCTATCCATAGATGTGTGGGTTTATTTCTGGGCTTTTGATTCTATTCCATTGATCTCTGTGTCTGTTTTTGTGCCAGTACCATGCTGTTTTGGTTACTATAGGTTTGTAGTATATTTTGAAATCAGGGAGTGTGATACCTCCAGCTTTGTTCTTTTTTCTCAGTATTCCTTTAGCTATTCAGGGTCTTTTGTTATTCCATATAAATTTTAGGATTCTTTGTTCTATTTCTGTGAAAAATGTTGTTGGAACTTTGATAGGGATTGCATTGAATCTATAGATTCCTTTAGGAAGTATGGACATCTTGACTATGTTAATTCTTCCAATCCAAGAGCACGGAATATCTTTCCATTTCTTTGTGTCTTCTTCAATTTCTTTCGACAATGTTTTATAGTTTTTGGTGTACAGATCTTTCACCTCTTTGGTTAAGTTTATTCCTAAGTATTTTATTCTTTTTGTTGCAATTGTAAATGGGATGGTATTCTTAATTTCTCTTTCTGCTACTTCGTTGTTAGTGTACAGAAATGCAACTGATTTTTCTATGTTGATTTTGTATCCTGCAACTTTACCATATTCCTTTATTACTTCTAAAAGTTTTCTGGTGGATTCTTTAGGGTTTTCTGTATATAAAATCATGTCATCTGCAAATAGTGACAGTTTCACTTCTTCCTTTCCAATTTGGATCCCTTTTATTTCTTTTTCTTGCCTGATTTCTCTGGCTAGGACTTCCAGTACTATGTTGAATATGAGTGGTGACAGTGAGCATCCTTGTCTGGTTCCTGTTCTTAGAGGGATAGCTTTCAGTTTTTCACCATTGAGGAAGATATTAGCTGTGGGTTTCTCATATATGGTCTTTATTATGTTGAGGTACTTTCCTTCTATACCCATTTTATTCAGAGTTTTTATCATAAATGGCTGCTGTATCATGTCAAATGCTTTCTCTGCATCTATTGAGATGATAGTGTGATTTTTATTCTTCATTTTATTAATGTGGTGTATTACGTTGATTGATTTGCAAATGTTAAACCATCCCTGCATCCCTGGAATAAATCCCACTTGATCATGGTGTATAATCTTTTTAACGTATTGTTGTATGCGATTTGCTAGTATTTTGTTGAGGATTTTTGCATCGATGTTCATCAGTGATATTGGCCTGTCATTTTCTTTTTTTGTGTTGTCCTTGTCTGGTTTTGATATCAAGGTAATGTCAGCTTCGTAGAATGAGTTAGGGAGCTTCCCCCACTCCTCAATTTGTTGGAAGAGTTTGAGAAGGATAGGTATTAAGTCTTCTTTGAATGTTTGGTAGAACTCACCAGGGAAGCCGTCTGGTCCTGGACTTTTATTTTTGGGGATGTTTGTGATTACTGTTTCGATTTCCTTCCTGGTGATTGGTCTATTCAAATTCTCTACTTCTTGTTGATCCAGTTTTGGAAGGTTGTATGATTCTAAGATTTATCCATTTCTTTCAGATTGTTGATTTGGTTGGCATATAGCTTTTCATAGTATTCTCTTATAATCTTTTGTATTTCTGAGGTGTCTGTTGTAACCTCTCCTCTTTCATTTCTGATTTTACTTATTTGTGCCTTCTCTCTTTTTTTCTTGGTGAGTCTAGCTAAAGATTTGTCAATTTTGTTGAACTTTTCAAAGAACCAGGTTTTGGTTTTATTAATTTTTTCTATTGTTTTTTTGGTCTATATTTCATTTATTTCTGCTCAGATTTTTATTATTTCCCTTCTTCTACTGATTTTGGGCTTTGTTTGTTCTTCTTTTTTCAGGTCCTTTAGGTGCATTGTTAGATTGTTTATTTGAGATTTTTCTTGTTTGTTGAGATAGGCATGTATCGCTATAAACTTCCCTCTTAGAACCAATTTTGCTGTATCCCATAAATTCTGGCATGTCGTATTTTCATTTTCATTTGTCTCCAGGTATTTTTTGATTTCTTCTTTGATTTCTTCGTTAACCCAGTCGTTGTTCAGTAGCATTTTGTTTAATCTCCACGTATTTGTGTCTTTTCTGATTTTCTTCCTATAGTTGATTTCTAGTTTCATACTGTTGTGGTCAGAAAAGATGCTTGGTATTATTTCAATCTTCTTAAATTTATGGAGACTTGTTTTGTGGCCTAATATGTGATCAATCCTGGAGAATGTTCCATGTGCATTTGAAAAGAACGTGTATTCTTCGATTTTTGGATGGAATGCTCTGTATATATCTACTAGGTCCATCTGTTCTAGTGTGTCGTTTAAGGCCATGTTTCCTTATTGATCTTCTGTTTGGATGATCTATCCGTTGGTGTAAGTGGAGTGTTAAAGTCCCCTACTATTATTGTGTTGCTGTCTATTTCTCTTTTTATGTCTGTTAATAATTGCTTTATATATTTAGGTGCACCTACATTGGGTGCGTAGATATTTACAAGTGTTATATCCTCTTGTTGGATTGTTCCCTTGATCATTATGTAATGCCCTTCTTTGTCTCTTTCTACAGTTTTTGTTTAAAAGTCTATTTTGTCTGATATGAGTACTGCTACCCCAGCTTTCTTTTCATTGCCATTTGCGTGGAGTATCTTTTTCCATCCCTTCACTTTCAGTTTGTGAGTGTCTTTAGGTCTGAAGTGTGTCTCTTGTATGCAGCATATATATGGGTCTTATTTTTTTATCCAGTCAGCCGCCCTATGCCTTTTAATTGGAGCATTTAATCCATTGACGTTTAAAGTAGCTATTAATAAGTAAGTATTTACTGCCAATTTTTAACTTTTTTTTTTTCTCAGTGTTTTAGTAGTCCTTCTCTGTTCCTTTCTTCTTCTATACAGAATTGATGGTCACTTTAGTTTGACCTCTGTCTGAAAGCTGTACTCTTTAACTCCCCTCCTCCCTCCTTTTATGTTTTTGATATCATATCTATCCTCTTTTTCGTGTATTTGTATCCATTACGTTCTTATCATGGAAATAGATAATTTTTCCTATTAGTGGTCTTCTCTTTTCCCCTTAAATCAGTCCCTTTAACATTTCTTGTAGCACTGGTTTCTTGGTGACAAACTCCTTTAATTTTTGCTTATCTGGGAAAATTTTGATCTCTCCTTCCATTTTGAATGATAGCCTTGCTGGGTAGAGTATTCTTGGCTGTAAGTTTTTTCCTTTTAGCACTTTAAATATATCGTGCCATTCTCTTCTAGCCTGTAAGGTTTCTGCTGAGAAGTCAGCTGATAGCCTTATGGGGTTTCCTTTGTATGTAACTTGACATTCTCTTGCGGCTTTTAGGATTCTCTCTTTATCTTTAATTCTGGACATTTTGATTATGATGTGTCTTGGTGTGGGCCTCTTTGGGTTTATCTTGTTTGGGGCTCTCTGTGATTCCTGTACCTAGATGTCTGTTTCCTTCCTTAGGTTAGGGAAGTTTTCATCTATTATTTCTTGAAATAGATTCTCTGCCCCCTTGTCTCTCTCTTCTCCTTCTGGGACACCTATAATACAGATGTTAGTGCACTTGATGTTGTCCCAGAGGTCCCTTAGACTGTCCTCACTCTTTTTAATTCTTTTCTCTTTTACCTGTTCACTTTGGGTAATTTCTTCTAGTCTTTCCTCCAGCTCACAGATCTGTTCTTCTGTATCCCCTACTCTCCTTTTGAATCCCTCTAATGAATTTTTCATTTCCAGTATTGTATTCTTCATTTCTGATTGGTTCTTTTTTATATCTTCCATTTCTTTGTTGACAATCTCACTGAGTTCATCTATTCTTCTCCCCAGATCAGTGAGCATCCTTAACACTCTGTTTGAACTCTCTGTCAGGTAGGTTGCTCATTTCTGTTTCACTTAGTTCCTTTTCTGAGGTTTTGTCTTGTTCCCTTACTTGGAATGTATTCCTTTGCCTCCTCATTTTGCCTCTTTCCCTGTGCTCGTGTCTACGTATTAGGTAGGTCAGCTACGTCTCCTGCCCTTGGATAGGTGACCTTATGTAAGTGATGCCTTAGGAGGCTTCCAGTGTGCTTCCCTCAGTTCTCAATGTTCCAGGGGTGACCCCTATGTGGGCTACGTGTGTCCTTCTGTTGTGGCCTGTTTACTCTCCCTGTAGGCGCCCAAGGAGGCTGAGTTATGCTCCTGGCCAGCTGTTGTAATGCTCAGCTGCCTGTAGTTGTTGTGGGCCCTTCAGTCTCTTTATCAGGTGTGGGGAGCCCCAGCACAGTTGGCTGCAAGTTCTAATACCACATTTGTGTTGTAGTATTTCTTTTAAGTGAGTAGGCCCTCAGCGTGGCAGGTTGTTAGGCTCAGGCCCTTACAATTGCTGTAAGCCTCTAGCCTATTAGGTCTCTTGTCAGCTCTCTGAGGATTGCAGCTGGGTGGGGCTGGCCTCAGGCACAGGAGCACCCAATCTTTTCAGGCTTTGGAAGGGGGGGCAAACCTCCTATGTGCGTCTTTGAGAAGTACAAGTCTTCTGCAGCAGCAAGCCCTGCCGCCCACAGGTCCACACACACAGTCAACACAGTCCTGCCCTGTGTGAGCGCTCCGACCTCCCCAAGCAGACCCAATCTCTCCACGGCAGGAGCCTCACACACTCCACCACCGCCCCACACTCTCCACCCGCTCCTTGTGCACACCCTGTCCCGCTCAATTCAGCTCAGTTGCCAGGCTGCAGAGAATCCTGTCACCAATCTATGCAGGCCCACAAGTTGCCTGAGGGCTTGTTATTGGGTGGGGCCAGTCTCTAGGGTGGGCTGCCTGCCCTGGCTGAGTTGGATTAAATCGGTGCTCTAGCGAGTGGGGCAGACCCTGGGCTAGCAGGCCTCAGGGAGAACTCCAATGGCATTGTGTCAGCACGCTCACATCAGGCCACAACAATGGCCGCCGCCAATGTCCCAGTCCCTGGAGAGGTCTCACCCCTCACCGAGATGCACTCAGGTCCTATTAGGTGAGTCTCTTTTCACCACAGCATTGTGCACCTTTCTTTCTGGTGATTTTAGTATGCTTTCTGAAACGGGTGAGTTTGCACACGGGCCCTTTAGGAGCCAGTTTTAGTTTCTTTGTGAACCGGGTTTTCTGGGAGTGCTCCCCAATGCTTTAATAGCAGGCAAAGTCAGATATTATGCCTCTGGTCTCGATTGTGCTGGGTCCACAAAATGCCCACTGCGGGGGCGCTCCCCAGCTCAGGGCCCTGCGCCTCCAGGGAGGGCTGTGTACTTGTGGGCTGCTCCCCGAAGACGTGAAGCTGGCGGCTTGTGAAGGCGGGGTTTTTCCTCTCCGGAAGGGAGTCTCTGCCTCTTCTACCTCAGTTAGGATTGTCCGTTGTTGCAGGAGATCCTCTTATCCAGTTTTCAGTTCTGTCTCAGGGGTAATTTTTCCACGAGTAGTTGTAAATTGGCTGTGTCCATGGGAGGAGGTGATTTCCGAGTCTGCTTACGCCGCCATCTTGACTCCGCCCTCAGTATATTTCATTTAATTGTGCAAATTGTCTCCATAGAATTCCTTAGAAACTTTTGAAATATATACGTAATCTATGAATCGCAAGAGCCTAGTATAATAATCTGGCAAAATGATTTACTATATGGTACCCCAATAGTCCTAAGAAGTGAAAATGTCTATATTTCTTAAATTCCTGAAATTACCAAGAGCACATTTTATAAATATATAAATATTATAAAAACCATTATTATGAAAAAAGTCCCATGAAATAAATAACTTTCCATGACTCCAGTTAAATAAAAAGATTGAAAAAAAATACTCAGAAAAAATAATTTTCTGCATCATGAGGTTGTTGATTGGTGGATTTTAGGTAGGAGAACATAAGAGTAAATTTCCTATTTAATCTCTAAGTAGAACAAACTCAGAAAATTGTATATATAATTTCTTGTGTCATCTCGAAACAAATGCTTTCTAAATTCACATTTCAAACTATTGGAAGAGTATTTTACAAAGTGCATCAAGACAGCTAGCAGGAAAACTGATTCTTCCTTAATCATACCAACTGTTGCCAATCTTAAACAATTCTAGGAAGGGTTTTCTCTCACATAGGCAACAGATGCAAGACTCTGATGAGCCCTCAGAGTGGGAGATATGTGCCCTAGATTTCTGTTTCCTACTTAAAAATCAACTGACCAGGACATGAGCGAGCACATGCTGTTGTAATCAAACGCCTAATGCCATTTTCTTTACCATGCTTTAAATGTCGTTACCCAGGATCCTTTGAAATAGGACTCATAATGCTATCTTTCTTTAATGTGTAATTCTAAGAGCAAGGGAAGATAATTTATTTCCTTGTATGCTTTGTAAGAAATGCAAAGAATCACATTAGAAACATAAAGCAGTGCACTCTTTTTTTATAATGTATCCGTCTACAAATTACTGTGAAAAGGAATGTTAAATTGGTGCAGGGTAAAACAAACTCAGTAAGAGAAACTTAAAATAAAAACTCATGGTCAATTCATTAAATGTTAGAAGGAGCACAAATTCTTTATATAATTCTGCTTTCATACTTAATCTTTGAGGGAAAATATAATTTAATTCAATATTGATAGAAAGAAAATATTACTTATAATCTTAACATCCATGGTTAGCATCTTGATCACAATTCCTTCTGGTATACCACCAAATTAGAATTTCATCATACACAGTGTTTATCAACTTATTTTTTTGCTTTGCATTCCATGCCAAAAAATAATTTTTAAGGGCTAAAGTGTATTTCGTGGAATGCAGTAGTGAGAGTTTAACATACTTAACAAACAGTGTGGTAGGGGCCATGCTAGTTCTTAAATCAAGACAGACATCAGCTATAAACAATGTGCTTATTCAGCCACACAACTGAATATCAGAAAGCATTATGGAGCTATAAATACTTATTAAGCAGTTCCAGCCACTTTTGCTCCTTTTTTTGGGTGAGTGGGGGGAGGGGTATCTTTTCAACAGTAAAAATAATGTAAAATAATGTTTCAGAACACTGATTTATCATTAGTTAAGACATGGATATTGGCTGTGTATATGGCCAATTGATTTGATTTAAACATGTTATTTAATGTTTATTTTGGTGGTTCATTCACCTTATTTGTAAAATGGAGCTAATAATGAACACATCACACAGATGCTATATGAAATGAGATAATCTCATATGTGAACCTGGTGCTAACAATGTACTTAAAGATAAGCAACTGGATATTTTCATTTTAAGAGGAAGGACACGTCAAGAATGACCCTTTCAACATCATACAGGAAGTCCTAATTACTGCTATAATACAAGAAAATGAAGTAAAATGTATACAGTTTGAGAAGGAAAAAGTAAACTTGTCTTTTATCTCAAATGACAAGATTGTCTAGGCAGAAAATCCCACAGAATCAACCAATAAACTCCTACAATTAATAGGAAATATAGAAAGATTGCAGGATACAAGAAAAATATAGAAAAATCAATTGCTTTCCTATATGCGGACAATAGACACTTATGCTTTGAATTTTAAAGCTATCTGAAATCATGTTATCCTTTTTATTATTTGGAATATATTAAATTATTGGAATACATGTTATTTAAGCAATGGAGGAAGGTTACCTGTGGAAGTCTCCATGTTGGGGTTTTTGGAGGAAAGAAAGGAATCCTTCAATATTTTCTTCTTTCTATAATAATTGTTGGTTTATATTCTGTATAAACTTAACTTACACATGCCTTTTTTTTGCATGGTGGCTTGATATTTCTGATTTAATTTTTTCTTATTGAGGTAAAGTTCATGTAACATAAAAATAACCATTCAGAGTATACAATGTAGTACGTTTACCATATTGTGCTACCATTATCTCCATCTAGTTCTAAAACATTTTCATTACTCCCAAAAGAGACCTCATACCCATTAAGCAGTCAATCCTCATTTCGCTCTCAGCCCAGCCTGTGGCAACCCCTAATCTGCTTTTTCTCTATATAGATTCACCCGTTCTGGATATTTACCATACACACAATTATACAATATTGATCTTTTGTGTCTGGCTTCTTTCCCTTAGCATAATGCTTTCAAGATTCATCCAAGTTGTACTATGTGTCGGTACTTCATTCCTTTTCATGCCGAATAATATTCCACTGAGTGTATATACCAAAATTTGTATCCATTCATCCATTAATGGACATTCAGATAGTTTGCACTTTTGCCTATAATGAATAGTGCTGTTATGAACATTCGTGTATAATTATTTGTTTATATATACCTTTTCAATTATTTTGAGTATATTCTTAGCAGTGAAATTGCTGTATCATATGGCAATTCCACGTTCAACTGGTTGAAGAACCACTAAGCTGTTTTCCACAGCAGCTGTAGGATTTTACATTCCCACCAGCAGTGTATTTCAATTTGTCCACACCCTTGCCAAAACCTAGTTTCCATTTTTTTGATTATCACCATTCTAGTGATTGTGAAGTGGTATCACATTATGATTTTGATATGTATTTCCCTAATAACTAATGATGTTGAGCACCATTTCACATACTTGTTGGACACCTGAATATCTTCTTTGAAGAAATGTCTATTCAAATCCTTTGCCCATTTTCAAATTGAGTTTTGGTTTTTTTGTTGTTGAGTTGTGAGTTCTCTGTGTATTTTAAATAACAGATACCAGATATACAATTTTTTAAATATTGTATCCCATTCTATAGATTATGTTTTACTTTCTGTATAATATCCTTTGAGGCACAATTTTATTTTTGATGAAATCCAACTTAAATATTTTTTTCTTTTGTTGCTTATGCTGTTGGTGTCCTAAGTGTCTATCGCCAGACAAATGTTATGAAAATTTACCCTACCCCTATGTTTTCTTCTGAGACTTTCATAGTGTAACTATAATCCACTTTAAGTTGATCTTTGTGTATGGTGTGAAGCTGTTCAACTTTTCTTTTTCACGTGAATATCCAATTTTCCCGGCATGATTTTGTTGAACACATTATTCTTTTCCCCTTGATTGATCTTGATGCCCTTGTCAAAAATCAATTGGTCAATGATGTATGGACTTTCTATGATAGAACCACACTGTTTTGATAACTGTAGCTTTGTAGTATATCTTGAAAAACTTTGTTTTTCTTTCACGATTATTTTGGCTGTTTTAGGCCCCTTGCATTCCATACAAATTAGAGGATAGGCTTTTCCAATTCTACAAAAAAAGGTTACTGGGATTTTGATAGTCACTTCATTGAACATATAGATTGCTTTGGAGAACACTGACATCTAAACAATATTAAGCTTCCCAATCCATGAACATAGGATTTCTTTCCATTTATGTATGTCTTTAATTTCTTTTAGCAATTTTTTGTGGTTTTCAGCATGCAAGTTTTTTGCCTCATTGCTTAAGTTTGCTCTTAAGTATTTTATTCTTTTTGATGTTTCTGTAAATGGGATTGTTTTCATAATTTTCTTTTGGATTGTTTATTGTTAGTATATAGAAATACAACTGTTTTTTGCATGTTGATTCATATCCTGTAACTTTGATGGATTGGTTTATTACTTCTAACTGTCTTTTTGTGTATTCTTTAGGGTTTTTCTACATATAAGATCATGTAATCATGGATAGAGACAATTTTACTTTTTCCTTTTCATTTTGAATGCCTTTTATTTTCTTTTCTTGCCCAATTTTTCTGGCTTGGACTTCCAATACTGGAATAGAAGTGGCAGGAGTGGGCATTCTTGCCTTGTTTCTGATCTTAGAGGAAAAGTTTTCAGTCCTCAATATTGAGTATGACGTTAGCTGTGGGCTGTTTATATGACATTTATGGTGTTGAGGTAGTTTATTTCTATTCCTAGATTGTTGAGTGTTTTTTATCATGAGGGGATATTGAATCTTGTCAAATACTTTTTATGCATCAATTTAGACGGTCCTGTAGCTTTTGTCCTTTATTATGCAAATGTGGTGTATTTTATTGTTTGATTTTCTCACGTTGAACTATCCTCACATTCCAGACATAAATCCCACTCGGTCATGGGGTATATAATCCTTTTAATGTGATGACGAATTTGGCTTCCTAGTATTTTGTTAAGGATTTTTGCATCAATATTCATCAGGGATATTGGTCTGTAGATTTCTTGTAATATCTTTGATTTAGGTATCAGTATAACGATGATCTCATAAAATGAGTTTGAAAGTGATCCCTCCTCTTCAATATTTTATAAGGGTTTGGGAAAGATTGGTTTAATTCTTCCTTAAATGTTTGGTAGAATTTTCCAGTGAAGCCATCTGGTCCTGGCCATTTGTTTGTTGGGAGGTTTTGATTTTTGATTTACTTCTTTTGCTAGTTATGGGTCTGTTTGAGTCTTTTATTTCATTATAATTCAGTCTTGGTAGGTTGTATGTTTCTAAGAACATATCCATTTCTTCTAGATTGTCCAATTTGTTGGCATATAATTGTTTATATTTGTATTTTATGATCTTTTTCATTCATATGGCATCAGTTGTAATATCTCCTCTTTCATCTTGATTTTATTTGTGTCTTCTCTCTTTTTTTTCTTAGTCTAATGAAGTGTTATGTGAAACTCAGTTAAGTAAGAACGGAGTTTTAAATGTCTTTGAAATATTTACAGTATTTTTCAACTTCCTTTTATGGTCAGGCTATCTCTGTGTCCTTCAATTTCTTTATAGAGCAATCCTTTATCTGTTACCCTACCATTTATAAGCAGTTTTGAATCTTGAAATCCACTGGAATGAAACTCCCAGCCATCCACATTAGCTGAAAAACTTGGTATGCAGTAGACCTGGGCCTGCTGCACCATTATACATCTATGGACTTGAGTTCTCTTTCACATCAGAAAAGACATTTGTTCTCTTTTATTGAAGAATAGACATGCCTTTGACATATTTTAAAAACATATCTCTCAAGCCATGTTAAAAGAATAAGGAGGGAGTAGTCTATATTGGAATACTTAAGATGAGAGATGTTGATTAATGTTCCACCACAAGCATACAAATTATACTTTTATCTCTGGTAAAGGCTAATAGTTTAGACTACTGTTTGATTTAGTCATTGTGAGGATCTTTATAAATGGCAAATCCTTTATAAGGAAATCCTTTATAAGGAAACGATTATGACTCACACAGATTATAACTACCATATATTTACAGTACAATTAAAAGTATTCATCACCAGAAAGCTTTTTAACCAGGTCTTATACATTGTCTTTTTTTTCTACCTATGGTTATAGTTCTGAAACGGTGATAGCATTGTTGTGTGGCTTATTCTTGATTATCTCAGACAATGGGTTAGCATGGTTGATAAATTATCCTATTTTAATAAATTATTTGAATCTTTCATTATCATACATTAAAGCCACCAAATAAATAACTAATTTTGTAAGATTGTTATTTTTAAGATTTAATACAATTTTTTTCTGTGTCTCATAGCATAATAAGAACATACTGTTTATGGTAAGCTTGATCTACACTTAATATTTAACTCTATTATTTACTATGCAGCTTTAAAAAACTAGCTTAGTTGTTTTCCCCATTTTTTCTCTGCTATCTACCTCAATGTTGTGATAAACTAGTTAGCGTGTTTCAACAAATTGTCTGGCACGTAGTAAAAGTTCAGTGGGTAGTTGATTTATGTTATTATTCTCTGGATCAACTTTAGGCATAATGAAAAAATAAATTATGCCTACTTGATACTAGAATTTAAAACATTTTAATTTACTATGTTTTCTTTTCTTTACCATCCTTTTATATGTTGTCTATCACTTTCAGACATTTAAAGAACTCAAGAGCTTCAGAAATCTTCAAAATGCCATTAAAAAATAGCTACAACTAAGACTACATTTGTTGGTATATTTGAACAAGATTTGGTTAATTAAGGGAAATAAAATAATTGAGGACCATACCTTAAACTTTTTGAGGTAAAAGATATTCGATTAAAAAATATCAGAAAGGGGCTGGCCCAGTGGCATAAGGGTTAAGTTCACCTGCTCCACTTCAGCTGCCCAGGGTTCACAGGTTTGGATCCCACACTGCTTGTCAAGCCGTGCTATGGCAGCATCCCATACAAAGTAGAGGAAGATGGGCATGGATGTTAGCTCAGGGCCAATCTTCCTCAGCAAAAAGAGGAGGATTGGGAATGGATGTTAGCTCAGGGCTAGTCTTCCTCACACACACACAAAAAACATCAGAAAGATAATTACAGGTGGGCAATATCTGAAGGAAACATTGCCTTTGAAGAATACAAAATACAGTGCTACTATAAATTAACTATTATCTCAAAAAATTGCTTTTGTGCACTTAATTATAACTTGTATTATTTAAATTACTATGCATGTCATTTATATTATTATCACCAGAATAACTTTATTTAATCTCTGATCCTTTATTTATGTCTTAAAATCATTTTCTCTTTTCCATTGAAAATGAGTTCTCCAATGACTTTAGACTAATTTATGATTTCATTGAGAATTCAGATTTATTCTTCTTTATACATTATAAACTTTCTATTTTTTTTTCATAAGGGAGAAGTGGAAAGAAATATTGTTGCTGTACCAAGTGATGCTCTCACTTAAGAACGTGGTTGCAGTGAATTGAATGGATGTTCTAAAGGAGCGCTGAGTCTTCTATACGAGAATCATCTGTGGTGTTTTTTAAAACGCACATTTATGGGGTTCTTCAAACATATGCTGAATCATAATTTGTGGGTAGTTCCCATGAATTTGGATTTTATGCCAGCCTCCCAGGTGCTCAATTACATTTGAGAATCACTAGTTCTATGCCAATTCAAAAGCTGAATCATAGATAATTTCTGGGACATGGCATTATGTCCTTTTTCCTGAAATATCTCACCACAGAACTATAGCTATCCTTGCAGTTCTCACTATTTCGGAGTGGGTTTCAACTCCCGCACAACAATTTAAGATAAATCAGAAGCCAAATTGGAACTTGTAGCCCCAA
Source organism: Ceratotherium simum simum (assembly GCF_057802395.1). Lineage (NCBI taxonomy): Eukaryota > Metazoa > Chordata > Mammalia > Perissodactyla > Rhinocerotidae > Ceratotherium > Ceratotherium simum. The sequence continues at coordinate 9,069,740 of NC_141910.1, read as the reverse complement.
ACTCTTTTCAATAGACATTCATCCTTCATGGAAAATATAAAAAGCTTGCAGTTTCTCGCTTAGAATTTTGTTTGATGCTATGATAGTATGTACTTGGAATTATCTTTTATTTGATTATCTTTTTTTTTTTTATTGCAGTAACATTGGTTTATAACATTGCAAAAATTTCAGGTGTACATCATTGTACTTCTATTTCTGCATGGACTACATCATGTTCACCACCAAAATACTAATTACAACCCATCACCACACACATGTACCGAATTATCCCTTTCACCCTCCACCCTCCCCCCTTCCCCTCTGGTAACCACCAATCCAGTCTCTGTCCCTATGTGTTTGTTTATTGTTGTTATTATCTACTACTTAATGAAGGAAATCATACGGTATTTGACCTTCTCCCTCTGACTTATTTCACTTTGCATTATACCCTCAATGTCCATCCATGTTGTCACAAATGGCTGGATTTTGTCGTTTCTTATGGCTGAGTAGTATTCCATTGTGTATATATACCACAGCTTCTTTATCCATTCGTCCCTTGATGGGCACTTAGGTTGCTTCCAAGTCTTGGCTATTGTGAATAAGGCTGCAATGAACACAGGGGTGCATGTACCTTTGCAAATTGGTGTTTTCAAGTTCTTTGGATAAATACCCAACAGTGGAATAGCTGGATCATATGGTAGTTCTATCGTTGATGTTTTGAGGAATCTCCATACTGTTTTCCATAGTGGCTGCACCAGTTTGCACTCCCACCAGCAGTGTATGAGAGTTCCCTTCTCTCCACATCCTCTCCAACACATGTTGTTTCCTGTCTTGTTAATTATAGCCATTCTGACAGGCGTGAGGTGATATCTCATTGTAGTTTTGATTTGCATTTCCCTGATAGTGATTTTGAACATCTTTTCATGTGTCTGTTGGCCATCTGTATATCTTCTTTGGAGAAATGTCTGTTCAGGTCTTTTGCCCATTTTTTAATTGGGTTGGTAGTTTTTTTGTTGTTGAGATGCATGAGTTCTTTATATATTTTGGAGATTAAGCCCTTATCAGATGTATGGTTTGCAAATATCTTCTCCCAATTGTTAGGTTGTCTTTTCGTTTTGTTGATGGTTTCCTTTGCTGTGCAGAAGCTTTTTAGTTTGATGTAGTCCCATTTGTTTATTTTTTCAATTGTTTCTCTTGCCCGGTCAGATGTGGTGTTTGAAAAGATGTTGCTAAGACCGATGTCGAAGAGCGTACTGCCTATGTTTTCTTCTAGAACTTTCACAGTTTCAGGTCTTACATTCAAGTCTTTAATCCATTTGGAGTTAATTTTTGTGTATGGTGTAAGGTAAGGATCTACTTTCATTTTTGCATATGGCTATCCAGTTTTCCCAACACCATTTGTTGAAGAGACTTTCTTTGCCCATTGTATGTTCTTGGCTCCTTTGTCAAAGATTAGCTGTCCATAGATGTGTGGGTTTATTTCTGGGTTTTCGATTCTATTCCATTGATCTGTGTGTCTGTTTTTGTGCCAGTACCATGCTGTTTTGGTTACTATAGCTTTGTAGTATATTTTGATATCAGGGAGTGTGATACCTCCAGCTTTGTTCTTTTTCTCAGGATTCCTTTAGCTATTCGGGTCTTTTGTTGTTCCATATGAATTTTAGGATTCTTTGTTCTATTTCTGTGAAAATGTTGTTGGAACTTTGATAGGGATTGCATTGAATCTATAGATGGCTTTAGGAAGTATGGACATCTTAACTATGTTAATTCTTCCAAACCAAGAGCACGGAATATCTTTCCATTTCTTTCTGTCTTGTTCAATTTCTTTCAGAAATGTTTTATAGTTTTCGTGTACAGATCTTTCACCTCTTTGGTTAAATTTATTCCTAGGTATTTTATTCTTTTTGTTGCAATTGTAAATGGGATGGTATTCTTAATTTCTCTTTCTGCTACTTCGTTGTTAGTGTACAGAAATGCAACTGATTTTTGTATGTTGATTTTGTATCCTGCAACTTTACCATATTAGTTTATTACTTCTAAAAGTTTTCTGGTGGATTCTTTAGGGTTTTCTATATATAAAATCATGTCATCTGCAAATAGTGACAGTTTCACTTCTTCCTTTCCAATTTGGATCCCTTTTATTTCTTTCTCTTGCCTGATTGCTCTGGCTAGGACTTCCAATACTATGTTAAATAGGAGTGGTGACAGTGGGCATCCTTGTCTGGTTCCTGTTCTTAGAGGGATAGCTTTCAGTTTTTCACCATTGAGGATGATATTAGCTGTGGGTTTCTCATATATGGTCTTTATTATGTTGAGGTACTTTCCTTCTATACCCATTTTATTCAGAGTTTTTATCATAAATGGATGCTGGATCTTGTCAAATGCTTTCTCTGCATCTATTGAGATGATCATGTGATTTTTGTTCTTCATTTTATTAATGTGGTGTATTACGTTGATTGATTTGCGAATGTTAAACCATCCCTGCATCCCTGGAATAAATCCCACTTGATCATGGTGTATAATCTTTTTAACGTATTGTTGTATGCGATTTGCTAGTATTTTGTTGAGGATTTTCGCATCGATGTTCATCAGTGATATTGGCCTGTAATTTTCTGTGTTGTCCTTGTCTGGTTTTGGTATCAGGGTAATGTCAGCTTCGTAGAATGAGTTAGGGAGCTTCCCTCCTCCTCAATTTTGGAAGAGTTTGAGAAGGATAGGTATTAAGTCTTCTTTGAATGTTTGGTAGAATTCCCCAGGAAGCCATCTGGTCCTGGACTTTTATTTTTGGGGAGGTTTTTGATTACTGTTTCGATCTCCTTACTGGTGATTGGTCTATTCAAATTCTCCACTTCTTCTTGATCCAGTTTTGGAAGGTTGTATGATTCTAAGAATTTATCCATTTCTTCCAGATTGTCGAATTGGTTGGCATATAGTTTTTCATAGTATTCTCTTATAATCTTTTGTATTTCTGAGGTGTCTGTTGTAACCTCTCCTCTTTCATTTCTGATTTTACTTATTTGTGCCTTCTCTCTTTTTTTCTTGGTGAGTCTAGCTAAAGGTTTGTCTATTTTGTTGATCTTTTCAAAGAACCAGCTCTTGGTTTTATTAATTTTTTCTATTTTTTTTTGGTCTCTATTTCATTTATTTCTGCTCTGATTTTTATTATTTCCCTTCTTCTACTGATTTTGGGCTTTGTTTGTTCTTCTTTTTCCAGTTCCTTTAGGTGCATTTTTAGATTGTTTATTTGAGATTTTTCTTGTTTGTTGAGATAGGCCTGTATCGCTATAAACTTCCCTCTTAGAACCGCTTTTGCTGTATCCCATAAATTCTGGCATGTCGTATTTTCATTTTCATTTGTCTCCAGGTATTTTTTGATTTCTTCTTTGATTTCTTCGTTAACCCAGTCGTTGTTCAGTAGCATTTGTTTAATCTCCATGTATTTGTGGCTTTTCTGATTTTCTTCCTATAGTTGATTTCTAGTTTCATACCGTTGTGGTCAGAAAAGCTGCTTGGTATTATTTCAATCTTCTTAAATTTATGGAGACTTGTTTTGTGGCCTAATATGTGATCAATCTTGGAGAATGTTCCATGTGCATTTGAAAAGAACGTGTATTCTTCGGTTTTTGGATGGAATGCTCTGTATATATCTACTAGGTCCATCTGTTCTAAGGTGTCGTTTAAGGCCAATGTTTCCTTATTGATCTTCTGTTTGGATGATCTATCCGTTGGTGTAAGTGGAGTGTTAAAGTCCCCTACTATTATTGTGTTACTGTCTATTTCTGTTTTTATGTCTGTTAATAATTGCTTTATATATTTAGGTGCACCTACATTGGGTGCGTAGATATTTACAAGTGTTATATCCTCTTGTTGGATTGTTCCCTTGATCATTATGTAATGCCCTTCTTTGTCTCTTTTTACAGTTTTTGTTTTAAAGTCTATTTTGTCTGATATGAGTACTGCTACCCCAGCTTTCTTTTCATTGCCATTTGCGTGGAGTATCTTTTTCCATCCCTTCACTTTCAGTTTGTGAGTGTCTTTAGGTCTGAAGTGTGTCTCTTGTATGCAGCATATATATGGGTCTTGTTTGTTTTGTCCAGTCAGCCACCGTATGCCTTTTAGTTGGGTCATTTAGTCCTTTGACGTTTAAAGTAGCTATTGATAAGTATGTACTTACTGCCATTTTTAACTTTTTTATTTTTTTTTCCTCAGTGTTTAAGTAGTCCTTCTCTGTTCCTTACTTCTTCTATACAGAATTGATGGTCACTTTAGTTTGACCTCTGTCTGAAAGCTGTACTCTTTAACTACCCTCCTCCCTCCTTTTATGTTTTTGATATCATATCTAACCTCTTTTTGTGCATTTGTATCCATTATGTTCTAATCGTGGAAATAGATAATTTTTCCTATTTGTGGTCTTCTCTTTTCCCCTTAAATCAGTCCCTTTAACATTTCTTGTAACACTGGTTTCTTGGTGACAAACTCCTTTAATTTTTGCTTATCTGGGAAAATTTTGATCTCTCCTTCCATTTTGAACGATAACCTTGCCGGGTAGAGTATTCTTGGCTGTAAGTTTTTTCCTTTTAGCACTTTAAATATATCGTGCCATTCTCTTCTAGCCTGTAAGGTTTCTGCAGAGAAGTCAGCTGATAGCCTTATGGGGTTTCCTTTGTATGTAACTTGACATTCTCTTGCGGCTTTTAGGATTCTCTCTTTATCTTTAATTCTGGACATTTTGATTATGATGTGTCTTGGTGTGGGCCTCTTTGGGTTTATCTTGTTTGGGGCTCTCTGTGCCTCCTGTACCTGGATGTCTGTTTCCTTCCTTAGGTTAGGGAAGTTTTCATCTATTATTTCTTGAAATAGATTCTCTGCCCCCTTGTCTCGCTCTTCTCCTTCCGGGACACCTATAACACGGATGTTAGTGCGCTTGATGATGTCCCAGAGGTCCCTTAGACTGTCCTCACTCTTTTTAATTCTTTTCTCTTTTACCTGTTCACCTTGGGTAATTTCTTCTAGTCTTTCTTCCAGCTCACTGATCCGTTCTTCTGTATCCTCTACTCTGCTTTTGAGTCCCTCTAATGAGTTTTTCATTTCCAGTATTGTATTCTTCATTTCTGATTGGTTCTTTTTATATCTTCCATTTCTTTGTTGACATTCTCACTGAGTTCATCTATTCTTCTCCCCAGATCAGTGAGCATCCTTAACACTCTTAGTTTGAACTCTCTGTCAGGTAGGTTGCTCATTTCTGTTTCACTTAGTTCCTTTTCTGGGGTTTTGTCCTGTTCCCTTACTTGGAATGTATTCTTTTGCCTCCTCATTTTGCCTCTTTCCCTGTGCTTGTGTCTACGTATTAGGTAGGTCAGCTACGTCTCCTGCTCTTGGATAGGTGACCTTATGTAAGTGATGGCTTAGGAGGCTTCCAGTGTGCTTCCCTCAGTTCTCAATGTTCCAGGGGTGGCCCCTATGTGGGCTACGTGTGTCCTTCTATTGTGGCCTGTTAGCTCTCCCTATAGGCGCCCAGGGAGGCTGAGTTATGCTCCTGGCCAGCTGTTGTAATGCTCAGCTGCTTGTAGTTGTTGTGGGCCCTTCAGTCTCTTTATCAGGTGTGGGGAGCCCCAGCACAGTTGGCTGTAAGTTCTAATACCACATTTGTGTTGCAGTATTTCTTTTAAGTGAGTAGGCCCCCAGTGTGGCAGGTTGTTAGGCTCAGGGCCTTAGAATTGCTATAAACCTCTAGCCTATTAGGTCTCTTGTCAGCTCTCTGAGGATTGCAGCTGGGTGTGGTTGGCCTCAGGCACAGGAGCACCCAATCTTTTCAGGCTTTGGAAGGTGGGGCAAATCTCCTATGTGGGTCTTTGAGAAGCACAAGTCTTCTGCGGCTGACAAGCCCTGCCGCCCAGAGGTCCACACACACAGTCAACACAGTCCTGCCCCGTGTGAGTGCCCCGACCTCCCCAAGCGGACCCAGTCTCTCCACGGCGGGAGCCCCACACACTCCACCACCGCCCCACACTCTCCACCCGCTCCTTGTGCACACCCTGCCCCGCTCAAGTCAGCTCAGTTGCCAGGCTGCAGAGAATCCAGTCACCAATCTATGCAGGCCCACACGTTGCCTGAGGGCTTGTTGTTAGGTGGGGCCAATCTCTAGGGTGGGCTGCCTGCCTTGGCTGAGCTGGATTAAATCGGTGCTCTAGCGGGTGGAGCAGACCCTGGGCTAGCAGGTCTCAGGGAAAACTCCAATGGCGTCTGTGTCAGCACGCTCACACCAGGCCACAACAATGGCCGCCGCCAATGTCCCAGTCCCTGGAGAGGTCTCACCCCTCACCGAGATGCACTCAGGGCCTATTAGGTGAGTCTCTTATCACCAAAGCAGTGTGCACCTTTCTTTCTGGTGATTTTAGGATGCTTTCTGGAACGGGTGAGTTTGTGCGCGGGCCCTTTAAGAGCCAGTTTTAGTTTCTTTGTGAACCGGATTTTCTGGGGGTGCTCCCCAATGCTTTAGTAGCAGGCAAAGTCAGATATTATGCCACTGGTGTCGATTGTGCTGGGTCCACAAAATGCCCACAGCGGGGGCGCTCCCCGGCTCAGGGCCCCGCTCCTCCAGGGAGGCTGCGTACCTGTGAGCTGCTCCCGGCGGCCGGCCGTGACGCTGGCGGCTTGTGAAGGCGGCGTTTTTCCTCTCCGGAAGGGAGTCTCTGCCTCCTGCACCCCAGTTAGGATTGTCCGTTGTTGCAGGAGTTCCTCTCATCCAGTTTTCAGTTCTGTCTCATGGGTAATTTTTCCACGAGTAGTTGTAAATTGGCTGTGTCCACGGGAGGAGGTGAGTTCAGAGTCTGCCTACGCCGCCATCTTGACTCCGCCCTATTTGATTATCTTTAATTACTTGACGTGTAAGATACAGAGAGGCAAGATTGCAAAGGGATTTAGCATTGGGGTTTGAAAGTTAGATAGCCCTGGTTTTTAAAATATTAGCTGTCATTCAATTGTTTTTGTGAAAATTTCTTAATTTCTCTAAATCTCACTTTACTCATCTGTAAAATGAAGAAAGTGGTGTTATTCTTATTTTAGAAAAGAGTAATTTATATAATGCATGTAACATACTCAACACAGAGGCTGAAAAGTTTCACTTTTACAAATGTACACAGAAAATGGTAGGTATTGTTGGAAATAAATGCTTTAAAAGAAATCCTTACTATTCCTACGGACTTTTTACAAACTATTTAGGTAATAAGATGTTATAAAGTCTAGTTAAAGACAAGACTAAAACACTGCTTGATATAAATAGTTATTGTTCACTTGATACTCAGAGAAGCCACCTGAGGGATTTCATTCCCAGCCAAAATGGAGTGAGTACATGGCCAGGGAAGTGGACACACAAACCTAAGATTATCTCAGCGTCAGTCTAAAAATTTCCCTCTTCTGATCTGGAAATCTTTTCCTTTACTGTGGGGCCTACAGCAAATAAGCGTGGCCAGAATTCTGTTTTTAAGGGAACCAGAGATGGGAATGGTTTGTTAGGGTAGACGAAGCGTTTTTTTGAAGTGGGACATGGGATTATAACCTTTCATCCTTTTTGTCAATAACTCTTAAGCTTTTGAGTATTTTTTTAATGAATTAATCACTAGGCATATAAAATTGCTTATCTCTTACTTTAGGCAAGTATAAATGAGATCTGGATCTCTTACAAGGCAAGTATAAATGAGACCTGGGTAGATTGACTATGCCTTTTTTCCCCCAGCTTACTGAGGTATGATTGATAAAATTGTGTACATTTAACGTGTAGAACATGATGTTTTCATATATGTATACACTGTGAAATGATTACCATAATCAAGCTAATTAATATATCCATCACATCATATAGTTACCATTTTGTGTGTGGGTGGGAGGAGATAAGAACACTTGAAATTTACTCTGTTAGCAAATTTCAAGTATACAATACATTATTATTACTATGGTCACCATGTTGTACATTAGGTTTTCAGAACTTATTCGCCTACAGCTGAAAGTTTGTACCCTTTGACACATCTTCCCATTTCTCTCACCCCGCAGCTTCTGGTAATCACCATTCTCTTTGTTACTATTAGTTTGATTTTTTTTTTTTTTTTGTGAGAAAGATCAGCCCTGAGATAACATCCATGCTAATCCTCCTCTTTTTGCTGAGGAAGACCTGCTCTGAGCTAACATCTATTGCCAATCCTCCTCCCTTTTTTCCCCAAAGCCCCAGTAGATAGTTGTATGTCATGGTTGCACATCCTTCTAGTTGCTGTATGTGGGACGCGGCCTCAGCATGGCCGGACAAGCAGTGGGTTGGTGTGCGCCCGGATCCAAAACCAGGCCGCCAGTAGTGGAGCGCGTGCACTTAACTACTAAGCCACAGGGCTGGCCCTAGTTTGACTTTTTAAGATTCTGCACATAACTAAAATTAAGCAATATTTGTCTTCTGTATCTGGCCTATTTCACTTGGCATAATGTCCTCCAGACTTATCCATGTCGTCATAAATAGCAGGATTTCCTTCTTTTCTCAGCTGAAAATATTCTATTGTGTATATAGACCACATTTTTTTTATCCATTCATCCGTCGACAGACACTTAGGTTGTTTCCGTATCTTGACTACTATGAACAATGTTGCAATGAACATGGGAGTGCAGGTGTCTCTTCAACTATACTGTTTGGTGGTAATGGTTGAGTCACTTACTCACCAGGGTTTCTGGCAAGTAATAATATCCTCTCTTTCCAAGCACCAAGTGTTATAAATGTGTGGAGGAGGAGGAAAAGGAGGAGGAGGAAGAGACAGAGGGGAAAAATAAAAACAAGACTTGTTTAGCAATACAGAGCCAAAATGAGATATATTTTAGGTTTTTCCTTCTGTAAACCGAACAAAACTGTCATAAATATTTCTCTCTAAAAATATTATAGGAATGACATCTGACTTCTGGCTAAAACATAATTTGCCTCTGGAAAATCTACAGCCTCCTATTATAATGCAGAGGGAAATTTATACTCACTCTTTTGCTAATCCTTTGTTTCACCAGACATTGATTATGAGAGTCAAAATAAGTGAACCTTATTTCTTCAGGTTGCACTTGATTTTTCTAGATCGTTTTTTTCCACACTACACTTCTTCCTCTGCTTTATTTATTTTCCACTCTTAGCATTACATATTCCCTAGATATTCATTATGCCACTAAGAAAAATGAGTATAATTGATAAATGAAGTTACAGTTTGCAGTTCCTCCTCTCCATCCATCAACTGCATCCTCTACTTCTGTACACGGCCAAAGAGCTGAATTTGTCATGATTCCTCAGTTCTCTTGCAAGCTGAGGCGACTCACATCATACGTATACTAATCCAAGTAAATATATTTACAGCATCTTTATCTTTTAAACAACAGGTAGGATTATAAAGTAATATAAGAACACATACAAAGACAGCAAAGAGAAATGGAAAAAAATACCTGAAACAAAGCCTTCTGTATATTATTTCTCTTTACATCACTTTTGTTCTCAACACACTTTTTTTATAACTCATTGTAGAGCCGCTGAGTGACAATTCATATTCCAAATAAATTAGTTGCCTGATTTTATTGTGAAATTAATCATATTCATTGTAAATAGTGCTGTCAGATAAAATGCAGGATGCCCAGATAAATTGGATATTCAGCTAAACGATGAATAATCATTTAATATAAGGATGTCCCAAATATTGTATGGGACATACATATAAAAATATTTGTTATTTACCTGATATTCACGTTTAACTGGGTATCCAATATTTTTATCTTCTGGAATCTTTTGTTGTAGGTTAGCTTAACTCAGTGTATTTTTCTCCTTTGGAGAAATGAGATCAGTGCTAATTTCCTCCCAGTTGTTGCTTCTAGACCATTTTTCCCCTCTCAAAAATCAAATAAACAAAACAGAAAAAAACCCCACTGTAAACCCCTTCCCTTTAACCATTCCCTCCCAGTTACATATACTCTTCTGACCTCTATAGAGAGTTTACAGCAATCATTTTAAATTCAAAACCTCATTCTCTTACCACTTTTATCCTTTGATTTAGTTACTTGCTTTGCAACCTTAGTTCTTTGATGAGTTCAAGAAAAGTCATTAATTTGCAGGATGGGAGAGAGCAATGTTTTTCCAGCTCTCTGTATCTTTATGCTAAAAGTTAGGTTGTATTATTTTTAATTCACATTAGCAATTTATGCAAATGCCCATATTCCCAAAAGATTGTCAAGTGAATATGTCATCAAACTTTTGAATATTGCCCATCTGATAAGAGAAAAATATCTCATGTTATTTTGGTTAGGTTCACATTAAATTCATAAATGAACATAGGGAAAAATGAGATATTTTGGCGTTTAGTCTTCTAATATAAAGATTTCCTTTGCATGCAGAAGCATTCCCTTCCTATCCAAGATCATGATAATCTCAGCAAAAGATCTCTCTCTCTTTCCATTCACGCACATATACACACATTATATATATATACATACATATATATCAATGATTTTTATTTTCTTTCTATGTAATTTTTTATTCTGTTACCTTTGTACTATTTCCCCAATAATAATACTGGGTTTATTAGTTTTATCTTGATTTTTGATGAGAGGTCTATTTTCCATTGATTTCTCATTAGGGGCAATTTTAAAATTCACTAACAATCTCTTCTTCCCTTTCCCTGCCCTTACCCCCAGAAACACATTTAAATAATATCTTGTTACTTTAAGTGCTGGCCATTTTAATTCAATTTCCAAGGTATACAGCGTGGTCTCTCAATACATAGTTTTAAGTCATTTTAAATTTATTTTAGGAATAATAAGACAAAAATAATAAATTCGTTTCAGATAGCATCTGTCAAATTTTATTAAATTTTATTGGATTATTATAATATTTTTACTCTTTAATTGCTTTGATTTCTTAAAAAATTTGATTAGTCAGAGTACAGTAGTCACCCCTTATCCATGATTTTGCTTTGTATGGGACATACATATAAAATGTATGTGGTTTCAGTTACACACAGTCAACTGCGGTCTGAAAATATTAAATGGAAAATTCCAGAAATAGACAATTCATGAGTTTTAAATTGCATGCTGTTCTGAGTAGCATGATGAAATATTGCTCCTCAGTGCTCCATCCTGCTCAGGACGTGAATCATCCCTTTGTCCAGCGTATCCACACTGTATATGCTACCCACTCATTAGTCACTCAGTAGCCATCTCTGTTATGAAAGATCTATTGTCACAGTATTGCAGTGCTTGTGTTCAAATAACCCTTATTTTACTTAAAAAATGGCCCCAAAGTACGAGTAGTGATGCCAACAATTCAGATATACCAAACAGAAGCCATAAAGTGCTTCCTTTAAGTGAAAGAGCAAAATGTCTCAACTTAATAAGGAAGAAAAATTGTATGCTGAGGTTGCTAAGATCTACAGTAAGAACAAATCTTCTATCCATAAAATTGTGATGAAGGAAAAAAAATTCATGCTAGTTTGCTGTTGCACCTCAAATATGCATGCATAGAAAAAATAGTATATATAGAGGTCAGTACTATCTGTCGTTCAGGAATCCACGGGGGGCCTTGGAACCTATTCCCTGAAGGTAAGGGGGGACTACTGGATATGTACTTTAGATTTTGTTAAAATATTTTAGCTTATTTTAAAATATTAAAGTATATTTTTTACATGTTTAGCAGATGTATATTGCTAACATGCCTTCATTTTCTGTAGGAACATGATGTTGATTCTTATAATAACGTATGGTAACCTTCCATGGAATTTGAACACAGTTCTTTATTGTTGCTCTGTTTGAAGAGATATAAACTTTTTGTACTTTTAGCAAGGAAAGGAGTATCAGAGTAATTTTCCCGCCTGTATCATATTTCAGCTCCCTCTTCTCTCTTTGCGTGAAGTGATGAAAAAATGTTTCTTCCTACATTCTGGAATTTGCCTCCAATGCTTTCCTCTTTTGCTTTTGTCTGTACTTCCTCTTTTCTTTGTCCTTATTCTGCTTGATTTAGTTTCTACTCCAAGCAAAACCCTCAGTGTAGGGCCCTTGTCCTGGAAAGGAGTTTTAGATGGTTGGTTTCAGAAGTTCATAAGACTAAGATTTCTTTAGCATTTTCAGACCGTATCATACTCATTCTCATACCTTCCGGTGTGAATTTAGGGATATAAATGCCCATGGTTTCGCTGCTTCTCTCAGGTGGACCCACCAAGCTTTCCAGTGAGTACCTACCAACAATTTTGGGTGTTATGGTTCTCATAATTGTCAGAAGGCTGTTGCCTTCCTTCACCTTATCCCACATTTTTGCTTACAGAAAACAGGTCTTATAGCTCTTTTTACTTTATGCTTGTGTTTTATGGTTATATCTTGTTGCCAATTTTGTTTTAAATACTATTAGTTTTTCTTTTTATTCTATTTACTCAATCATATTTTAAACAAATTTTAAAATACTATAAAAATTATATTTACCCATGTTTCCATTTTTGTACTCTTCATTTATTTCTATAGATTCTTATTTCCATAGGTATTCTAACTTTTATGCCTGAAGAACTGCCTTCAACAATCCTTGTAGTATAAGTCTTCTGGCAATAAATACTCTCACGTTTTGTCTGTCTTAAAAAGTCTTTATATTGTCTTTAAGTTTGAAAGATATTTCACTGGCAATAGAATTCTAGATTGACAGCTTTTTCTTTTATCCTTATACAATGGAGATACCACACTATTGTCTTCATGCTTGCATTGTATCTGAAGATGTCATCTGTCGTTCTAATTTTTGTTAGATTTTACGTAGGATTTCTTTTTTCTCTACCTGCCTTCAAGATTTTCTCTTTATCTTTGGTTTTTGGAGATCAGACCGTGATGCGTCAGGTAACTTTTCCTTTGTATTTATTTGACTTGCATTTTTCTGTGCTTCGAGGATACACAGCTTTTTGCCTTTCATTAAATTTTGGAAATTATTATTCATTGTCTCTTCAAATACACTCTGTTTTGCTTCCTCTTTCTCTCCTCTCCTTTTAAAACTTCAATTATATGTATGTGTCTTACAGACCATTTGATATTCTTACATAGTTTTCAAGTAATCTGTTTTTTTCTTATTTGTGTTTCAATTTGGATAATTTATGTTGACCTATCTTCAGTTTCACTAACACTTCTTTCTTCTTCTTTATGTATTCTTGTGATGATCCCATCAAAGAAATTCTTCATCTCTGGTATTGTGTTTCTTATTTCTAGAATTTCCATTTCATGCTATTGTATAGTTTCTGCTGAATTTCCCTAATCTCTCTCATATATCCATTTTCTCCCCCACAAGATCCTTTAAAACATTTATCATAGTTGTTTTAAAGCCAGTATTCTGATAGAATATCTGGCCCATCTCTGTGTCTCCTTCTGTTGACTATTTTATGTCTTGACAGTGGGTTTCTTTTTTTTTTTCATTTTTGTGTATTACTTTATTTTTATTTTAATTTTGGACATTGTGTGTAACAAAACAGTAGAGACTAATACATAATATTTATGCTTGAAAATTGAGCATGCTTTTTCTTCTGTCAGCCTACTGTTGTCAAGAATTACGTCTTATTACTCTGTAGTTGGTCTAGATTTGGCTTGTGTTATACAACAAATTCTCATTATTTGAGATAGTTATGCTCTATAAAGTTGCCAGAAACATTTAATTATTGAATACTGAACCATTGCTTCTAGAGGAATTACAAGATTAGGTCCTGAAAGCATCAGGTCACATCATTTTCATTAACTATTCAATATGTAACCTTGTTTTACATGTTTTCCTGTTTAAAGAAATCCTATTTAATATATATCACTGATTCATTAACATTGAACTTATGACCAACAGCACTATAACTCATCTGAATGAAGCTAATCTAAAACTGATATTTTCTCCATAAGGCACATCATAGTCTTCTTGTACTTTACAACACGAGAGAGCACTTTAGCACTACACTTGAGAATCATTTTAAATGGCACAATCACCAAAGAAAAGCATAAAAATATGAAAAATGTAGCACTAATAGGCCATAAAAAGGACACTTATTTGCAGTATAAGAGCTGAAACAAGATGGCGGAACATTACCTTCTTTGACCTCAGCAAGAAATGTGCATGTTGGGCAACTTGAATTTTTCACTGTTCTGTGCATATCAACAAATGCCCACAAAAGTGTTGCGAGTATTGATTTTGGAGTTACAAGTAAATTTTAGCAAATAGGCTAATTTGTAAATCCACAAATAATGAGGACTGACAATAGTTTAGGTGGTGACCTTCAGTGTACCATAGTCTTCAAGGTCACTGTGCAGAGAGTGGGCATCTCAGAAAACTGGGCTTTACTTGTTCCCTTGTGCTTATCCTGAGGACTGGATAGTTATTCTCAGTATTCCTGTTCACCCTCAGATTTAGCAGGCCATGCACAGCCACACCACAGAGGAAGTCTCTCTTTCTCAATGATGCATGTTACTTGGTTTAAGGCTCATAGTCAGTACATAGGGGTTTCTCAGTTCTCTTTTTCCAGGCTCAGTCTTAGATAGGCACTGTGTACCTATGCGTCAGGGATAACCCTTTGCAAAATTTTAAATACTTCAGTTCTTTCCTTCTTATCTACTTTTATGGCTTCTACTTCTTTCTGTTATGCTCTACCAAAACTGAAAGAAGTAATGTAATGTCTCCTTCCTTGGAGCAACTTGTCACTCTTTGGAATTCAATTTTTATGACTGCCTTGAGAACTTAGCTCTCTGGGGGACTTAAATAATTACAGTATTTAAATTACTTGTTTTCTTATTGTTAAGGTTAGAGTGGCAGCCCTTTGTGGCTTTCTATATCTCAAGTGAAAGTAAAAATATAAGATCATATAATTTTAAAAGTTTTAATCTCTCCGTATATATTTGGAATTAATTTCTCATTTACATATTTTTCTCTGTCTATTTTACTTTAAGATTGAACTGAATTGCCCTGGCAGCTCTATCTGTCCCCTGTTAAGCACCTTTAATAATAAGACCACCTCCTCAGTCAAGGAACTTCTGTTGTTACATATTCACATAGATGTTACTGGGCTCCTTTCTATAAATATATTGAACATTATGGAGGTATGATTTCTGGAATACTAGCCATATTGAATTCAGCTTATTCTAGAATAAGCACACTTCTTGTTTCACACCAAGAGTTAAGGAGATTTTGCGTACTATTCTACTTCTGTGCTTGTAAGAATTTCAACAACCAACGTATTTTACATCTGTACCCTATGGTACGGGTGTTATATATCCATAACCTCACCATGACATAGTCTTAAACCAGTTTGCCTGGGAATTTACCATTTTATTGGTCTTTCAAATATGTTTTCTTTGGTTTTATTTATTTTTCTATTTTTTCTTCTTTCTTTTCAGAGTTCATCTGTGTTGATTCTTTTTTACACTTTTTTTGTTATTATTATCGCTATTTTCATTTTATTATAACTTATTAAGTTCAATTATTTTATTTTATTTTACACTCATTCTCGACTACCCATGTTTCCTTCTGTATCTATTTTCTATAATCAGTTTTGTTGGCCTGTCCCTAAGAGTAAAAGGAATATTTAATATTTACTATGACTGGTGAGCTATGTGAACAAATTGGGTATGTGCAACTCAACATTATAGTGTAGTAAGTTTATAGGAATTCTCACTAGGGTGAGTCTCTAGTGTTTTAGTAATACCACAGACAAGTAAATTAAATTAGACTGATAAAGGGGTGAAACATGACCAAGCCAACCTAGCCCATATAGAAAGTTGTTCTTCAACTCTTTTTTCTTGAGCAGTCTAATTTCTGTCTCTCTCTCTTTCTTTCTTTCAGTTGTCTCAGAATTCCAGTAGGGAATGAAGAATGTTCTTTGGCTAAATGAGTGGAGAGGAAGTGGCAATATACCAGTTCCAAGTCTAGGCCTGAGGAGGCTTGTATTTTGCCAAATAATGATTCCCTTTGTAGGTGCTGCTCTTCTAGCTTGGGTCCCTCCCTGAGTGAATGTGGGGAAAGGTCCGCCATAGCTAACCTCAGTCAAATCCAAGTGCGAAGTAGAGCCACCCAGCCAAACCAACCCCAGATCAACCAGTTTCCCAGCTGATCTGTAGATCCATGAGAATAAATGATTGTTGTTTTCTGTCATGCTGTAGTGTGCAGCATTTTTGTACCAATATTTAATTGATATAAGCGGTGTTACTTTTTAGCCCTTTTAAATTCCAATATCCAAAGCATGGGCCAGAAACCATGAAACACAGATAAAGGCTGTTATTAGGTACCAAATGCTGAAATCAGGGGTTAGATCACTGGCTTTAGTATAGAGAGAATATATTTCAGATTTCTTTTTCTCTTTAGTTTTAGATATATGCAGAAAATGCACAAATTATAAGTATATAGCTCAGAAAATTAACATAAACACTTCCTCCGTCAGGAAGTTAAACATTACCAGCACCCTAAAACCCACTCCTTTCCAGAACCTGCATGAAGGGAAGCAACTGGAAGTTGCGATATCTCAGGAATTAAAATGTTTTTGGGTTCAGATTCAAACACAAAGACAACTATGAGCTCAGAAGTAAAGAACCAACTTTATAAGCCACATTTCTAGAATGGCTTCCATATTAATGTTTTCATTTCCTTGTTATAAAATGGGAAAGGAGAACATCAATTAAAGGCTATTTGCCAGGTTACTATAATATGCTTGGCATGGTGCCAGATAGTCTTAGTCTTCTTATATTAAAAAAAAAAAACAACAACTTATAAGAATCCATACATTTTAATGGTACTGGTGAAAATCAATTGAATAATCCATTTAGATTAACAAATATACCATAAAATGGAGAAGAACACAAAACGAAAGTTTATTTCAAAGAAACTCATGCGGCATATGTTGATAAAATGAATTAAATTTCAAATTATGTGACATTTTTCAAAGTCAGACAAAATAAAACTTTTAAATGTCAGCACAAGCACAATACTTGTATTCAGTTAAATTCTTATTTGAATTAAATCATATTTCTTTACTTCCATTTTAAATAGCAGTTAATTAATATGTTCTTACTGGAATTCAGAGTAAAATATATTTGGGAACTGACACAATAAATGTCTGAATAAGTAACTTGGAAAAAAATCAGTAAAATTCTCTGTGACAATAATGTTACCACATTAAATTTACAGCAGCTGGTTAAACAATACACATCCTCCTCCATACTTCTAAGTTTTGCTCCAGGATCTTTTTTATAGACTATTATTTCATGGTAGAATTGTAAAGAGGCAGTTAAAATAATTTTTCTGAACATTCAGTGCACCTTCAAGAAAGGTTCTATTTTGAAGATTTCTCTAAATAATAGCTTAAATATCTCAGAAACAGTTTTACTCTAGGGCACATGCAGGTTTTCACCATGGGTAATTCTAAAATAGAACGTTTTCACCCAAAAAGAGAGCCTCCCACGGGGAATGTTAACCTTTTAAAGACATAATCAAGATAAGACTTAATATAGGAGAATCATTGAGCTTTGACATCTATTTTTAAATCATTCCCTTTTTCATCCTACTCCCTCAAAAATATATATATTTTTTCTCCTGGAGCTAGTTTACCTTATCAGTCTTGGATTTTTTTTTTTTTCAAGTTTCAAAATATTAAATTGTATACCATTATTCTATGGTGATGGAACATTATTGCAGATAGCCTGATAAAACCTGTCACCATTCATAAGATCATAATACTACAAAGACACTGCTTGTTACACATTCCTGTATCCTCTCTAAGTGGACAAAAAGAGAAAAATACACTCAACTTTGCCACCTTGAAAACCTGTGCTTTATTTGATCTGACTGTTTGGTCATCTTGTTATTGAGTATTTGTAGTTTGATGTCGAAAAAAAGATCAAATTCATGGTTTATCTCCAGCAGATGTATAGTATGTATGCATTTCTGTTTTTTAATATTACAATTTATTATTATTATTTACTTGTATCAATAATTTCCATTTAATTTTATATTTATCCCCACTCAACTTAATTGTTATATGTATACTTATATTCATACATATTAAAATCACAAATGATTATTTTCTAAAGTGAAAATTACATGGCCAATAGAGAATGCTTAAAGACCAACCACAATAAAAACATTTATAATCCCATTATCTAAAACAACAGTATACCAAGTACTATACTTAAATTATGTGTGTATATAAATCTAGTTTTAGTCCTTTGAATGAGCTTAGAAATGCATATATAATTGTATATATTGCATATATATTTTATGTTCTATGAATGGGCTTTAGATGCATATATAATTATATATATTATATATATCCGCACACATATATATGTAGAAATGTTTTGAAAATGATATAATCTTTTATTAATTTAAAACTTTTTCTTCACCTTATATTTAAAATTGAACATTTTAAATTAATAAAATGCCTTTCACAGCATAATATATCACTTAATCATATGGAAGAAAATTAATTTACATAAACATTCCTCAATTGCTTGACAGAATTTTTACAACAAGTTTTGCTGTATATAGATCATTGAACATGTTTCATTACTTCCTAAATGTGGAATTACTGAGTCAAAATTCATAGAAAATTTTAAAATAAATGATATGCCATGAGAATGAAGAGAAGTGAGCATCTAGCAAAGATCCTTGGCATGAAGAAGGATAAGTCAAACGATGCTTATATGTCTAACTTAATTAACTTAATTATTAAGATGATTGTCAGTGAATTAAATAATAGACTATAACACTGTAATCTCTTTATCATTGATCAAATTACACCATCATTATCATTCTGGCAACAAATATAGAGAAATTTAATTATACTGATAATATTATTACGGTATCTGTAAAATGACCTACAAGTTGATAAAGCAAGTCCATATTTTTAAATATAAACTCAGAGTATATATTTATATCTAAAATAATTTATATCTAAACAAATGAAAAGAAATGCAATGTCAATAGTTTTTTAAAGAATACATTTAAAAGGACCTGGCCTGGTGGCGTAGTGGTTAAAGTTCCATGTGTTCCACTTCAGTGGCCCTGGTTCACAGGTTCTGATCCAGGGTGCTGACCTACTCCATTCATCAGCCATGCTGTGGTGGTGTCCTATGTACAAAGTAGAGGAAGACTGGCACAGATGTTGGCTCAGGGCTAATCTTCCCCAAGCAAAAAAGAAGAGGATTGGCAATGAATGTTAGCTCAGTGCTAGTCTTCTTCAGCAAAAAAAAAGAATACATTTAAAAAAATTATTATAGGGTTTTTATCTATCCAAAGGGCAAAAGCAGTATCCTTGCTAAACTGAGTGAACGAAGAAGTGGGTAAACAAATAATTTCAAATTCTTTGTGGTAGCGGAAATGGATGTAGCCTTTTTCGAGGGTATTAAGCACTTCCTTTAACAGTGCACTTTCTCTTTGACAAAGCAAGTACACCTCTGGGGATACATCCTACATACAGATTGCACGTGAATGTCAAGTTATGAAACAATAGGTTAAATGCTCTTTTTAAAAAATATTTTTCTGTTTTCTGTACCAAGTTTGAATATCCTGATGTCCTAAAGTCAGCTGCTTCACAGTCTAGCTAAACATGCTGAGAAATTGCGAAACTAGCTCTCCTAGAACCAGTCTAGCCCTTTCTGGGCTATAAAGGAAAATGCTAAGATTTTATTGAGTGGTTCAGGCCAGTGATGAGGATAACCTCAGAGAGAATTTGAGAAGACTTAGTACCCTGCTACATTCTGTACTTTCTCCATATGAGAGGAGAAGGGACTACTTACCACCTTTCTCAAGCTAAGTGACGGGGCCTTCAATAAACTTCTAAGATTACTTGATGTGTTTATTGTGCAGTTTAAGAAACATAGCATCCAGTGCCTGGATTATGCCTGAAGTTTTCGTTGCAGCTGCCCCTACCTGTGGCATAGCAAAGAGACAAGGGTGTATTGGGGCTGCAGTTCCAGCAGTGTGCAAGTTTTCCACAAGACAGATATGGGCTCCATAACAACTACTTCTGGAATTCTGACATGACATTTACAAAGGAGTGCGCTGCTGGAAACCCCAAAGTGAGGGGAGATTTTTAAGTTGCCAGTTGGAGACGGCATTGCCCATGGTGAATATACTACAGAGGAAGGAGCCGCAGTGATATGAGTTGAGGGACTATTTAAAGAACCCAGAAAACCGTGATAAAAGAGAAAGAATCAGCATTGGATTCTGCCACATCCGGAGCATCAGCATTAAATTAAGCAGGAGATTAAAATTTTAGTAGTCAAAAATCTTACAATTTTTTTCTACCAGTCAAATAAGATATTTCTGATGCTTTATCTTTCTCCTTTACTCAATACCCCATATGTAGAAAGGCCCCAAACTGTGGCTATTAAATGGTAAAGTAAGAGAAAGATAGACCAGTGCACCTTGTCATTCACTTCACCACAAGTTTCCCAGTTGATGCAGGTCCAAACTGGAGAGAAAAATACAACTATTTAATTGGATGAAAAATAATCGCAGTGATATGACACTTATTATGATGTCTTACCTTAAATGATTGGAAAAGAGTTTATTACGTGGGCATGACCACAAAACTACAGGACCTGCATAGGTGGTGACACAGCCTGGAGAAGTTGTGAGCTCACAGAGCAGACCTGAAGGGGCAGTCAGGAAAAAAGAAGGAAGTTCGGTTTATGTAATAAACTGGATCAAGATTTGTCCAAAGATTTTCATTGCAGCATGGTTTATATTAATAAAGGATCAATTAAAACCTTAATTCCAAATAGAGAACTGGTTAATGAAAGTACAGTATAGTTTTAAAACAGAATATAATGAATTAATCAGAAAAGATGCTAGATTTTACTTGGGATAATATAAAACAATCCAAAAGACATATTATTCATTGCGGGAAGGTACAGACACAATTTAAGAGGATTGTTAATTATAAGTTCTTCATTCCATAATTTTTTTAACTAGATGTTTCTGAAACTGCCTGTACAAATGAGTTTCTTTAGGTGTTAATTTATTTTTTTGTCATCAGATTAATTTCTTTCTTATGGATAGTTTTATTTTTAATAACTTTCAAACTGTGCTAATGAGCTTTTCTGTTATATTGCCTCAACAAAAGGTTTCTATATTTTAGTTGCATTCAACAACGAAGTTTTTTTGTTGTTCGTCTTACATATCCCCTTGGCTCACTTAAAGCTCTTCTCCTTATTCATGGACAAAGGCTGAAGAAGCAACCCCTGCCTGGGGAAAAACAGCCTTATGACCAAGAGGAGCCGCGACTCAACTCTTAGAGTTTTCTCAGAAGTGGCAGGCATATGTCATTCTTGCTCATATTTCACTAGCCAAAGCGAGTCACGTGGCAAATCCCAATGTTCGTAAAGAAGTATACTTCGCAAAGAAGTATAATACTCTGACTGGGAGGGGAAGCAAATAAATAATAAGGACTAACAATACTTTTCCCACACCAAATGATGAAGAGTACCTTTTTTTTTTTAATGAAATGCCATGAAATCATGGCTTACTTTTTATTGTTTTTTTACATACAACAAAGCCTGATTTTTAAG
The DNA here is from genome assembly GCF_057802395.1 of Ceratotherium simum simum. NCBI lineage: Eukaryota > Metazoa > Chordata > Mammalia > Perissodactyla > Rhinocerotidae > Ceratotherium > Ceratotherium simum. The sequence goes on along the minus strand of NC_141910.1, from coordinate 9,048,203 downwards.
TGAAAAATATTTTCAAACATATAGTATAATTGAAAGAATTTGACAGTCATTGCCCATATACCCAACACAAGATTCTGTCAAGATTTTATTTTAAAAATTGATTGTTTGGTTAGTTTTTGTGTTATAGAAAGCCCTGCCTCGTATATTGTAAGTAAACAAGGCATGTATTATTATGCTTATTTTACAAATAAGGAGACTGAAGCTCAGAGACGCTTACTAGGCCCACTTACTAGTTCAGTGCCAAGGAAGAGTCCATTTCCTGACCTTGGTTTACATCCAGGAAGTCTTCAAAGTATTCATGCCTGGATCTCATCTCCAGAGAACTTATGTATGTGTGCATATATATGTATATAAATAATTATTATACATTTAATATTATATAAAATAATTTTTAATATATTTAATAAATAATATATTGTGTAATTATATTATTGTAAATAATATATATACATATATGTGTACATATATATATTTAGCAACTATTATTGTGGTAAAAAACCCATAATGTAAAATTTACCATCTTAATCATTTTTTTGTGTGTGTGTGTGAGGAAGATCGGCCCTGAGCTAACATCTGCCAATCCTCCTCTTTCGACTGAGGAAGACTGGTGCTGGGCTAACATCCATGCCATCTTCCTCCACTTTATATGGGATGCCGCCACAGCGTAGCTTGACAAGTGGTGTGTCAGTACACACCTGGGATCCGAACCGGCGAACCCCAGGCCACCGCAGCGGAGTGCGAACCGCTTACATCACCGGGCCAGCCCTTAACCATTATTAAGTATACAGTTCAGTAGTGTTAAGTATATTCACATTGCTGTGAAACAGGTCTCCAGAACTTTTCGTCTTGCAAATCTGAAACTCTATATCATTCGAACAACTCCCATTTCCCCCTCTTCCCAGCTTCTGGTAGCCACCATTCTACTTTCTGTTTCTATGAATTTGACTACTTTAGATAGCTCATATAAGTGGAATCATATAGTATTTTCCTGCTTATTTCACTATCCATAATGTCCTCAGGTTCATTTTTGTTGTAGCACATGACAGAATTTCCTTGCTTTATAAGACTCAATAATATTCTGTTGTATGTATGTACCACATTTTGTTTATCCATTTATCTGCTGGTGGACATTTGGCTTCCCTCTTGGGTATGGTGAATAGTGGTACTATGATCATGGGTGTACAAATATCTCTTTGAGATCAAAACTCTTAGTTTCATTGATTTTTTTCTATTGGTTTTCTATACTCTATTTCTTATATCCCTGTTCCAATCTTTATTATTTTCTTTATTCTTCTAGCTTTGAGTTTAGTGTATTATTCTTTGTCTGGTTTCTTAAGGTGTAAAGTTAGGTTGAGGATTTTGGATCCTTCTTCTTTTTTAATCTATATATTTATCGCTATAAACTTTCCTCATAGCACAGCTTTCACTGCATTCCATAAGTTTTGGTGTGTGGTGTTTTTGATTTCATTTGTCTGAAGGCATTTCCTAATTTCCCTTGAGACTTCTTTGACATACTGGTTGTTTAAAAGTGTATTGTTGAATTTCCATATATTTGTGGATTTTCCAGTTTTCCATCTGCTGTTGATTTCTAGTTTCATTCCATTGTGATCAGAAAAGATACCTTGTATGATTTCAATCTTCTTGAATTTGTTAAGACTTATCTCGTGTCCTAATATATGGTTTACCTTGGAAAATGTTCCATGTGCACTTGAAAATAATGTATACTGTTGTTGTTCATTGGAGTGCTCTGTATGTGTCTGTTATGTCCAATTGGTCTATAGTGTTGTTCAAGTCCTCTATCTCCTTATGGATCTTCTGTCTGGTTGTTCTACCCATTATTGAAATTTGGGTATTGAAGTCTCCTACTGTTATTGTGTTCCTCTCTGTTTTCCATTCAATTCTGTCAATGTTTTCTTCATATATTTGAAGCTCTGTGGTCTGGTGCATGAGTATTGATAATTTTTACAGTATCTTCTTAGTGAATTGACTCTTTCATCATTATATAATGTTCTTCTTTGCCTCTTGTAACAGTTTTTGACTTAAGTCCACTTTGTATGATATTGGCGTAGACATCCTTACTCTCTTTCAGTTATCATTTGTATGGAATATCTTTTTCCTTCCTTTCACTTTCAGCCTATGTGTGTTTTAGATCTAAAGTGCGTTTCTTGCAGACAGCGTCTAGTCAGATCCTGTTTTTGTTTTTATTAATCCCTTCAGCAACTGTGTGTATTTTTATTGGAGAGTTTAATCCATTTATATTTAAAGTAATTACTGATAGGAAGACTTACTGTTGCCATTTTGTTAATTATTTATACTGTCTTGTAGCCTTTTAGTGCTTCTTTTTCTCTCTTATTGCCTTCCTTTTTGTTTCATTGATTTTTTTTGTCATGATAAGCTTTGATTTACTTCTCATTTCCTTTTGTGTATATTCTGTAAATATTTTCTTTGTGGTTTTCATTGCAGTTACATAGAATATCTTTAATTGACAAATATCTTAAGTTGATTGCATACAAAAACTCTACAATCTGCCTCTGCCTTTACACTTCCCCCCTCCTTGCTTTGCATTATTGATGTGACTAATTATATCTTTATATATAATTTATCCATTAACATAGGTCATAATTTTTTATTTTTTTACCATTTAAATTCTATGCACCAAAATTACAATATTACAGATTAATATATTTTTCCATGTTTTTATCTTTACTGGAGAACCTCTTCATTTGCTTCATGTTGCTGTCTAGCATCCTTTCATTTCAACTTGAAGGATTCCCTAACCCTAACCATAACACTAACCCTAACCCTAACCCTAACATTTCTTGTAGAGCAGGTCTAGTGGTAATGAACTCCCTCAACTTCTGTTTATCTGGGAAAGTCTTAATTTCATCTTCATTTTTGAAGGAAAATTTTGCCAGATACAGTGTTCTTGGTTGAAATTTTTTTTCTTTCTTTTAGTACTTTGAGTATATTATCCTATTCCCTTCTGGCCTGCAAAGTTTCTGCTGAGGAATCAGTTGGTCTTTAGAGTTCTCACAGAGATATTCTGATCTGTACATTGTTGTTAACTCAGTGTTTCCATGGAGGAAGGAGGACCTGAAATTCCTGGTCCTCCATTTAGCTAATGTCATCTTTGGGAACTTTTTGAAATATGTATCATTCTCATTGCTCAGTATATTAGAGTAAATGCTATAATGTTCCACTCAAGTCTTCTTTTCAGAACTGAGGCACTTATTCCTCCAGTTGCTGGCAGTGTTGGCTACTGACGGCTCAGAATCAAGTCTCTTCCTGGGAATTGCCTGACACATTCTCACCAGGACCAACCAACCTCCAGTGACTATTCTCAGATGCCCTGGCACCTCAGTGGGGACCAATTCTGAAGGGGTGTATGAGTTCAGAGCTCTTCATGGCATCAGCTGCAGTTGACCAGTTCTCCTCCTTCTTGGTCCTGTTTCCCTTGCTCTCTCACAAATGTTCCTGAGAGCACTCCTCAGTGAACTGCCTGTAATGCAAATTTCTCTCTTGGTCTTTGCCAGGAAATCTGGCTGAAATAATTCAGAAACATTCCTATCTCTACCAATATATCTCTACCTTGCTTTTTATGAACCTGCAAACTCCACTAAATCATTTTCTAGAGAAATGTATGTGTGTGTGTGTATGTATATGTACATGTGTGTACATGACGTGTACATAGAAATTCATTTTGTCTCTGATCAATCCAATGTTTCATGAGAGAATATTTCCACGTTATTCATGTCCTTACTATTAATGCATTGACTTTCATTAAGGTATGCAAGAAGACTTTCAAAACACCCTAAATGCCATCTGTCTTCATATTTCATCATTACTAATTTCTGTTTGATCGAATGGGATTATTTTTCTCACTCACGAAATCTATTAACCTTTTAAAGATTCAAATCACTGATGATCTGATAAACATTACAAGGAGTTGGAAGTACATAGTTGAACGGAATCAGTAAAGTTCAAAATAAGTCTTAAACAAAACTATCTTATTGATAGAAACGCTACGACTTATCAAGTAGAATACAAATGGAGAAGTGTGTAAATGCTATCCTATTTTTATACTGTTTTAAATTGTGTGATATTTTAAGAAGTTTTAGTTCTCTCTTAGAAGATAACTTTAAATGATGGGCATATAATTTATTAAAGATGTAAGATGTCTTTCCTTTATCAGTGTTATCTCCTTATTTAACTATAAACATCAAAAAATTTAGTTCCTAAAACCAGTCCCATGAGAATGGCATTCACTTCTGCATGACAATTTTCAAAGACTACAAACATATCAATTTGTTCAAAATTATGATGAACAAGAAATCAGGCAAAAATGCAAATTGTCATTAGAATATTCGATTGAAATATATTTATTAAAAATCTTAACACTGCATGCAGTATTCAAAACTCCAACACTGTAATTAAATTAGCACTGTTTATGCTTTCAGTATTTAAAGTCTGAAATTGCAAGCAATAACCATAAAATAAAGTAATAAATAATGATAATAACTAATTACCACAGAAATGGAATGAAGCCAGAGTAATAATCACAGTTTTTATTGACAGCAGCTCCTTTATAGCACTCCAAATGACTGGGTAATTCTACAAAGATTATTTTTATTACCAACAAAACTTTTGGTTCCGCCCATTAAATCAAGCAAGCAGTAGGTTTTCCCCCTACTTACAGGAGAGCACTATTTTTTTGTTGTTTCGTTTTTGTAAACTATGCGTGAAGCAGTGCCTACTCACAATTTGTGACCTGTGTTAGACATTATAGAGGACAAAGTAGTTGAAGACAACTTCAAATTATATAATTTGAAGATTTCCAAAATGAATGCATTACTAAAGGAATAATTTTACACATTTTACATCTCATCTTCCACCTATGTTAAATTTTTTTAATTCTGGAAAACCAAAAGTTAAGATTACAGAAACTTCCTAGAAACTAGGAAACTGTGGAATAAAACTGCTTTAATATATGATTTAGATGATACTTGATTAATGGAGGGCTCTACATGATTTGCATGATTCCTAATCAACAGTTTTTTGTGAAGCATAGAGGCAGTGTTGGTGGAATCTACTATTTAAAATGGATGAAAGTTAAATAAAAATATAATTCCTGATGGATTTCGTATTTAAATCTGAAGAGGAAAATAATAATGCTTCTAGGAAAAAAAATAGAAGAGAATACCTTTATTACTTCAGGGTTGGCAATGATTTCTTAAACAGAATACAGAATCACTGACCATAAAGGAAAAATAACGGCTAAATTGAATTATAGAAGGATTAAGAATTTTGTTCTTCAAAACACAACCTTAAGAGAGTGAAGTCAAGGAACATAGTAGGAGAAGAAATACTATTTATAAGAGATACAAACAATAAAGGAGCTGTCCTGTATGTGAGGTAGTGTGTGTGTATATGTGCGTGTTTTCCTCTATTAAGTGTGTTAATACTCAATAAAAAAGGTAACAAACAATAGAAAACTGAGCAAGAGACTTGAGCAAGCATTTTACAAAAGAGATTTTCAAATGTTCCATAATCACATGGAAAATTCCTCAATATTAATAGAAATCAGGTAAATGCAATGTATATTGTAATGAGCTACAGCACACATCTCTAGAGTGACAAAAATGACACGTTGACTTTTTTAGGCTTAGCGAGAAAGTAAAGGAATAGGTACTCACATTAACTACACATGAGAATGTAAATTGAAACACTATTTTGGAAAATTTTCTACATTATCTATTAATGTTGAAAAGACAAATATCTTATAATCTTGTGATTCTTCTCCCAAGAATAAACTCAAAAGAATTGCATTCACATGTGTCCCAAGAGATAGGAACAAGATGTTCATGGCGATATTATTCATAATAGCTCTAAACTGCAACAATAAACAAACATAAAAAATTAAAAACAAAAAAAACTCCAAAGCAAAATCCATCTACAGTAGAACTGATAAAAACATTGGACATATTCATATAATGGGATAAAGTACTACATTGAAATGAATGAATTGAAGCTACACCTAACACATAGGTGAATCTCACAATGATGTAATTTTGAGTGAAAGAGCCTAGGACAACACTGCGTGATTCTGTCAACATAAAGTTAAAAAAAAAAAAAACTGTAAATTGTTGTGTTGGAGGTCACAGCAGTGTTCACCCTTCATGGGGAAGGAGGGCATAGTGATCCAGCAAGAACATCAGGGGCACTTTTTATTCTGGTTATTTCTGGACTTGGGTGGTGTTTCACTGATATTTTTAATAATTCTTTGAGTTGAACACTTAAAGTTTGGCACCTGTCTCTGTGTTACGGTTTTAGATATATATACATATAGATTATGTGGATACATCCTGAAACTTATGTTCTTACAAATACCTTACTTTTTAACAACAAAAATGGCAACAAAAATTATTTTATATTAGCCTCAAATATTCAATAAAATTTAACAGCAGAAATTGTATAGGCTTTATATGCTGATGAGAATGATATACCATTAGAAATATATCACAAAATTATATATTTAAAATGCATTACAGTGATCAGAAAATTTCAGGATCAGAAAATATTTTCAGTGTTAAAAAAAAGGTATAATTCCATTATAAAATTAGATAGTAATTTCTGTCTAAGAGATTGAAAAAATCAGACCCCTATTTTTGGAGAGGATACATAAAATTATAATTTAACATATTGCTATTTTAACCTTTTAAACTCAATTTTGAAATATATTTTTTAAATTATCAAATGTTTTTCATCATTCATGGATATGCGTACAACAATGCTTTTCTAAGCCTTTTATATAGTAGCAAATATTGACAACAAACTGGACTCCCATCAATAGGAAAGTGAATGAATTATGTTGTGTCTATACATGGAACATTGCATAGTTGATCAAATACATATTAGCTCTATGAAGTTGATTTGAGAGGATTTCCACTGTGTGCTATTAAGGGAGAAAAAATAAGATGCCGAGACTGTACATGAGATTTTTTAAAAATTAAATAACGAATAAAAGCCCTATGTATAATAAAAGTATACTACTTCTGTATGGATATGTTGATGCATATTTTGGAGTATGAATTGTGCACACAAAGAGGGCCAACAAGATGTGAATTTATAACATGATCATGGGACTTGGGGTAAATTTTGTATTTAAATTTTGCTTTTATATGCTATTCTAATTTTTTAATGGAAATATATTATTTATATGATCAATTAAAGAATAACGAAGGTATTTTTATTACAAACAGTATTCAATTACAAACTAGAAAATCATTCTAATATGTAAAATATTTAAAATATATGAAATATAAACAAAGTCATCTTTATGACTTCTACTTTTCTGAATTTGTGCTCTCTCCACATTTTGACTTTTGTGGGTTTTTTTTCTCTTTTTTCACAGCTCAGCTACACATTTAAAGAGATTTTTTAAAATGTATCCAAGTTTCTTTACAATATTTACTCTTCCGTGTTTCCAGATATAGGAGTAAATAAATTATATTTTTACTAAGTATTTTGAGTTAATAGATTTAAAAATACATGTAAAACTCTCTTGTAGAATAATTTTTAAAATATAATTCATTTATGATAAAGCTTCAAGATAAAAAAATAACATGATATACTTAAAGACCTTTAGGATTAGGTAAATTAAGTAATGCTGACTCTTTTATCCAGGCAGGGAATTCTTTGTATTTTGTCTGCAAAGTCACTAGTTACTCAAACATCAGTTTTGCACTGGCATACGTAACAGTAAACTTTTCATTGTGGGTCTTTTCAACTTGGAGGAGCCTACATCCTGCTAAATCAGCTAGCCAAGTATTTGATTATTTGATTACTTTTATGTCACTCATTTTTAAACTGTAGCTCCTGGGGCGACATATGATTGAGAGACTAATGATAAAGGGATATATCCATCTGGAATTCCAGTAAGTTTTGATTTTACTCTTCCTTCTACCATGAATTAATGGTACAACATTTTTTCCATGACTGTGAATCATCTATATCAGTGGTTCTCAACCATGGATGGTTTTGCTCCCTGGGAGACATTTCGCAATAACTAGAGACATTTTTAGTTGCTACAACTGGGATGGAGGTTGCTACTGGCCGTGAGTAGAGGTCAGGGTTGTTGCTCAAAATCCTATAATGCACAGCATAGTTCTCTTTCCAACAAAGATTTATCGGATCCAAATGTCAATAGTGTCAAGTTTGAGAAACCCCCAAAATAAATTCATTTTATTTTATTTAACATCACATTAGCAAAAAAAAAATACTACCTGCTCTACTTTATGCTACAAACTTATCTTTATAGTAAATAGTTACTTGGAATAAATTTTTGCAATGACTATTGATATTTAACAAGCATATCATTCATGTCATGTGCCAAACACCATGGTAAGCATTATACAATATGGGATTTCATAGTAACTTTAATGTGTCAGAGTATTACTACCAACTTTTTAAAAGAGAAATAAAGGAAGATTCACAGGTATTAGGTCAATTTTTCATAAAACGTCTAGCTTAAGTGGAAGTGTTGAACTCATTGCCCAGAAATTTTGAATTCAAGATCAGAGTGAATTTGTTCACAGTGAAGTAAAAAATAAACTCAATATCATATATCATATAGTTTCCAAATGCCACATGTAGGACAGAAATTATCAAGTAATTTAATATAAATTTCCTTACTGGATGGTCATTAGCTCATTTCCCTGCACTAAGAATATAAGCTTTGTCTCATATGTCAGCATTCCTAGACTTTCCAGATATCTACCTGTAAGACAGTTGGAGGGACTAGGAAATTAAAAGTTTAGGGAATTAACAATGGGATTTGTGGTGAAATCTACATTATACAATAAGAACATATACCTATTTTCACCTTTTGCTGCCTTGTCAATTGTCCTGTCAGTGTTTATTGTCTTGTCCCTGATCATGGCCTATGGCACGACTGCCTCTTGATTCAGGGACCTTGTCATTAAATTCTTTTTTTTTCTTTAATTAGGCACTCTGTTAAAATACACTTTTACATATTGTTTCTCTGCATTAATATCTATGATTTTCTAATTCCATCCATAATCATTCTTCTGCCTGAGCTATATTGTTTAGAATTTCACTTACTGAGGTTTTACTGCAATTAACTCTAGTGTGTGTATGTGTGTGTGTGTGTGTGTGAGTGTGTGTGTGTGTTTTAGAAATACGTTTTTATAGCCTGCTCATTTGTGGAATGTATTTTGCTAATCTTAGAATTCTAGGTTGGTAATTATTTTTATCAGCCCACTGGAAAAATAATTCTATTATATTCAAGTTTCTCTTAGACTATTAGAAATTTTCAGTCTATATTAGTGTGAAATTATTTGTATTTAATCTGCTTCAGATTCATTGTGAACTTGTGCCTGTGTCTTGTGTTTTTTATCATTTCTGGATCATTCTTTTCTACAAATTTTTTTACTAAAAAAATCCATATAAATATATCTTAGTCCATCTTACACTAGCCTCTAAATCTCTAAACCTCTTTTTTAAGCTAAATCTTTTTGTTTCTGAGCTGTATTCTGGATAATTTCTTCTGATCTGTCTTCTAGTTCACTGATTCCCATTTTTGTTGCATCATATCTGTTGCCAAACTGGCTACTGAACTGCTATTTTGTTCATCCATTTTTCTTTCTTAAATATGTGATATTATGTTTTATAATTTCCTTTCCTCTACAGCTATTTCAAACTTGTGTTTTATTTATTTAAAAATATCAAACTTTGTTGTTTTATAATCTATGACTAATAATTCCAAATCTGAGGTATTTGCATGTTTGCTATCGTTTGGGCCTGTCTTCTATGGGATGCTTCAAGGGGATTATATTGTTTTGTGAGTTCTTGGAGACCTGGAATGAAGATAATTTCTTTCAGAATTATCTTTTGCTTCTGCAAGGTATCAAAGTGTTTGGAAGTCAAAGACCATCTTAAATGACAATTTATTATGGTATTGAAAATTCTAACGACCCAACAAAATCCATGAGAGAGCTGACCTACAGCCATAATTTCTCAAGATTTTTTTTTTCTGTTCTTTTTTTGTCTACTCCACTCTTACAGTTTCCTGGAAGTGGGGATTATCATGGAGGAAGAAGTGGGTTTCTTTTCATCAATTTTCTTCCAATTTTGTGACCCTTTGTGTTCACAGCTTATTAGAGGTGGGTTTCCTATAATGGCTAGATCCTGAACCTAGTCTTTCATCTCCTTTCCCCTCGAGGTCACTGACTTAAAGCCTCAGTTTGTCTTGACCTTAACATTTCCTCAAGGCAAAAGTTATTTGGGAGGTATTTTTCTTGTTTCTCTAGCATCTCACATCCTCCCAAATTTGATCGGCAATTATCTGCTCTCTCCTCAGCTCTTTAACACTTTCAAGAAATTGTAAAAGAATAATTACAGAATTTTAAAATTGTTTTTAGCTGGAAATTTGTTTTAAGTTAACAAACCACCGTTCTCCCAAACAGAAATCTTATGAAAACTTTATTTGTCGTACGTGCACCAACCACTGGTAATAAATTAAGCAGAGGTAACGGTAAATGTATTTTCAAATTTTCTTTTCATAGAAAACTCACTATACTCCTCACTAGTAGACTTAAACTCCCTAAACCCATGGCCACAAATTTGGTCAAAAAACATGAATAACTAAGTGTTTTATTAGTAACCCCATTTAAATAGAACTTTTAAAAAATCCAAGTAAAAAAAATTAGTGTTTAATCACAAGATAGCTGATTTGAGTAACATGCTCATTATAAATGAGAATTATTAGCTTAGTGATACAAAATAATATAAGTATTCCGGGGACTTTGGTATTCAGGTTACATTTACTACTAAATATTAATAAACATCAAAGATATGCTGTTATTGATTCAACAATCAAGCCTGATATATGCTATAATAAATCAAAATTAATAAACCGTAATAACTAATTAGTTTTAGAATTCTAAAGAAAATTAATAAAATCATAGACTCTATTCTCATAACTGTATATGTACACACACACACACAATCCTATTTATTTGATAAAAGTTAAGCATTCACATTTTTTCCAATTATTATCATAAGTCCTCAAATAATATTCAAGATTTAGAATAATGCTCTTATAAAAATCAAGCAATGAAGAAAGAAATTAAAATAAACAAAACAGACTATAATAATGGCAGCAATAAATAAACCAAATGGAAGCTTTGAGAGAATTATAAATAATGGTGTATTATTCCTAAACAAAGTTGAAAAACTTGGTAGGGCCATGAGAAACCACTCACCTCCTAATCCATTATATGTCAGGTATATTTTGTTGTGGAAATATTGGGGAAAAAGAAACCACAAAGAGAAGAAAACTGCTTTCTTTATTGAAGATGTAATGTACATAAAGTATTTTAGAGTACATCTAGATAAAAATAATAGCATCTACCAAGGCAATATGCGTTTTAGAGTCTAGGGGTTTTTCCCTTTTACAAAAAAGGCTTTTTGCGATCCAGTGTGAATTTTTGGAGACAACTCTCTTGATCTGAACACAGATCATTTTACTGTTCGTAGTTAAATATTTAAAAATCCATTTATGATATTCACTTGTGGCTATTAAAATATGAAATAATACATGACTTTCTTCATTGGAACTGAAAAAGACCATTCAAAAAGGCCATTGTCTTTTTCTCTTTATTGAGTTCTAATATACATCAGGCATTACGTGAATCTGGCACTTTTAGGAATATAAAAAGTTACATTCAGCATTTAAAAGGGTTGGATGCATGCCTTGGTATCCTAGTGGAATAGGATCCAACACACAAACTTCCACTGCTTTTCTTCTCTCAATTAAAAAAAATAATGGATGGTTATCATAGAAATTGCAAATAGTGAGAGTACAAAAAAGAAAATGGACATCACTCAGGCTCCTTAACCTCATGAAGAGAAAGAATAGACAGCTATATTTCTTTCTGGGAAGGATGTATCTATTTATCCCGTCTCCTCAATGGTTAAAATCTCACACACGGGAGTACCATGAACTTTTCACATCCCGTGTTTACCTGTCACAGGCTCTCTAAAATTGAAAACAGTGTTCTTTATTTTATTCTTTCATTTAGCAAATACTTATTGAGTTCCTAGTATGTGCTAGGAACTGTGATAATCACTGGAAAACAGAAAAGAGCTAAACAGACAAAAATCTTTGCTCTCATAGCAATTATACTTCAGTGGTGCTGGGAAGGCACAGGAAAAGGAACAATGCACTTGCACGTGCGTGGCTCTGAGAGCCAGGTCCTCCTTGAAGTGTGTGGCTTAGGGGACTCACTCACCTCAGGGCCAGGCCCTGAATGGGATACAACGTCTGTGATCTTGAGTCAGGCTCAAATTTCTTAGATATGAGCACAAACACACAATCCACAAAATGACATATTGATAAATTGGACTTCATTAACCTAAAATCTTCTCCTCTTCAAATGATGTAAAGAGAATGAAAAGAGAAGCCACAGATTGGATGAAAATATTTACAAATCATATGTCTCGTAAACAGCATAGAAAGAACTCTGAAAACTCAGTAACAAGAAAACAACCCAATTAAAAAATGGGCAAAAAAGGTTTAAACAGACACTTTACCAAAAAAGATAGAGCGTTGGCAGATAAGGACATGAAAAGATGTTCAATATCAATAGTCACTAGGGCAATATAAGTTGAGCCAAAATGAAATACCACTACACACTATTAGAATGACTAAAATATAAAAAGTTGACTATAGCAATTGTTGGCAAGGATGTGTAGGAACTGGGCCTTTCATGCAATATTGGAGAAAATGTAAAATAGTACATCCACTTTGTATATGGCCACATGTGATTTTCTTTGTGCATCAGTGTTTACTGCATAAGAAACGACCATGAAACAGTGATATATGACAATATAATTTGGGTTTAATTTCTCACTTATATATTTCACTCTTTCTATTTGACTTTGAGATTGAACTGAATCACCCTGGCAACTCTCTCTGTTAAGCATCTTTAACAATAAGACCAGTTTCTCAGTCAAGAACCTTCCATTGTTACATATTCACATAGATGTTATTGGCCTCTTTTTTTGTAAACATACTGAGCATTGTGCAGGTATGATTTCTGGAATACCGCCATGTAAGATTCAGTGAAGCTTTTTCCACAATAAGCACACTTCTTGTATCACATCAAGAATTTATTGTTTTTCTTTCAGTTTTATTGAGATATAATTGACCTACAGCACTGTGTTAGTTGAAGGTGCGCAGCATAATGACTTGACTTACACATGTTGCAAAATGATTGCTGTAATAAGTTTAGTTAATACCCATCGCCTCATATAGTTGGCAGAAGAAAATAAAAAATGTTTCCTTCCTTGTGACGAGAACTTTGAGGATCTGCTTTATTAGCAACTTTCAAATATACCATAGAGCAGTGTTAACACAGTCGTCATGTTTGAGCTAGGCAGTTCTGGTTTAGGCCAGCATGGGGCTGGGTGATCTTGGATGGCATCGTGCAAACATTTAGTGTTTGGCATGCTGGATGATCTGGGGCACCTGAGATGGACTGTTATTTCTCTACCATATAGTTGCTCTCCAATGGCTTTGAATATCATTTTTTTTAATTCAGCTTTCATAATTGTTATGAGCTGTAATCTTGATCCAATATCAACTTCTCTGGCATCCTAAGAATAGAAGTTTCAATGCCAACCATTTAAAAACTGGACTTTTGGTATATAGATATTGGCACTTTTATTTCTATCATCTTTCGTGTATTTTAAATTTGCTTTTGTATTTACCACATCCTTCTTATTTTTTGTTAAGAGTTCTTCAACCAGATTTGGCTAGCTCATTAGTTTACTTTTGGTTTGGTCCCAGTTTTGATTTCTTATTTAAAATATTATATTTTTTACACTTGATGTTTCCACATGAGTCTTCATAATTGCAAGTATTAACTTCATGCCCTTGATAGCTTCCTTTCATCTATTATAAGTCTATTTGGCCTGTCACCTTCATTTTAACAGTGGTTACACTCCTCAATTATCTAATTATTTTTCCGTTAGTTTATTTTCCTTGATGGGATCAGCCACTTTGGCAGTTCATATGTGCCTGAGGAGAGCGGTGGATCCTCATAAGGTCCCTGCTTGTGCCCTTTTGGTGAATTTAAGCTGGTATGTGGCCTAAGGCAGATGGCCTCCGTTCCACAGCCTGGGACTAGCCACTTACATTTGCTGCATACCACATCCTGCCTTGATGTACCCTGAGCCTAGGCACTGGTTTTTTCAAACGCTATTTTTCTTTCATCATCTCTGAAAGGTACTGGGTAGGAATTTCTGATCAGATAGGCACTCGCATTTATAGATATGTCTATCTCCCGATTTTGACACCTGGATTTCCTTCACACTCTACTGCCATTTTCTTCCCATACCAGGTCAAAGCTGCCTTTTTTTTTTCTCCACAAGTTGACTCTCATTTAAAAAATTATTATTTAATTTTTATTGGGATATAATTGACATATAACATTATATTAGTTTCAGGTGTACAACATAATGCTTCAATATTGGTACATATTGTGAAATGATCACACAATGTTTAGTTAACATCCATCACACACATAGTTACCGTTGTTTTTTCCTGTGATGAGAACTTTTAAAGTCTACTCTCCTAGCAATTTTCAACTATTAACTATAGTCACCACGCTGTACATTCCATCCCCAAGACTTTCATTTTATGACTGGAAGTTTGCACCTTTCACCACTCTCAAAAGTTATCATTATGTTTCATGTTCATATACTTCCCTGTGGCTTTTGTGGCCTCTCCAGTGACAGGCTTGGGACAAAAGCCTGCTAGTAGCCCCAATTTTAGTTTATTACCTGTCAGTTATTAAAATTATACATCATTGATAGATTATACTTAAATGGCATGATGATCTTTATTTCTTACTATGGTCACAAACTAAGTAAAATAATGATAAGTGCTAATTAGCTCTATGTTAAAATATATCTAGTTTCCAATTTTACTTATTAACCATGATTTTCAAACTTTAGTATGCAGCATAATTCTAAGGACTTGCTAAAATACATGTTCCCAAGCACTAACACCAGAGTTGCTGATTCTGTGTATCTGGAGTGATGCCAGAGAATCTGCATTTCTAACAAGTTCCCAGGATATGCTGCCACTGCTGTTTCACGCTACAAAATAATGAGATTTGACTTTGACACTTACTTTAACACAATAGCAAGGCAGCTTCATCTGAAGCTAGGGTTTACTTATCATTAGCCAGGTAACTTCCAAAACTTTTGGTTATTCTTTAGAATTTCCTGGAGGATTTCAAACTGTTTCCACCATAGCCAATTTAATATGCAGTTATGCATCACTTAATGACAGTGATACATTCTAAGAAATGCATCGCCAGGCAATTTCATCATTGTGTGAACATCATAGAATGTACTTACACAGATCTAGATGGTATAGGCTACTGTACACCAAGGCTATATGGTGCTAATCTTATGGGACCACCATCGTATGTGCGGCCTGCCGCTGACCTAAACATCGTTATGCAGTGCGTGACTGTATCTATATGCCAAACGTATGCCCAAAAACATGCGTGTAAGAATTTGGTTGTTGCTCCCTTACCTATGTATTAGTCAGAGTCCTCCAGAGAAACAGAACAAATAGGACAAATATGTATGTATATACATAAATATGTATATCTATATAGAGAGAGATTTTAAGGCATAGGTTCACATGATTTTGGGGGCTGGCAAGTTCAAAATCTGCAGGGTTGGCCAGCAGGCTGGAAATTCTGGCAAGAGTTAATGTTGCCATCTTGAGTTGAAGGTAATCTGGAGATAGAATGCATTCCTCCTAGGGGGACCTCAGTCTTTTTTTAAGGTCTTTGACTAATTGGACGGAGCCTACTCACCTTGTGAAAGATAATCTGCTTTAATAGAAGTCTGCTGATGTAAATGTTGCTCATATTTAAAAAATACCTTCACAGCAACATCTAGACTAGTATTTGACCAAAAATTGGGTACTATAGTACAGCCTAGTTGGCACATAAAATTAACCTTCGTTCTTTCTGACACCTAGTTTGATTTATTCAATGGCAAACTCTAGCAGGAGATATGAGGGAGAGAGAAGCATGAGGTCAGGGAAATTAGTCCTTTGGTTTCCTACTGGATGTGTTATTATAAACTTCACAGTTCCTGCCACGTTCACTCTTTATACATGACTCTGTCTTTTCAATTCCACTAGTTATTCTCCTGTCCTCTTGCCCATTCCCATAGTGGAGTGACAGTCTCTCCTTCCCAACTCTTACTAGTTCTGTGGTAGTGTACTGCTCTTTATGGTTAGCCTAAACTCTTCTCATATGTCGGAAAATAGCCCCTTCATTAACTCTCCTCAAATTACCCAATTTGACCCTGCATTCTTTTTCCTTCCAGAACTAGACAGACAAAATGAACTATAGGATTGGAAATTAGCAGGCTACTCCTGTGGATACTCTAATCTCTATAGCAAAGCCACTGATGTTTCTTCCACTTTTTAAGAATTTCTTTTTCACTCTTAGAGACTTCAATCATTCAATATAATTTTCAGTTCTACCTCTGAACCCCCTTCTTTGGCAGGGATATCATTTCTCAATCCTCCATTGACTGTTAACACCATGAAACAGGCTTGATATTTGGAAGTACAACAAGTACTGAAATTAGGCTGAATAATACCACAGAAAATAGAAAATAATCTTCACTATCAAACTGCTGCAATCACACCCGGCTCTGTTGGAAGCAAAAGACAGGCTTTCCTTTAAGTCAGCAGTTGGTGTTATTTATGCAACTGTGGTTGGAAATGTGGTACTTTTATTCACTTTTTTTCACATCCATCTCTCGACTCTTCTAAAGAGCAAATATATTGCTTCTTGCCTTGTTTGACAGGGCTGGTGTAGCCAGCACTCCATCTGTGCCTTTGTCACAGATTTAGAACAATGTTCTCCACTCCTTTCTGCTCAGCACACTTCTCCCCTGCATCCCTGCCATGCGACACAGCCTGTCTTCTTGCCTCATGGCTAGGCAGTTACTGATAGGATTTTCATAAGACTTTGATATAAAAAAGACAGAAAAAATATTTTTTGAGCTTCCTATAGAATTTAGGCTAGAGTCGGTAACATGACACATAAAAACAAAAACAAATACAGTCTTTCCATGTACTTGCTATTACACATGTACTTATTTTTCCAAATAGAGTTTTTAGAACCTATTAGCACAGAGGGTCATAAGCATTTTATGATTATTCATCTAAACTAATTTTAATAATAGCTATATAAAATTATGTCTACTGGCTGTAATATAATTTAACAGCTCTTATTCTATTTTTATACATTTAGATTGCTTCCAGAGATTAAAAATTCAATGATCTCTGATAATTATTTTATTTGTAAATTTAAATATTAATCTCTAAATATAGACATATAATAAATGCTTTATCTCTATGTGTATTAAATTACTAGGGATGTCATAAAAAAATATCATAGACTGTGGGGTGTATATAACAGAAATTTACTTTCTCACAGTCCTAAGGAGGCTAGTAATCCAAGATCAAGGTGTTGGCAGCTTTAGTTTCTCTGAGACCTCTCTCCTTGGTTTGCAGATGGGCTGCCTTCTTGCTGCGTCCTCATATGGTCCCTCCTCTCTGTTAGAACATCGGTGGGGTCCCCTTATGTGTCCAAATTTTCTCTTTTTATATGACATCAGTCAGATTGGATTAGAGACCACCCATACGACTTCACTTAACCTTAATTACCTCTTTAAAGGCTTTATTTCCAGAGGGTATCACATTCAACTGTTTTCAAGAGTTGGGGCTTCAAGGTATGAATTTGAGGGTTACACAATTCAGCCCAAAACATTATGTATTAGGAAACTAAAAATTATATGCCTATATTTGCTCATTTGCACAAAAGGAACATGGAAAGAATAAATGAAAAATTAATGGGATATTTTCCTACAGGGATGTGTGGCAATGGGATGACAAGGATAAGGATGGGGCAGAATAGAGGGAATGGAGAGAGAGGTGACCCTTCCCTGAGTTGGCCTGTCTGTACGGTGCTAACATTTGGAAGCAAGTTAGTGTTTTGGATTGGGTAGATGATAGATAGATACATACATACATAGACACATAGATAGATACATAGACACATAGATAGATAGATAGATTTACCTACACACCTAATGGAACCATCAGTGATAGAGCAGCAAAAATGGAAAATGGAAAACAAATAAAAGTGATGAATTGTATTTCAAATGACTAACATAAGTTTGATATACATGTTGATGTTCATATGCATTTATTCACCTTTACATCTACTTATTGCATGTGTTCATTAGTAGGATTCTTTATAAAATTTGATATATGAGACACTTTGTATTTTTATATATGTTATATAATTTAATATTTTTTTTTCATATTCCGAGTAAATACATTTTCTCAATTCTCACTTGCCTCTTATATTTGCTCAAAAGCACTTACAGGATAGTACACATTTATGCAAATTTAAACTATGTTTACTTTTATTATTCTCCCATTACTTCTATGCATGGAAAAGTTTCCCTTTTATAAGATCAAGTGCATATTCAGTCATACTATCATTAATATATTTGCAGTGATATTCCCTTCAATTTTATGTTCATGTATATAATTATTCCTCTGTAATTTTTTTTTTTTTTTTTTTTTTTTTTTTTGCTGAGGAAGATTTGTCCTGAGCTAACATCCACCGCAAATGTTTCTCCTTTTTTTTTGTATGTGAGCCACCACCACAGTACGGCCACTGACAGGCAAATGGTGTGTGTCCGCGCCCAGGAACCAAAGGCTGGCCAATGAAGCAGAGCATGCTGAACTTAACCAATAGGCCACTGGGGCTGGCCCCTGTATTTTTATTTTGGACATATTGCAGTTTTTTCTTTCAATTGTAACTGAACTGTCCTGGCCATATTTGAATGTCATATTTTCATAAAAATATTTATGTATAAGTATATATAAATCTATGTGTATTTATTTATAAAAATAATACATATATGCCATGTGCTTATAATTTATAAAAATTATTGTGTCTGTTTCTGGACTAATTATTTGATTCTTTATTTGACTTTTCATTTTCTCTGACTAAAATGGAGAGAAAACATGGCTTATGAGAACATAAACTTTTTTCACTATGAGAAAAAATATTCAACTATACAGACAAATTTTCTGATTTATTGTGACAGTTTTTTAAAAATTCTATGTAAGAATAGATTGGTGTGAAAACTGACAAAAATGAAATAGATTTTAAAGGATTCAACAAATTAACATTATTTTATTAGAAAATACATAGAAAATGTTTTCATTCTTTTTTATGGTTGCAATTGTTAATGTTTTGTTCATGCAATCAAATCAATTTATTTGTATTAAAGAGTTTCTCTTTGTTACCATCAGCTTTTTTTTTTCTGGAAAAACCCAGGACTGGAGGTATATTTCCTATGAAAGCACTAGTTTGTTAATATATCCTCATATTTAGGCTCCGAAGAGTGAAGAAGTAGGAGTAATTAGAAGTAGGAATATATAAACTTTTAGGAGTTTATAAACTTTTAGGAAGAAGTAGGAGTATATAAACTTTTCCCTGTGAAGAGTTCTCCTGTTTTGCCAGGCATACAGATGGACAGGTACATGCACATTTATAAATACGTGGGAGTTTGTACACCTATGCATATAAACAGGGGCCAACAAACAATTTATCTACAGTTCAAGGAGAACTCACTTATTTTGGCAACATATTGGAACGTCATTCATATATATCAAAGATTAGTCTCTTTCTGCTTATTCTGTGAGACACTATTGAATAATTGCCATTTCCTTGGTATTCAAAAGGTGTTTTTATCTTATAGTATCAGAACACCAGAGATTTGATTGTCCTTCTCTAACTCTGTTTATGTCTAGTTTGATACATCCAAAAATTGTCCACACTTGCAAGTTACTGTGGATATTTGGCAGACTACATTATCCTCTCATGCAGGTGTAAAAGTGCATTATTTTTAAATCAATTTTCTAATCTACCCATAAAGCTCATCAGAGCTTATTCAACTCATATAATCTACCACAATTGCAAACATATTTTGTAACTACTGCTGTCTGCAGAAGTCTTCCGAAGGAATAGTATCTGTGACAATGAAAACAGTACCATTAGTGATAAATACAAATATAAAGATTTATTGAAAATGTAAGCATTTGAACCTCAAATATTTGAAACTATATATCCTGGTTTCTAGAAAGGTGGTACAGAATTAGGCCGTGACCATAATCTGACTAGCCTGAGTTTGTATCCCTGTATTTATTTTTTGTTTTTATGCTGAGGAAGATTTGCCTTGAGCTAACATCTGTTGCCAATCTTCTTCTTTTTGTTTGAGGAACGTTGGCCCTGAGCTAAGATCTGTGCCAATCTGCCTCTATTTTGTATGTGGGTCAACACCACAGCGTGGCCACCGGTGAGTGGTGTAGATCCACGTCCAGGAACTGAACCTGGGCCACTGAAGCGGAGCACGCCAAACTTAACCACTAGGACCCTGGGCCAGCCCCTGTATCCCTGTTTTGACATTTAATATGCTCTGACACTCTCATCAAGTTTCTTACTTTGAATAACACTCTACTCTGCTATTTTTTAGATACTGGGCTCTCAGTACGTTATGTAATACCTCAAACTTGCTGATTTCTCATCTCTAAAGTAAGGATAGCTAAAGCACATGAATAGGGAAGAGGGATTGTGAGGACTTGACGAGTTTTCTTTGTCCTGGCCTCAATTTGGATTCTCCACTAAAAGTGGTTATAAAGCTGAAGAGAAGCACTAAAGAATAGAGTGGAAAAGAAGCTATGCACATCACGAAGATAAATGGAGTGTAGCTAATAAATAAATCACGTACAGACTTGCTGAATCTCCTAGAAATTTTCATTTTGATAGTAATATCATTTTTTTCATTGGACATTTGGAGAATACAATATGTATATCACAGAAAATAGGTTTGAAAATGCATTTTGGTGTTCCTTATTTAGTAAATAAAGTTAGCTGTCAACTATTTTAGTTGATCACCTCCTTTCTTTCTTTTAAATGCATCCTCCCTTAGCTACAGAGAACACTGCATCTTCTATCAATCACCTTTGAGATACTTGGAAATTTTCATCGACGTGCTGTTTAATATATTGTCAGTTAAGATGTCAACTGAAATTGCAGGTTGCGTAAAGTACATACATAAACAGTTATATTTAAAAAAAATAAACTATCGTTAACTATCAATCTAGCTGGGAAGTGACATGAGCAATTTGGCTTCTTAGAAAATTAACTAATCAGCAGAGAAGAGAAAGGTTTGAAGGAGAGTGACACTAGAGGAAAGGTTTACTTGGCGGTTGTAGTAATTGAGGTGAGATACGGTGATCTGAACTAAGGGACAGGCAATAGGAAAATACAAGATAAATTCAAGAGATGTTGAAGGGAAAAGTTTGACAGAATACAGTGACTTATAGGTTGGGAGTGTGTGAGCCAGAAAATGGCAATATTTCTGATTGGGAAAGTCATGGTAACATTAACTGAGATAGAGAACACAGGAGCAGGAGCAGCCTTTGTGGATAGTCTGATTATTTCTGTTTGGACACAGTGATTTTTGAAGAGCATGTTCTTAGAAACTTTGACATTTTTCTTCCACAGAATTTTTTGCCTTATTTCCAATTTAGCATCACTACTTACAAAGATATTCAAATTTTGTGGTTGATTTTTATTTAAGAAAAAGAATATAACACCTATGTATGTCAACATTGATAAATTCTCATAGGTACACACATATATATAAAGAATATATCAATATAGTCTAGATTCTTCTATATTTTATTCACTTTTATATAACATCTATTTACACCATTTCAATCACGAAATTATTTTTGTCTAGTCTTTTTAGTAGTATTTCTCTCATATTGTATAACTATCAATCTTCCGTCTGGTCTTACTGGATCTCATATCAACCACTTCTAATGACGGCACCAAAGTCAATAACTTTAGATATATTTAACCTATTTTTAGCGTCATATTTAATCATCTCCTAAAGTTGGTAAATATTTCAAGGAGCAGATCATTTTCTTAAGCCTGTGGCAATTCTTTCATAATTTGTATTTGTTCATTATTTGGTTACTGCTGCCACTTCATTTTCAACACTTGCAAGTAGTCATAATAAAATTTAAAGCATTATGATCATAAATAGATTTAATTATGGTGCTAGAAACAATAGCACCTTTCTTAAAAAAAAACAGAAAATTCGTTCTCCATAATTGCACCAGGGATATGAGTCTTAAAACAAACCTCCTATAAAATTGCTAAACATTTTATATAACATCAGTTGGGTACCTAAAATTTAACCACTCTAAATAAAGAGGATATTATCTGTCTCTGAGCATTTTTCCTCCACACCTAGACCTTTGCTCTCAGGCCACCCTTGTCAAAAGGAACGTATGGTATAGTTGTGATAGTTACTAAATGTGGATCAAATATATCTAACACACATTCATTAGTATCTATAGCTTTTTGCTGGCGCTACTTTTTAGTTTCAGGGATTGTAGAGTGTTTTGATGTAACTGAGAATTTTTTACTCTTTATCTTTGTGTTTACCCATTCTTATTCTCTTTGGAAATTTGTAGCTTCTCAGCAAGGAGAATTGGAAACTTGTATTCATGCTAATCTTTTCCAAGAAGTCACATCTGATGAGATTTATATTTTAAATTTTTTATACATTCACCAATGCGAGTAGTTTTTCAACTGGTAATGTTGTTTGCCTGGTGACCACTCATATAATAAATGATAATGTTGGTTTCTCTCTTCCAATATTTATTTCTCTTGTTTATTTTTCTTCATTTTCTTCAGTAATAACTTATAGAACAATAGTTAAAGCATCATTGGATGGTCACAATTAAATCGCTCATAAATTTCATGCTAAAATTCTTTGTGTTTTATTCTGCTGCCCATAATTGAAACTGGACCAGAGGGATCTTAGAACTCGGAGCGCAAGCTGTTTAGTCAATTCATCAAAAGTGGAAAGGCTTTCCACACTGCTGCTCTACGGCCCTCCTTGGAGGCTTTCGTCCTCTTAGTTCCTGCACTTCTGGGTCACATTTGAAATCCCAGTAGGAAAGCTATGAAAGAAAAAGGGCAAAAATTAATGAAAATTTCCTTTTGATATTTTACCTTTTCCATTCAGTAAGGGATACCCTCATCAGGAACACATACTTGTTTCTCAGGGTCACAGGAGGACTCAACTTATTGATAAAAGGAGTTGGATCAGACTCAGAAAATGAGAAGAGATTGCCATAAACATTGTGTAAGGTATTGGCTGTAAATTGTTTTTTTTTTAATTTTTATGATTTATGTTTCCATTTCCATATTCTAAGATCTTTTATAAAAGTTGTGAATGTCTATTTCAAAATGCTGTTTTGTTATCTATCAAGACAATAAGCAGTCTGTTTACGGACTTTTATGAGATTACATTTTTTTCAACCATTTCCACCACTTTTTCATGATTTATAATTATCTGCTTGGTCTTATGCAATGATGGTCTCATTGTTTCTTTAGTTTTGTTATTTTGTTAAATGTCAGTTTACACTAGCTTTATTAAATGATTTGGTAGCCCCCTCTGTTTCTTTTTTCACTATGCTCTAGAAAATTTTAAATAGCATGAAATACTTTGTTTTTAGATTTTGGTTACCAGCAATTACAAAAATAGCTACTTGGAGAATATTTTATTGTAATTCTATGAAACAGTTTACTACTTGACCAGATCACTGGTTTAATTAGGTTTTCTACTTAAATAAATATTGGTAACTAATAATACATACATAAAATTACACTCATAATCATCATTTTTATGAACTTTTAAAAATGAGATTATATTGAATTTACATAATCCTTTTTGCTTAATCCCCTCTGTAACAAAGATAATATTTGCTTATCTTTTTCTAACACTGTATAATGTTTTTTGGGCTTTTTCACTTTAAAAAACTTATAAAATTTTACTATTTTTAGTTTTAATTTTTATTTTTTGGTGTAATTAAAAAGACATAGCCCTCAGATTTATCAGGTGTATCATCTGTTTCATAATTTATTTTAGCTTTAGTTTTTATCATTTTCTTTTAGATGCTTTCTTTTGTCTTGTTTATTTCCAATTGCTTCTATATATTCTTTAATAAAAATGTAAGGACATGCAGTTTTTTATTTGAAATTAGATTTATCAGCACGAGAATGTTTTCATTATTTTATATTTCTAAATACTTGTCTTTCCAGTTGTCAATTTCTTCTTTAAACAAGAGCAAGTCACTTGCTTCCTCTCTTTCTTCATTCCTTCCTTCTTTCCAGCCTTCCAGACTTATAATTATAGATTTCAAATTTAAATAGCTGACTGTTACTTATACTTTTAGTGGAGTCTGATATAAAAACATGGGCAGTATTTTCCACTATACTGTATTTGTATTGTAATTTGCACCTAAATGTCCTCTGATAATCTGAGTACAGACAAGAAAAGGTAAGCGCTTCCAATACCTTTCCTGATTTTTATTTTTCTCCCCAACTAGCAAAGAGCTAACAAAATTTTACTCTCTTGATATGTAGGCTTAAAAACAGAAGCCCATTTATGTGCACACAGTGATTAGATTATAAAACATGGTAAGCCTGCCATGCCCTCCTCAGATCCTTCTTCCTAGGCAAGGCCCCATTAGCCTTCTGCAGTAGGGAGACCTGATGTGATATAATTAAGCCCTTCTTGCACCAAATTCCCTGGCCACACTTACATTCTTATATCTCTTTTGAAGTGGAAAACTTTGAATGAAATGTTAGACCTTGACTGGCATGTGTGGGCCACATGTTGATTCTTATCACAGGGAACATATATCTGAATTGGCGTGAATCACCTTATGCTCACAATAACTCCATTAAAATTTGTCTACAAGCTTTATATTTTGCAATATATCAAGCCAAAAAATGCCTATATCCTCTTCAGTTATATCCATCAATTATCTACATTTCAACACATTTATTTCTGCTCAGTGTTTATATATACATATGTAACTATATGCTTACATACATACCTATTCACATACATGATATATACATAGACATTATTTTTTGCTAATACATTTCAGAGCAAATTGAAGAAATCACTATGCTTTACCATTAAAACACTTCAAAGTGTATCTCCTAAGAACAAGAACATCCTCCTACATAAACATAATATTTACATCATTTTCAATAATACAACATTGATACAATGCAATTTTACAATTGTCCCAATAACAAAATTCAAGTTTTTTTTCTTTTGCTTCAAGATCCAATTAAGGATCATGCACTGAATTAGGTTATTAAGTCCTTTAGTTTAAATTAAATTAAATTTAGAAAAGTCTTTTCCTAACTTAAACTTTGGTTGTTGGCAATCAGTATAGGCTAGTTATTTTTAGGTACGTATAAATTTGGTTTTCTGATAGCTGCCTCATGATGGGGACTAAGTTAAGGTGTTTGCACAAGAATACAACAAAAGTGATGTGTATTTCTCACAACATGGGATTATTCTGTTAGTTTGTCCTGTTACTGGTGATATTAAGTGATAGAGAGCTAGTGGATATCCAAGACACTGAGTCATCAAATGAACTTTTCTAATTCTCTCATCTCTTTTGCATTTATTAGCTGTTGTTCTGTTAAGAAGAGCATTCCTTCTCTATTTATTTATTTATTTACTTATTTATTTATTTACCTACTTATTTGCTTATTTAGATAATTCAGGTGAAGCTTATGGATTTTTTTTTTTTTTACTCAATATGATATAATCCATCATCATCGCTATTTCCTTTGATACATATATTTTCCTTTCAAACGTCCCAATTAGTGTTGGAGAACTTTCTCACTTTTTGGCCAAACAAATTTTTTGAGAGCAGATTGTATGTTACTTATTCTAGAGTTGTAATCAGCATATTAGTAGGGGATAAAATTTAATGAGAGATGGTAAGACTGACTCGATTATGTGGAATGGAGTTTAGAAACCAACATCTGGGCACTAGCTTTGTTCATTACTACTGGAATGTCATTAGGTCTAAAGTCTTTCAGTAGAGACAAGTAGGAAATATGTAGCATGATAATTACAAATTGATATTGAAGCTTCCAATTCTTATTCAACAAAACAGGGTTCTTCACCACTGTATTTTACTATATGGTGAGAATCTTGATTCCCAAGGAGTTGTTGCTTTCTTTTTCACTATGATACATCATATATGCAAGGATAACCAAATTACCACACCAGCACCACTGCTAACAGTAAAGCTACTTAGTAAAGTTCAGCAGTACTGTGCAATCTTTTGTCTTTTTTATATATCCTATTGAGAACATACAGTTAAAATAATATATTCAAAAGTTAGCGGTATTTATTCTATTTTCTTCTGTGTGAATATTGCCAATTTGATATGTACTTAGGCCTGTTACTTTCTGTTTATCTTCAATATTAAGTCATTCTAGTTGATCTAAATTTAGTTTCAGAGAGGTGAAATGTTCTCAAGTCTCGAATTAAAAAATATATGAGTATGCCAGTGAGAATAGCAGAGTAGGTATCTTCAAAGTCTTGTAGTTTTCAGTCGACAGATCTTTTACTTCCTTGTTTAAATTTATCCCTAAGTATTTCATTGTTTTTGGTGCTATGGTGAATGGGATTGTTTTCATTTCTTTTTCATTGATATTTCATTGTTGGCGTATAGAAACATAATTGATTTCTGTATGTTGATCTTGTATCTTGCAACTTTACTGAATTTGTTGATTAGTTCTAACAGTTTTTTGGTGGAGTTAGGATTTTCTATATATAATATCACCATAAACATTCAAAAAAAAGTAAGGGCAACCTACAAAGTTGGAGAAAATATTTGGAAATCTTATACTGATAAGGAGTTAATATTCAAAATATACAAAGAACTCATATAAATCAATAGCAAAAGAACAATCTAATTAAAAATAGGAAGAAGAATAGAATAGACATTTTGCCAAAGAATATACCCAAATGACCAACAGTTATGAAAATATACTAGATATCACTAACAATCAGAAAAATGCAAATAAAAACCACAAGATATCACTGCACACTTGTTTGAATGACTATTATCAAAAAGATGAGATATGTATTAGCATGAATGGGGAAAAAAAGACAACCCTTGTGCACTGTTGCTGGGATTGTAAATTGGTATAGCCACTATGGAAAACAGTATGGAGGTTTCTCAAAAAATTAAAAATAGAATTTCCATATGATCCAGGAATTGCCATATATCCAGCAATGGATATATATCCAAAGGAAATGAAAATAGGATCTTGAAGAGATATCCACATTGTCATGTTCATTGCAAAATTATTCACAATAGCCAAGATGTGGAAACAACCTAAGTGTCCCTGAAAGGATGAATGAATAAACCATGAATATGAATATACCATGGTATATATACAATGGAATATTATTCAGTCATGAGAAAGAAGGAAATCCTGCCATTTGCAACAACACGGATGGACCTTGAGACATACAAAGATGAATGCTGGGGGCCCGGGTTCAGATCCCAGGTGTGCACCGATGCACCGCTTGTCAGGCCATGCTGAGGCAACGTCCCACATAAAGTAGAGGAAGATGGGCATGGATGTTAGCTCAGGGCCAGTCTTCCTTAACAAAAAAAGAGGAGGATTGGCGTGGATGTTAGCTCAGGGCTGATCTTCCTCACAAAAAAAAAAAAAAAGATAAATACTGATGATATCACTTATGTGTGAAATCTGAAAAAAACAAACTCATAGAGAGTAGAATGGTTGCCACGGGTTGGGGGAGGGGGAAATGGGGAGTTGTTGGTCAAAGGGTACAAATTTCCAGTTATGATAAATAAGTTGTGGTGATATATTGCACAACACAGTAATTGCAGTTAACAATACTGTATTACATGCTTAAAAGTCGCTAAGAGAGTAGATATTAAATGTCTTCATCACCAAAAAGAAATAGTAATTATATGAAGGGATGGAGATGTTTAACGCCATGGTGGTAATCATTTTGCAATATACAAGTATATCAAATCAACAGGCTGTACACCTTAAACTTACACAATGTTATTTGTCCATTATCTCTCCATGAAGTATATGCAGATAGATATATAATATAACACATACTATGCATCTATCTGTCTGTATATATATAGATATACAATCTCACTCTTTCTTCTCTTTCTGCCATCCTTTTCATTCCTGTTCTAAGTAACCAATTCTTATTGTTAAAACTAAGCAGATATATTCATATTGTCTTCTTTCCTGTTATTTCTTACACAAAAAAACAGTACATTAGACTTGCTCAGTGTCATCTGTCATTTTTTTACTTAACATATTAAAACTATAGTATAAATTCTAGGAAGTGTGATTTATGGGTCAAGTGGTAAATACATACGTAGTTTTGATAGATACTGCCTTCACAGGGGTTATAACATTTCATAGTCCCAGCAGCAGTAATAATATGACACTTCATTTCCCCACAGCTTGGCCCCACAGCATATGTTATCATGTCTTTGAATTTTGTCAATCTAGTAGGTGAGACACCGTGACTAAATATAGTTTTAATTGGCATGTTGCTTATGAGTAAATTCAGCTATTTTAGATCTTTTTTGAGCATTTTTAAAATTAACTGCAAGTCTCTTATTTATTATCACATTGAGCTTTTAGTCTTTTCTTCCTTCAATATTTTAAGTTTATCGGCTCTTTTATTCTTTGGTATATATTGTATCTATTTTTTACCCAGTTAGTCATTTGCCTTTGATATTGCTAACTGTTCTTTGCAACAGAATGATTTTTAAAACTTATATATCAGAGTCATTAATTATTTTTATTACTTCTAAATTTTCAGACATAATTGGAAAATCTGTACTCATATGCAGATTTTAAAGGACTTCTCTCATGTTTTTTTCTAGTATGTTTATATTGTTCATTTTTACATTTAAATCTTATCCACTAAGCCTTACCAGTGTATTTTAACAAATGATACAATTTTACCTTCTTAATGACTATCTAATTGTGCCAATATCATTTATTAATATGCTTATTTTGACCCCAGCAATTTGGAACATGAACTTTATGATATACTGAAGTTCCATATTTCTTTAGTGTACTTTGGACTTTCTATTCTGTTCTACTTGATTGTTTATTTACCAACCAGTACTACCCTCTTTTAATTTTAGATGCTCTATGTTTTAATAACTGATTTGGTTAGTCCACTCAATTTTACTGTTTATTCCTAAATATGTTATTTTTTGTGGCCATGGTAAATAAGATCTTCTCTTCCACTACATCTTTTAACTTTTTGTTGTTTATGTATTTGATAGCTATTGAGTTTTGCATGTTGATATTCTATTCTGCTATATTAGTGAATTGTTTTTTGTTTTCAGTTAGTATACATAAACAACCCAAAAGAATTATTGATAAAAATATCACAAAATCCACAAATGGCGAGAATGTCATTTATACTTTTACAATTCTTATGCCTGAAAGTATTATTCCTCTCCTAATTGCATTTCCTAATTGGATCCCTTTTCTAATTGTTTCCCCATTAAATGTGATTCTGACTTGTGATAAAATTTATATTTCAGGTTCTTACCAGACAGATCCCACTCCCTGCCCTTTTCATGTCCCGGGCATTTATCAGTAGGAAAACTTCTTCCCTAATCATCTCCCTTATTTTGTCTGTCCATTCATATTTTAAATGTGTGGAGAACAAAGATTATAACAGTTATTTTTGTAATTCTTCTCCTTACCACATGGAGCGTGTTTTCGTGAAACAAGCTCTTTAAATGATCTAGACTCATTACTTATAAAGTCTATGATTCCAAGCAAAGAAAAACAGGCCAATAATGCATAGAAAGTAGGAAAATTACAGAAATAGTTGGAAACATTTTTATTAGTTGTCAAGGGGGTAAACAAGTGCTTATGTGACATGATTTTAGAAGTCCAATTATTCTTTATACATCTGAAAATACCTTTCCAGGAAATTTCTATACTATTTTATATCCCACTTTGAGATATGTATAATTTCTTACCAAAGCAAAAGACACATGGCTCCCTATGTACACCTCAATTTTTGAGAAAAAGTAATGTTTATTCAATATTAAAATTAGGCCACGAACATGGCCCCTACACACTATTTCTTTTTTTATAGGTAATTACTTCTTGAAGATACCTATAAATTATTTATTTTAAATTGATATTCTGGAAGAGATGGTTGGTGTTCACTTTGTTTTGTTTATTAACTTTTGTTGTGTTTTCCTTGTTGTAATAAATTTTGACATTAGGAAACTGTTAGAAGAACTGCTCATCAGGGAAGCAGGAAAAGCAATGTCATGGAGGATACCCAAATCCTTGGAAAAAAACTAGCAAAGAACTCTCCCTTGATGAATTAAAATTTTGTTCAAGAGGTATGTCTATGAATTGAATGAATTGAAAAGAGTAGGCCTAAAGTTTTTCTTTGAATGAATGACAAGATCACTTTGTTATAAGGGTCAACACCAATACAAATAATAATAAATTTTTTTTTTGCTGAGGAAGATTAGTCCTGAGCTAACATCTGTGCCCATCTTCCTCCACTGTGTATGTGAGTCACATGCACAGCATGGCTGACGAGTAGTGTAGGTCCACACCTGAAATCCTAACCTGCGAACCCAGGCTGCCAAAGCAGAGCATGCCAAACTTAACCACTACACCATGAGGCCAGCCCCAAATATTAATAAATTTTAATGTCACTACTATGTGTGTGCAAGCTATCATCTACTAGAATCTCTCTAACCCACAGCTCTTCCTTTTTAACTGTCTTGTCCATTAAAGTCAATGCTTGCACAAGGAAATTCTGTTAAAAAAAGACGAGAAATTTTACTTAAATTACCTCTTTTAATTCTACAAAGAAAATCTGTGTATGTGTGTGATCAGACCCTTTTTAAAAATCTTTGCTGACCTATAAAAATAGTAGTAGTGAGAAACTTGCAAGGCCACAGTGGAAGGATGATTCTTGGAATGAGAAGGCCTGAAAGAGTAGTTTTTGTTATAGAGTCTAGTTTTGCATTATCTTTAGCTTTTAGTGATACTACAAAATATCGTCTCAGCATTCAGAAAATTCCAAGCAGGCTTAGATTGAGAGGTTGAATTTGTGTTTAACTATGGTCTCATTGTACTGGGATTTTGATATTTTGGCTATTAACAGAAAAATGAAAAAGAGAAAAAAATCCTAGAATCTCTAATCACTGGTGGGATAGCAAATCTACGTAATTACATAGTAAGTGTTGCACAGGGAATGAGGAAAAAAAGGCGCTACTGGAATTGAGGTGATATCCTTACTTACTAGAACAGGGAAGATATAATCATTTTGAAATATTTTTTTATGGATCATGATTTTGCACATGTAACTTCTCCTTTCCAATTAATTTCTCCATCTGCACTTGCCATACTCTTGGAAATGCGTATACAGAAAGAAGCAAAACAAATGATAGTGAGAACAATTTTGAGAAATAACAGGGAAAATTGTTTATGTATTTAGGAGTTAGACAGTTGAAAGGTCAGTTATGTAACAGAAAATTCATTTAAAGACTAGAAAGTTTAATAGTCTGGAAAAAATCCCTGTTGAAATAAATAGCCGTATTCTTCAGAACAGCAGCCTGTCAAAAGCAAAGATCAATTTACAACTGCACACCATCCGAGCTTTGGGAGGAGGAGATGGTCCTTAACACTTGCAACAGAAAAGTGAACCAAAGGAATTCAAACTGGTTTCAGGTCTCCATTTCTTTTAAAGGTACGGGGGGATTGATATATATTTCTTATTCTGAAATAAATTTTCAAACATCATGGGAAGACAAATGTCCAAATAATAAATTGGCTGGCAATTTAGAGACAGCCATATCTGTGGACATATATCTGTGGACATATCACTTATAGAATTATGATTTGGTTGACATTTAAAATTGTCAGTAAAGCCAAATGGCCTTCCTGCTTTCCTCTATATTAATCTGAATTCAGACTATTAAAAGGAAACATATATTTCAATCTTACCACATACTAAATTCATCAGAGCCTTTTGGATAAATACATGTTATGATCCAAATATGGCTTTAAGCATAATCTTGTTTACACTCTACATTAAATAACTCTTCCTTTTTAATAATCATAATTGATTAATAATGGAATATAATGAAATTTAAACTGATCAATATTCTTAACATGCTGGTAACTATGATTTGTCTACTGTGAAGTAATAAAACCAGAATAAATATGAAAATAGGACTTTACTTTCTTGAATAAGTTAACAAAATAATTCCTAAGTTTAGTGATAGCTATACATTTTTAAAATCATATACCCTTATGGATAAAATTTATAATGTCTTTTTTCTTTAAAAAAAGTTATTTTTAGTTGGAGATATTATTTTTCTCATTGAAAATTAAGACAAAAATATAAATTATTCTTATTGAGTAACCTTGGATTTGTTTCCTAATAAAGCAACTTTTTTTCTTATATTTTCCATATTTGTAAAAGATGTTAAATGCTAGATAATGGTGTCTCTATCTCTCTTTTGTACTTCAATGGATTTTCTAAATTATTCATAAAAGACTAAGAATGTATTTTGTATCTAAATATACTTATTTTTAACTTTCCTTTTGAATTCATAATCAATATAATACTAGATGTAATGCAATTACCTAAACTCATCAGTGTTTCAGGTTCCCAGCATATGACACCTGTCCGGAAGCATCGATGTTCATGATTGACAGGCCAGGCACTTTACTCAAGAGATTCCCTAATTTGGATGGTGATTCTTCTTTCGGATCATCAGGAGTAAATACAAGCAGATGGAAGCCATGTGTTCTAGAGCTTTCATGTCACATTATCAGTGTGAATATATTTTCCCAAATAATCTTTTGAGCTCAATATAATTCTGGTCTGAATCATGAATTATTCCTTCTTCTCTCACTCATATCACTTCTGTAAATCCACTAGAGTATTTGTTTTAGTGATTTTTTTTGCTACTTAAAAGGAGGGAAATTGCCTGAAAACTCCTACCATTACACAAGAGATGAATCCTTCTGCTTTTACTAGTGCTACAGAACGCTTTATCTTACTCTTGATGAGTATGTGACTTTCAAGTAGCTCAAAATAAGCAATTACAAAATTGACAAATTAAATGCCTGATTATTAAACATGATTGAATTTTGTTAATTAGATCTCATAACATATATTTTGCATTTTGTAATAAAAACTGGTGTGTTCTCCCCCAGAGGATTTCAAGTTGCTCAGCTAAATGCATATTTTAAGTTGTACAGAACTTTATTCATTTTCTATTCACTTCTGCTTTAGATTGTTGTTTGAGATGATTAACAAACTACCCTATTTTTAGGATTTTCTAGATAGTTTATTAGATCATTCTCTACGTTAATCATTTATTCTAAATTACTATAGGAAGTTAAACTAAGAGTGTGAAGTTTTAGTTACATCATGTATATTTCACCTATCCATGAATGTAAAGCATAATGTCACAATAACACAACTTGAATTATGATTAAACTTAAAAGTTGAGACCA
The DNA here is from genome assembly GCF_057802395.1 of Ceratotherium simum simum. Lineage (NCBI taxonomy): Eukaryota > Metazoa > Chordata > Mammalia > Perissodactyla > Rhinocerotidae > Ceratotherium > Ceratotherium simum. Next base: position 9,014,562 of record NC_141910.1, on the reverse strand, counting down.
GCTGTCCTTGTTCTACTTACGTAGATTCACGGCTGTTGTCAGCTGCACTAGAGAGAACATTCCCTGCTCTCCACAATCATGTAGGCGAGGCAAAGATAAACACACTCTTTTGGAGCCACACTGTTCAACAGGCAGGATAGGGACCACTGGCCTGAATAACCCAGCAGATAATAATGAAGCAAAGCAGAAAGCATCTCTTCTGCACTTGCAGAGTAGGGTTAAAGGTCACTGCGGGCACCAGATTTGTGTTTATGATCACAGCCTTAACTAAAAGCTCAGAGAATGACTAATGGCAAGTGCCGATGAGAGTTATCCTACTGGATAACAGCCATGCAAAGAGACAGTTCACTACTAAGAGTGCTTCAAAATTTTGCATATTATTTTTTCTTGTATAATTTGAACATGATAAAAATATTATCAAATTTTTTGAAAAGGCAAATAAAATCACCTATAGTCTAGCCTCCAAATGAAACTATTGTTTTATATTGTCCTATCTCCTATTATACCTTTCCTTTGCCATTTTTTCACAATATCAATTATAGAAAATATTTTAGCATGTGTTCTACATTTTTATTGAGCAAAACATTATAACCATTTCCGTGCTTTGATAGTTCTGTAGAATAAATTGAAATCCAAAAGATCTCTGAGAACAAGACGGACTCTCTGTGGCTAAGTGGGATCCAGAAACAAAATGGTATCAGAGAGTGAGGTCAGCATCATGGCGGAGTGTGTTGTTTCCTTTGTCTCTCCCCTCTAAGTTACAACTAAATGGACATTCATCAACCAACAGAAGATTCCCTATGCAACACAACAGGACTCCTGAGAGATCCACACAGCTATATATCTGCAGGTGTGTGGACTAGATCCCTGGAAAGCAGTGGAATTAGGTGAGCAGATCCCTCCCCATGCCTGGAAGCAGTGATCCAAGTCATGGATCCTCACACGGTGGCCGGTCTGACTGTGCATGGAGGCAGGGCAGCCTGGCCCACACATGAAAATTTTCAGAGTTCTAGCCCAGCCAACAGAAGCACCCGCCTACCAAGGCAGCCCTGCCTGCATGAATGCTTCCCACCTAGTGGTGGAGGCTCAACCTGCACGAAGTCTCCCTGCCCACCAAGCACAACAGCTCAGCCAGATGTGCCTGCAAGTGCAGTGCCAGCCTGATAGAAAATGCCCCTCTTGCCTAGCCCAGCAGCTCAGCCAGACCTGCCTGCCTGGTAGAGAAGCCCCACCCATGTGAGCACAATCCACTCACCAAGCACAGCAGACCCACCCGTGTGAGTGCAACCTGCCACGTAGCTGCAGCCACCCAGCACGAATGCAGAGGAGCCCAACCAGCACAACTACCAGCACATGGAGCAGGATCAGAAAACACAGCTCCTTTCCCCCCTCCACGCTGGCAGGTACAATCTGCAACCTGACACCACCACAAATTCACCGGCAGAGGATCAATTCATCAAACACCATGAAGAAATATAGTAACGCTGCAGAACAGAAGGAAAATGACTACTCTCCAGAAACCAATCCTGAGGTCCAGGAAATTACAATCTTAATGACAGAAAATTTGAAATAGTTGTCATAAAGAACTCTTCCACTGTGCCTCTGGCATGCGTTTTCAGTTACATCTACAATCTCTGTAACTTCAAATGCTTCTCTGAAAGTGCTCTATAATGAAATTTGTTTTCTGTTTGTTTGTTTTTGTTTTCCAATATTTCCAATAGTTTGTTTTCTAATATTTTCAATATTCTGTAGACCTGGACGTGGAGTAGATTTTTTCCTTACTTCTCATTGCTACTTCTGTATTCACTCTCCATTTTTACACCCTAAACCTCCAGTTTAATCAAGCTCATGCTTCTTTTCATTGTAGTCTTCTCAGTCATTTGGGGTTTTTTCGACCTCATTCCTTTTTTTTTTTTTATTTTGGTGAGGAAGATTGGCCCTGAGCTAACATCTGTTCCGATCTTCCTCTTTTTAAGCTTGAGGAAGAGTGGCCCTGAACCAACATCTGTTCCAATCTTCCTCTATTTTGTTTATGGTTGCTGCCACAGCGTGGCTTGATGAGTTCAACCTCATTTCTTGAAGGTTTAGCACCTAATTTACTTTTTCTTCTCCACAAATATGGTGATAACTTATTTTCTTTAACCAACTTCAACCATTTGTCTTTGCATCCTACCTTTAGCACTATCTCTTCTGGGAAATGATTAATTGCACATCTCTATTCATTCCCACTCTGCCCATGGTTTCAGATGAAGCATTACAAAATAAATGTAACATTTTCTCCATTGATAGCTCAGAGGAAGTGAAGAACAAGATGATGCAAAAGAATATTGTAATCCTCTGTAATCAATAAAAATTTGGTGGCTTTCCTCATCTTGGCACAAAAGGGAAAACCAAAAATAAAATAAATTATAGTCATCTATGTCCAGTTAAATATGGAATCCTGTTTTCTCTATTTCATACTAAAAAGAACTTACTGGAATTTTCTAATTTAATTCAAAATTTCTTACAAAGTAAAGCTTTGAAGAATTAATGAACTGAACTCATTTGTAAGATTAAGTTAAACTCTTTTTATAATAGAAAAGAATGTGTTGCCTGAGTAGTATTCTTCATGCCAGTGATAGATATATCTTCCTGCTTTAAACCTGACTAAATGCCATTTTTTCTCCTAATATGCTATTCAATGGAATGTTTTACCCAGTTTTACACTGTGAGCATGAAACATGATTATGAAAACTTGTTATATCAATATAGCCACAAAAGTGAGAGAAATTAGTTCTGAATCATTTCTGTATGATACAAAATAAAATATGTAGAATGAATAGATACTAGTCTTTAAATCTGAACTTTTATATTTTATTTAATATATATTAATTCTAATTTCTACTTGCTAGTTCTAAATGAAGACAACTGACTGAGATTTAAATATATATTCACACACAGTACAACACAAATGAGAGACAGATTAATAGAGAGAGACAGGGAGAGAGAGAGACAAATTCTCAAATAAAATAAAAGGAGTATACAATTTAATACACACTTAAAGGGTTAAGTGTATTGCTAAGGTCACCAAAATGCCAGCATTAAGAACACAGAATTGAGCCCATGTTTTTGGTCTCATCACTGGAGGTCTGTACAGTATATCACAGCTGTCATCATAGAGTTTTTGTTATTTTTTTACTTTTTTTTTTTTTGCATATGAGTCAGCTGATTGGCCCCAAGATGGCTTAAATTCCATCAAAGTAATTGCAAAACTCATAACATTCGCAGGAAGAATAATGCGAGTCTGATCCACTACTGTATTTGTGCTTGGATTTGGTGAGGCTGACAATCTGAGTTTATACCTGGAATGGTAGAGATAAATCTTGAGACTCCCAATGACGTTCAAGCAATCAAACATTTTAGAATATTGACAATTCTAACAGGACTTCTCTTCTAGAATTGATTTTGGCATCTGTATCACTACTTAAGTAAGGTTGAGGTGGAGAAAATTTTTCTAGTGTTTTTATTGTAATAGAAAGAAGGTAAATTCCAAGATCACTATATTTATTTTTCTTTATCATTAAAAAAATCCATAGCTATCACCACCACAAAGTGTAAAATGAAATGCACAAGCATTGTACAATTGCTCATATTCACAGTAATCTCTATATGAATCAGTACTATGATGAAACTACCCCTAAAACCTCATTATGATTTGAGTCTACAAACTTGAAAATATATTGTTCACAAATGGCTGGATGTGACAACATGGATGGACATTGAGGGTATTATGCAAAGTGAAATAAGTCAGAGGGAGAAGGTCAAATACCGTATGATTTCCTTCATTAAGTAGTAGATAATAACAACAATAAACAAACACATAGAGACAGAGATTGGATTGGTGGTTACCAGAGGGTAAGGGGGGAGGGAGGAGGGCGAAAGGGATAATTTGGCACATGTGTGTGGTGATGGGTTGTAATTAGTATTTTGGTGGTGAACATGATGTAATCTATGCAGAAATAGAAGTATAATGATGTACACCTGAAATTAATACAATGTTATAAACCAATGTTACTGCAATAAACAAAAAATTAAAAAAAAAAAAAGAAAATATGTTGTTCAGGGTGATAGGTGCGTTATTTTCTGTCCTGGCAAAACACAGCCTTAAAGTTTTATTTCTTCAAATGTTGAAGACACCACACTTTGGAATTAAGACTATAGGACTTGTAAAGGAAAAACAAATATAAAAAATAATTTAGTGGATAAAATAGAAGTTCCATTCACAGAGACATTACAATTTTTAATCATTCAATAATTAATAATTATTTCATAAAAGTATAAGGATTTTTTGCACAGATTATTAAGAAAAAATTAATTCATAGAGATTCCCATTTTTACATATATATTTTAGACTTGATGTAGAAAATATTGAAAAAAATATATACATCCTCAGATCTAAGAGCTGCGTGTACATGATACTCACATGTCACCACACCACCCCTTCTATCACGGCAAAGAGGATCTATCTTCTGGGTGGTAGGTAAAAGGTTTGACCTTTATTATCATTATTTTCCAGGTTTTCTGTAGAGATCTGTACTTTTTGCTTAGCAGTGTGTTATGAAAGTTTCCCACATTTATAAATGTTTCTCAGTGATGCAACTTTTTTTTTTTTTTTTGCTGAGGAATATTCGCCCTGAGCTCACATATGTTACCAATCCTCCTCTTTTTGCTTGAGGAATATTTGCCATGAGCTAACATCTGTTCCAATCTTCCTCTATTTTGTATGTGAGTTGCCGCCACAGCATGACAAGTGGTGTAGGTTTGCACCAGGGAACCAAATCTGGGCCACTGAAGCAGACTGCAGTGAACTTAACCACTAGGCCCTGGGGTTGGCCCCCTCAGTGATACAACTTTTAGTCTTTATCACTTTCTATTTTAATACCATAAATTAAATAGGAAGATTCTTATTTAAAAGATTATAAATGAAAAACACATCGGGGTAGACTGCTGTTCAATCAATTCTGCTCACATCTATGATTTTTACCTTAAACCTAAATATTCAAAAGTGAAATGGCCACATTAAGAAACATGTGATAGCCACAGTTTTCATGAAGGCTAAGAGAGGTGAAGAAGCTACAGAAGAAAAGTTTGAAGCTAGCAGTGGTTGGTTCACGAGGTTTGAGGAAAAAAGCCATCTCCATAACATAAAAGTGCAAGGTGAAGCAGCAAGTGCTGATGCAGAAGCTGCAGCAAGTTACCCAGAAGATCTGGCTAAGATAATTCATGAAGGTGCCTACACTGAGCATATTTTCATTATTTAGAGGAAACAGCCTTATATTGGAAGAAGATGCCAGTTAGGACTTTCATAATTAGAGAGGAGAAGTCAATGTCTGGCTTCAAAGCTTCAAAGGACACTCTGAATTTCTTCTTGGGGGCTAATGCAGCTGGTGACTTGAAGTTGAAGCCAATGCTCACTGACCATTATGAAAATCCTAGGGCTGTTAAGAACTATGCTAAATCTACTCTGCCTGTGTTCTATAAACGGAACAACAAAGCCTGGATGATAGCACATCTGTTTGCAACACGGTTTACTGAACATTTTAAGCTCATTGTTGAGACCTACTGCTCAGAAAAAAAGATTGCTTTCAAAATATTACTGCTTATTGACAATGAATCTGGTCATCCAAGAGCTCTGATGGAGATGTACAATGAGATTAATGTTGTTTTCATGCCTGCTAACACAATATCCATTCTGCAGCCCATGGATCAAGGAGTAATTTCAATTTTCAAGTCTTATTATTTGAGAAATACATTTCATAAGGCTATAGCTGCCATAGAGAGTGATTTTTTTTCTGATGAATCTGGGAAAAGTCAATTGAAAACCTTCTGGAAAGGATTCACCATTCTAGATGCCATTAAGAACATTTATGATTCATGAGAATAGGTCAAAATATCAACATTAACAGGAGTTTGGAAGAAGTTGATTCCAATCTTCATGGGTGACTTTGAGGAGTTCAAGACTTCAGTAGAGGAAGTAACTGCAGAAGTGGTGGAAATAGCAAAAGAACTAGTCTTAGAAGTGGACCCTGAAGATGTGATTGAATTGCTGCACTCTCATAACAAAACTTTAATGGAAGAAGCGTTGCTTCTTATGGATGAGCAAAGGAAGCGGTTTCTTGAGATGGAAACTACTCCTTGTGAAGATGCTGTGAAGATTGTTGAAATGACAACAAAAAATTTAGAATATGACATAAACTTAGCTGATAAAGCAGTGGCAGGGTTTGAGAGAATTGACTCCAATTCTGGAAGAAGTTCTTCTGGGGGTAAAATGCTATCAAACAGAATGGTACTCTACAAAAAGTGTTTGTGAAAGAAAGAGACAGTTGGTGTGGCAAACTTCATAGTTGTCTTATTTCAAAAAATTGCCACAGTCACGCCAACCTTCAGCAACCACTCATGATCAGTCAGAAGCCATCAACTTTGAGTCAAGACCCCTCCACCAGGAAAAAGAGTACAACTCCCTGAAGGCCCAGAAGATGGTTAGCAGGTTTTAGCAATAACATATTTTTTTATTGTTGTCATAATAGTTTATAACATTATGAAATTTTAGTTGTACATTATTGTTTTTCAGTCACCATGTAAATACATCCCTTCACCCCTTGTGCCCCCAACCCCCTTCCCCCTGGTAACCACTAAACTGTTCTCTCTGTCTGTGTGTTAGTTTATCTTCCACATATGAGTGAAATCATGTGGTGTTTGTCTTTCTCTGTCTGGCTTATTTTGCTTAACATAATATCCTCCAGGTCCACTCATGCTGTTGCAAATGGGACGATTTCGTCTTTTTTTTATGACTGAGTAGTATTCCATTGTATACATTTACCACATCTTCTTTATCCAATCATCAGTTGACAGACACTTGGGTTGCTTCCACTTCTTGGCTATAGTAAATAATGCTGCAATGAACACAGGGCCCCTTTGGATTTTTGATTTCAGGTTTTTTGGATAAATACCTGGCAGTAAGATCGCTGGAACATAAGGTATTCCTATTTTTAATTTTTTGAGGAATCTCCATACTGTTTTCCATAGAGGCTGCACTAGTTTGCATTCCCCCCAGCAGTGAATTAGGGTTCCCGTTTCTCCACAACCTCTCCAACATTTGTTACTTTTTGTCTTGGTGAATATAGCCATTCTAATGGGTGTAACTTGATATCTTAGTGTAGTTTTGATTTGCATTTCCCTGATGATTAGTGATGTTGAACATATTTTCATGTGCCTATTGGCCATCTGTATATCTTCCTTGTTAAAATGTCTTTTCATATCCTCTGCCCACTTTTTTATTGGGTTGTTTGTTTTTTTTGTTGTTCAGTTGTGTGAGTTCTTTATATATTATGGAGATTAACCCCTTGTCAGATATATGATTTGCAAATATTTTCTCCCAGCTGTTGGGTTGTCTTTTCATTTTGATTGTGGTTTCATTTACCTTGCAGAGGCTTTTTAGTCTGATGAAGTCCCACTTATTTATCTTTTCTGTTGTTTCCCTTATCTGAGTAGACACGGAATTGAAAAGATCCCTCTAAGACTGATGTCAAAGAGTGTACTGCCTATATTTTCTCCCAGGAGTTTTATAGTTTCAGATCTTGCCTTCAAGTCTTTGATTGATTTTGAGTTAGTTTTTGTATATGGCTAAAGAAAATAGTCTACTTTCATTCTTTTGCATGTGGTGTCCAATTTTCCCAGCACCATTTATTGAAGATATTTTCCTTTCCCATTGTATGTTCTTAGCTCCTTTGTCAAAGATTAGCTGTCTAAGGATGTGGGGTTTTACTTCTGGGCTTTCAATTCTGTTCCATTGATCTGTGTATTGGTTTTTGTACTATTACCATGCTGTTTTAATTATTATAGCTTTGTAGTATATTTTGAAGCCAGGGATTGTGATGCCACCAGATTTGTTCTTTTTTCTCAGGATAGCTTTAGCTATTCCAGGTCTTTTGTTGCCTCATATGAATTTTAGTATTTGTTCTATTTCTGTGAAGAATGTCCTTGGGATTCTGATTGGGATTGCATTGAATCTGTAGATTGCTTTAGGTAGGTTGGACATTTTAACTATGTTTATTCTTCCAATCCATGCGCATTTGATATCTTTCCATTTCTTAATGTCATCATCAATTTCTTTCAATAATGTCTTATACTTTCAAAGTATAGGTTTTTCACCTCCTTGTTTAAATTTATTCCTAGATATTTTATTCTTTTTGTTGCAATTGTAAATGGGATTGTCTTCTTGAGTTCTCTTTCTGTTAGTTTGTTTTTAGAGCATAGAAATGCAACAGATTTTTATAAGTTGATTTTGTACCATGCAACATTGCTGTAGTTGTTGATTATTTCTAATAGTTTTCCAATGGATTCTTTAGGGTTTTCTATATATAAAATCATGTCATCTGCAAACAGTGAGAGTTTCACTTCTTCGTTGCCTATTTGGATTCCTTTTATTCCTTTTTCTTGCCTAATTGCTCTGGCCTAAACCTCCAGTACTATGTTGAATAAGAGTGGCAAGAGTGGGCATCCTTGTCTTGTTCTTATTCTCAGAGGAGTGGCTTTCAGTTTTTCCTTGTTGAGTATGATGTTGGCTGTGGGTTTTTCAGATATGGCCTTTATTGTGTTGAGGTACTTTCATTCTATACCCATTTTGTTGAGAGTTTTTGTCATAAATGGATGTTGGATCTTGTCAAATGCTTTCTCTGCATCTGTCAAGATGATCATGTGGTTTTTATTCCTTGTTCTGTTAATATGGGGTATCACATTGATTGGTTTGTGGATGTTGAATCATCCCTGTGTCTGTGGTGTAAATCCCACTTGATCATGGTGTATGTTCTTTTTAATGTATTGCTGTGTTCAGTTTGCCAATATTTAGTTGAGGATTTTTGCATCTATGTTCATCAGCGATATTGGCTTGCAATTTTCCTTCTTTGTATTGTCTTGTCTGGTTTCATATCAGAGTGGTATTGGCCTCATAGAATGTGTTAAGAAGTGTTTCATCTTCCTCTATTTTTTTAGAAGGATAGATATTAAATCTTTGAATGTTTGGTAAAATTCTCCAGAGAAGCCATCTGGTCCTAGACTTTTATTTTTTGGGAGGATTTTGATTACTGTTTCAATCTCTTTACTTGTGATTGATCTATTCAGATTCTCTACTTCCTCTTGATTCAGTTTTGGGAGGTTGTATGAGTCTAAGAATTTATCCATTTCTTCTAGATTGGCCAATTCTTTGGCGTATAGTTTTTCATAGTGTTCTCTTATAATCCTTTGTATTTCTGTATTATCCATTGTAATTTATCCTCTTTCAATTTTAATTTTATTTATTTGAGCCTTCTCTCTTTTTTTATTAATGTGTCTGGCTAAGGGTTTGTCAATTTCGTTTATCTTCTCAAAGAACCAGATCTTGGGTTCATTGATCCTTTCTACTGTTTTTTTGGTTTCAATTTCATTTATTTCTGCACTAATTTTTATTTTTTCCCTCCTTCTGCTGACTTTGGGCTTTATTCTTCTTTTTCTAATTCTGTTAGGTATAGTTTAAGGTTGCTTATTTGGGATTTTTCTTGTTTGTTAATGTGGGCTTGTATTGCTATAATTTTCCCTCTCAGGACTGCTTTTGTTGCATCCCACGTGAGTTGGTATGGTGTATTTTCATTTTCATTTGTCTCCAGATTTTTTTTGATTTCTCCTTTAATTTCTTCATTGAACCATTGGTTGTTCAGTAGCCTGTTGTTTAGTCTCCACATCTTTGTCCCTTTCCCAGTTTTTTTCTTGTAGTTGATTTATAGTTTCATAGCATTATGGCCAAAAAAGATGCTTGTTAGGATTTCAATCTTCTTAAATCTATAGAGGCTTGCCTTGTTTCCCAGCATATGGTCTATCCTTGTGAATATTCCATGCATGCTTGAGAAGAATGTGTAATCTACTGTGTTTGGATGGAGTACTATGTATATATCTATTAAGTCCATCTCATCTAGTTTTTCATTTAAGTCCACTATTTCCTTATTGACTTTCTGTCTGGATGATCTATCCACTGATGTAAGTAGGGTGTTAAGATACCCTATTATTGTGCTGTTGTTGATATCTCCTTTTAGGTTTGTTAATAGTTGCTTTATGTACTTTGGTGCTCCTGTGTTGGGTATATATATGTTTATAAGCAATATGTCTTCTTGGAGAAGTGTCCCTTTTATCATTATATATTGTCCCTCTTTATCTCTCATTACTTCTTTTATCTTGAAGTCTACTTTGTCTGATATAAGTATGGCAACACCTACTTTCTTTTATTTGTCATGAGCTTGTAGTATTGTCTTCCATCCTTTCACTCTTAGCCTGTGTTTGTCTTTAGAGCTGATATGTGTTTCCTGGAGGCAGCATATTGTTGGATCTTGTTTTTTAATCCATCTCGCCACTCTGTGTCTTTTGATTGGAGAATACAGGCCATTTACATTTAGAGTGATTGTTGATATATGAAGGTTTAATGTTGCTATTTTATTGCTCATTTTCTGGTTCTCTTTCATTTCCTTTGTTTCTTGTTCCATGTGTTTTGGACTACCAATTCAGTTTGGTAGTTCTGAATGATGGTTTTCTTAGTTTTCTCTTTATTTATCATATGTGTCTCTGTTCTGATTATTTGTTTAGTGGTTACCATGAGGTTTGTATAAAAAAGTCTCATAGTAGAGATTATCCATTTTCTGATAGCCTCTTATTTCCTTAGACTAAGTCGATTCCATTCCTTTCCCCATCCCCTTCTAAGTTATTATTTTCACAACTTATTCCATCCTGTGTTGTGAGTTTGTGTTTAAAGTGATGAGGTTATATTTCTTTATTGTGTTTTCCTTCCCTTAATATTTGATGTTATAATTAAGTGTTTCCTAACCTATGCTGATAGAAAGCTGCAATTTTTCTGATTTGTGTCTACCTATTTTTCTCCTTGCTCAAAGCTTTGTTTCCCCTTTCTCTTTTATTTTTCAGGCATGAGGGCCTTCTTGATCATTTCTCATAGTAGAGGTCTTGCGGCAATGAACTCCCTTAGCTTTTGTTTATCTGAGATAGTTATTATTTCTCCATTATATCTGAAGGATATTTTCACTGGATAGAGTATTCTTTCCTGAAAGTTTTTGTCTTTCAGAATTTTGAATATATCCTTCCCCTCTCTCCTAGCCTGTTTCTGCCAAGAAATTGGCTGAGAGCCTGACGGGAATTCCTTTGCACATTTTTTGTGTGTGTGTTTCTGCCCTTAATATTTTTTGTCATTGACTTTTGCCAGGTTTACTACTATATGATTGGGATTGGGTCTTTTCACGTTGATATATTTAGGAGATCTATTGTTTTCATTCACTTATACTTCCAGCTCCTTCCCCAGGTTTGGGAAGTTCTCAGCTATTATTTCTTTGAACAAGCTCTCTGCCCCTTGTTCCCCCTGTTCTTGCTCTGGAATACCTATAATCCTGATGTTGCATTTCCTAATTGAGTCAGATATTTCTTGGAGAATTTCTTTTATTTTTTTTTTATTTTTTTTTTATTTTATTTTTTTAAATTTTTTGTTTATTGCAGTAACATTGGTTTATAACATTGTAAAAATTTCAGGTGTACATCATTGTACTTCTATTTCTGCATAGATTACATCATGTTCACCACCAAAATACTAATTACAACCCATCACCACACACATGTACCCAATTATCCCTTTCACCCTCCTCCCTCCCCCCTTCCCCTCTGGTAACCACCAATCCAATCTCTGTCCCTATGTGTTTGCTTATTGTTGTTATTATCTACTACTTAATGAAGGAAATCATACGGTATTTGACCTTCTCCCTCTGACTTATTTCACTTTGCATCATGCCCTCAATGTCCATCCATGTTGTCACAAATGGCTGGATTTCATCATTTCTTATGGCTGAGTAGTATTCCATTGTGTATATATACCACAGCTTTTTTATCCATTCGTCCCTTGATGGGCACTTAGGTTGCTTCCAAGTCTTGGCTATCGTGAATAAGGCTGCAATGAACACAGGGGTGCATGTACCTTTGCAAATTGGTGTTTTCAAGTTCTTTGGATAAATACCCAACAGTGGAATAACTGGATCATATGGTAGTTCTATCGTTGATTTTTTGAGGAATCTCCATACTGTTTTCCATAGTGGCTGCACCAGTTTGCACTCCCACCAGCAGTGTATGAGAGTTCCCTTCTCTCCACAACCTCTCCAACACATGTTGTTTCCTGTCTTGTTAATTATAGCCATTCTGACGGGCGTGAGGTGATATCTCATTGTAGTTTTGATTTGCATTTCCCTGATAGTTAGTGATTTTGAACATCTTTTCATGTGTCTGTTGGCCATCTGTATATCTTCTTTGGAGAAATGTCTGTTCAGGTCTTTTGCCCATTTTTTAATTGGGTTGGTAGATTTTTGGTGTTGAGATGCATGAGTTCTTTATATATTTTGGAGATTAAGCCCTTATCAGATGTATGGTTTGCAAATATCTTCTCCCAATTGTTAGGTTGTCTTTTCGTTTTGTTGATGGTTTCCTTTGCTGTGCAGAAGCCTTTTAGTTTGATGTAGTCCCATTTGTTTATTTTTTCTATTGTTTCTCTTGCCCGGTCAGATGTGGTGTTTGAAAAGATGTTGCTAAGACGGATGTCGAAGAGCGTACTGCCTATGTTTTCTTCTAGAACTTTCGCAGTTTCAGGTCTTACATTCAAGTCTTTAATCCATTTGGAGTTAATTTTTGTGTATGGTGTAAGGTAAGAGTCTACTTTCATTTTTTTGCATATGGCTATCCAGTTTTCCCAACACCATTTGTTGAAGAGACTTTCTTTTCCCCATTGTATGTTCTTGGCTCCTTTGTCAAAGATTAGCTGTCCATAGATGTGTGGGTTTATTTCTGGGCTTTCGATTCTATTCCATTGATCTGTGTGTCTGTTTTTGTGCCAGTACCATGCTGTTTTGGTTACTATAGCTTTGTAGTATATTTTGAAATCAGGGAGTGTGATACCTCCAGCTTTGTTCTTTTTTCTCAGGATTCCTTTAGCTATTCGGGGTCTTTTGTTGTTCCATATAAATTTTAGGATTCTTTGCTCTATTTCTGTGAAAAATGTTGTTGGAACTTTGATAGGGATTGCATTGAATCTATAGATGGCTTTAGGAAGTATGGACATCTTAACTATGTTAATTCTTCCAATCCAAGAGCACGGAATATCTTTCCATTTCTTTGTGTCTTCTTCAATTTCTTTCAGAAATGTTTTATAGTTTTCGGTGTACAGATCTTTCACCTCTTTGGTTAAGTTTATTCCTAGGTATTTTATTCTTTTTGTTGCGATTGTAAATGGGATGGTATTCTTAATTTCTCTTTCTGCTACTTCGTTGTTAGTGTACAGAAATGCAACTGATTTTTGTATGTTGATTTTGTATCCTGCAACTTTACCATATTCCTTTATTACTTCTAAAAGTTTTTTGGTGGATTCTTTAGGGTTTTCTATATATAAAATCATGTCATCTGCAAATAGTGACAGTTTCACTTCTTCCTTTCCAATTTGGATCCCTTTTATTTCTTTCTCTTGCCTGATTGCTCTGGCTAGGACTTCCAGTACTATGTTAAATAGGAGTGGTGACAGTGGGCATCCTTGTCTGGTTCCTGTTCTTAGAGGGATAGCTTTCAGCTTTTCACCATTGAGGATGATATTAGCTGTGGGTTTCTCATATATGGTCTTTATTATGTTGAGGTACTTTCCTTCTATACCCATTTTATTCAGAGTTTTTATCATAAATGGATGCTGGATCTTGTCAAATGCTTTCTCTGCATCTATTGAGATGATCATGTGATTTTTGTTCTTCATTTTATTAATGTGGTGTATTACGTTGATTGATTTGCGAATGTTAAACCATCCCTGCATCCCTGGAATAAATCCCACTTGATCATGGTGTATAATCTTTTTAACGTATTGTTGTATGCGATTTGCTAGTATTTTGTCGAGGATTTTTGCATCGATGTTCATCAGTGATATTGGCCTGTAATTTTCTTTTTTTGTGTTGTCCTTGTCTGGTTTTGGTATCAGGGTAATGTCAGCTTCGTAGAATGAGTTAGGGAGCTTCCCCCCCTCCTCAATTTGTTGGAAGAGTTTGAGAAGGATAGGTATTAAGTCTTCTTTGAATGTTTGGTAGAATTCACCAGGGAAGCCATCTGGTCCTGGACTTTTATTTTTGGGGAGGTTTTTGATTACTGATTCGATCTCCTTACTGGTGATTGGTCTATTCAAATTCTCTACTTCTTCTTGATCCAGTTTTGGAAGGTTGTATGATTCTAAGAATTTATCCATTTCTTCCAGATTGTCGAATTGGTTGGCATATAGTTTTTCATAGTATTCTCTTATAATCTTTTGTATTTCTGAGGTGTCTGTTGTAACCTCTCCTCTTTCATTCCTGATTTTACTTATTTGTGCCTTCTCTCTTTTTTTCTTGGTGAGTCTAGCTAAAGGTTTGTCTATTTTGTTGATCTTTTCAAAGAACCAGCTCTTGGTTTTATTAATTTTTTCTATTGTTTTTTTGGTCTCTATTTCATTTATTTCTGCTCTGATTTTTATTAATTCCCTTCTTCTTCTGATTTTGGGCTTTGTTTGTTCTTCTTTTTCCAGGTCCTTTAGGTGCATTGTTAGATTGTTTATTTGAGATTTTTCTTGTTTGTTGAGATAGGCCTGTATTGCTATAAACTTCCCTCTTAGAACCGCTTTTGCTGTATCCCATAAATTCTGGCATGTCGTATTTTCATTTTCATTTGTCTCCAGGTATTTTTTGATTTCTTCTTTGATTTCTTCATTAACCCAGTCGTTATTCAGTAGCATTTTGTTTAATCTCCATGTATTTGTGGCTTTTCTGATTTTCTTCCTATACTTGATTTCTAGTTTCATACCTTTGTGGTCAGAAAAGATGCTTGGTATTATTTCAATCTTCTTAAATTTATGGAGACTTGTTTTGTGGCCTAATATGTGATCAATCCTGGAGAACGTTCCATGTGCATTTGAAAAGAACGTGTATTCTTCGGCTTTTGGATGGAATGCTCTGTATATATCTACTAGGTCCATCTGTTCTAGTGTGTCGTTTAAGGCCAATGTTTCCTTATTGATCTTCTGTTTGGATGATCTATCCGTTGGTGTAAGTGGAGTGTTAAAGTCCCCTACTATTATTGTGTTACTGTCTATTTCTGTTTTTATGTCTGTTAATAATTGCTTTATATATTTAGGTGCACCTACATTGGGTGCGTAGATATTTACAAGTGTTATATCCTCTTGTTTGATTGTTCCCTTGATCATTATGTAATGCCCTTCTTTGTCTCGTTTTACAGTTTTTGTTTTAAAGTCTATTTTGTCTGATATGAGTACTGCTACCCCAGCTTTCTTTTCATTGCCATTTGCGTGGAGTATCTTTTTCCATCCCTTCACTTTCAGTTTGTGAGTGTCTTTAGGTCTGAAGTGTGTCTCTTGTATGCAGCATATATATGGGTCTTGTTTTTTAATCCAGTCAGCCACCCTATGCCTTTTAATTGGGGCATTTAGTCCATTGACGTTTAAAGTAGCTATTGATAAGTATGTACTTACTGCCATTTTTTAACTTTTTTTTTTTCTCAGTGTTTTAGTAGTCCTTCTCTGTTCCTTACTTCTTCTATACAGAATTGATGGTCACTTTAGTTTGACCTCTGTCTGAAAGCTGTACTCTTTAACTACCCTCCTCCCTCCTTTTATGTTTTTGATATCATATCTAACCTCTTTTTGTGCATTTGTATCCATTATGTTCTAATCGTGGAAATAGATAATTTTTCCTATTTGTGGTCTTCTCTTTTCCCCTTAAATCAGTCCCTTTAACATTTCTTGTAACACTGGTTTCTTGGTGACAAACTCCTTTAATTTTTGCTTATCTGGGAAAATTTTGATCTCTCCTTCCATTTTGAACGATAACCTTGCTGGGTAGAGTATTCTTGGCTGTAAGTTTTTTCCTTTTAGCACTTTAAATATATCATGCCATTCTCTTCTAGCCTGTAAGGTTTCTGCTGAGAAGTCAGCTGATAGCCTTATGGGGTTTCCTTTGTATGTAACTTGACATTCTCTTGCGGCTTTTAGGATTCTCTCTTTATCTTTAATTCTGGACATTTTGATTATGATGTGTCTTGGTGTGGGCCTCTTTGGGTTTATCTTGTTTGGGGCTCTCTGTGCCTCCTGTACCTGGATGTCTGTTTCCTTCCTTAGGTTAGGAAGTTTTCATCTATTATTTCTTGAAATAGATTCTCTGCCCCCTTGTCTCGCTCTTCTCCTTCTGGGACACCTATAACACGGATGTTAGTGCGCTTGATGTTGTCCCAGAGGTCCCTTAGACTGTCCTCACTCTTTTTAATTCTTTTCTCTTTTACCTGTTCACCTTGGGTAATTTCTTCTAGTCTTTCTTCCAGCTCACAGATCCATTCTTCTGTATCCTCTACTCTGCTTTTGAGTCCCTCTAATGAGTTTTTCATTTACAGTATTGTATTCTTCATTTCTGATTGGTTCTTTTTTATATCTTCCATTTCTTTGTTGACATTCTCACTGAGTCCATCTATTCTTCTCCCCAGATCAGTGAGCATCCTTAACACTCTTAGTTTGAACTCTCTGTCGGGTAGGTTGCTCATTTCTGTTTCACTAAGTTCCTTTTCTGGGGTTTTGTGCTGTTCCCTTACTTGGAATGTATTCTTTTGCCTCTTCATTTTGCCTCTTTCCCTGTGCTTGTGTCTACGTATTAGGTAGGTCAGCTACGTCTCTTGCTCTTGGATAGGTGACCTTATGTAAGTGATGGCTTAGGAGGCTTCCAGTGTGCTTCCCTCAGTTCTCAATGTTCCAGGGGTGACCCCTATGTGGGCTACGTGTATCCTTCTGCTGTGGCCTGTTTGCTCTCCCTGTAGGTGCCCAGGGAGGCTGAGTTATGCTCCTGGCCAGCTGTTGTAATGCTCAGCTGCTTGTAGTTGTTGTGGGCCCTTCAGTCTCTTTATCAGCTGTGGGGAGCCCCAGCACAGTTGGCTGCAAGTTCTAATACCACATTTGTGTTGCAGCATTTCTTTTAAGTGAGTAAGCCCCCACCGTGGCAGGTTGTTAGGCTCAGGGCCTTGCAATTGCTGTAAGCCTCTAGCCTATTAGGTCTCTTCTCAGCTCTCTGAGGATTGCAGCTGGGTGGGGCTGGCCTCAGGCACAGGAGCACCCAATTGTTTCAGGCTTTGGAAGGTGGAGCAAACCTCCTATGTGGGTCTTTGAGAAGTACAAGTCTTCTGTGGCTGAGAAGCCCTGCCGCCCACAGGTCCACACACACAGTCAACACAGTCCTGCCCCGTGTGAGCGCCCCGACCTCCCCAAGTGGACCCAGTCTCTCCACGGCGGGAGCCCCACACACTCTGCCACCGCCCCACACTCTCCACCCGCTCCTTGTGCACACCCTGCCCCGCTCAAGTCAGCTCAGTTGCCAGGCTGCAGAGAATCCAGTCACCAATCTATGCAGGCCCACACGTTGCCTGAGGGCTTGTTGTTGGGTGGGGCTAGTCTCTAGGGTGGGCTGCCTGCCCTGGCTGAGCTGGATTAAATCGGTGCTCTAGCGGGTGGAGCAGACCCTGGGCTAGCAGGTCTCAGGGAGAACTCCAATGGCGTCTGTGTCAGCACGCTCACACCAGGCCACAACAATGGCCGCCGCCAATGTCCCAGTCCCTGGAGAGGTCTCACCCCTCACCGAGATGCACTCAGGGCCTATTAGGTGAGTCTCTTGTCACCGAAGCACTGTGCACCTTTCTTTCTGGTGATTTTAGGATGCTTTCTGGAACGGGTGAGTTTGTGCGCGGGCCCTTTAAGAGCCAGTTTTAGTTTCTTTGTGAACCGGGTTTTCTGGGGGTGCTCCCCAATGCTTTAGTAGCAGGCAAAGTCAGATATTATGCTGCTGGTCTCAATTGTGCTGGGTCCACAAAATGCCCACAGCGGGGGCGCTCCCCGGCTCAGGGCCCCGCGCCTCCAGGGAGGCTGCGTACCTGTGAGCTGCTCCCGGCGGCCGTGAAGCTGGCGGCTTGTGAAGGTGGCGTTTTTCCTCTCCAGAAGGGAGTCTCTGCCTCTTCTACCCCAGTTAGGATTGTCCGTTGTTGCAGGAGTTCCTCTTATCCAGTTTTCAGTTCTGTCTCAGGGGTAATTTTTCCACGAGTAGTTGTAAATTGGCTGTGTCCACGGGAGGAGGTGAGTTCAGAGTCTGCCTACGCCGCCATCTTGACTCCCTGAACTGGAGAATTTCTTCATTTGTTTCTAGTCTTAGTTCTCTCTCCTCCTCCATCTGAAGCATTTTTGCATTGCTAACCTCAATATTGCTAATACTTTCCTCCGTATTGTCAGCTCTGTTCTTTAAAGATTCCAGATTTTTCTTTATCTGCTCCTTTGTGTTTTTCCTCTCCAACATTTCTGATTGGTTTTTCTTTGTAGTTTCAATCTCTTTTGTGAAGAAGTTCCTGATTTCATTGAATTATCTATCTGTATTTTCTTGTAGTTCATTGAGCTTTTTTGTGATAGCTTTTTTGAATTCTCCTTTGTTTAGGTTACAAATTTCTGTGCCTTCAGTATTTACTTCTGGGTGCTTCTCATTTTTCCTTCTGATCTGGAGATTTAATACATTTTTGCATACTGCTTGAGTCTCGTTCTGAAAATATCTTTTTGCAGCTTGCACCTGCGGCCACTGGGTGGGGGTCAAGTGCTGTGTATTTGGATCCTCCATGATCCATGGGTGCTCTGGCCCACTAGCTGTGCTTGTGCTCCAGATAGGGAGAGGCTTTTTCTTTCACCTGCCCTATCCAGGGTCTCATTCTTCACTCACTATATGCTCTCCTGGGGTGCTAGCTTGGTGAAGTCACCCCTACAGCTGTTCAGTTCCCTCTGTATTGGAATTTCCCACTGGCTGTGAGAGAACTTGGAGAGTGACAGTTTTCCCATAGAGGGCTGCCCTTCCCCCTTCTCTCTCTGAGAGCCACACTGTCCCAGAGGGAAGGGGCTCTTTCTCTCTCCTGCCCTATCCTGAGGGCTTCTTGTACTTCTCTGACTATCTGTTCTCCTGGGATGCTAGCTTGATGAAGACACCCCCATGTCAGTTCAATGCCCTCCAAATGGAAATTTCCCACAGACTGTGAGAAAACTTGGAGAACAGTGGTTTTCCCATGGAAGCCCGCCCTTCCCCCTTCTCTCTCAGAGAGCCATGTGGTCCCAGTCCCAGGGTCACTGTCACTGAGGAAGAAGAGGAGTTCTCCTGACACCCTTCCACTTCCTCTGGGGGTACCAGCACCTCCACCTTCAGATGTAAATCTCTGTGGGTCTTTCTGATGTCTTTGATGTTGTGTTAATGTCCTCTGTTGGTATATGAATGTCATTTTTGTTGTATCTGGTAGGGGGGAGAGTCTAAAGGGGAAATCTCACTCTGCCATAATGCTGATGTTACTACAATAAAGTATTTTTTAGTTAAGGTATGTGCAATTTTTTTTTTAGACATACTGTTATTGCACTAATGTAATAGACTACAGTATAGTGTAAACATAACTTTTCTATGCACTGTGAAACCAAAAAATTTGTGTGACTTCCTTTATTGTAATATTTGCTTTATTGTGGTAGTCTGGAACCAAACCCACAATATTTCTGAGGTACGCCTGTATTAAGTATTTACTTACATTCCTCCCTAATTTTCAATAATTTCAGATATTTAGGTTTAGATTTAGAATTTTAGATTAAATTATAAAACATTCTTTTACTTTTTGATGTTTGTCTAGCTAGGATTCCATTGTATGGTTGTATTGTGGTTTGCTTACCTCTACTATTGCAAATACATCACTTGTTTAAAGTGATCTCTCCACATTTTTCAATTATAAATAAGCCTAATAAATAATGCCAAGCCATTGTTCAAATATATCAGAAATTTGAATGATAGAAATGAGATTGCTAGGTCAATGTCTGTACATATTTGAAATTTTGATGAGTGCACTAACAGATTCCAATGCTACCACCAATGTTTTGTGTGCATGTTTTCCTAAATCCTTGCCAAGAGAATGCTATTAATTTTTTTTTTTGGTGAAGAAGATTGGCCCTGAGCTAACATCTGTCGCCAAACTTCCTCATTCTGCTTGAGGAAGTTTGGCCATGAGCTAACATCTGTGCCAATCTTCTACTTTAAATGAGATGCCACCACAGCATGGCTTGATGAGCTGTGAGAAGGTCCACACAGGATCCAAAACTGTGAATCCTGGGCTGTCAAAGCAGACCTCACGAACTTAACCACTATGCCACCAGACTGGCCCAGCTATTAATTTTTTAACTTAAGGAATGTTGTTAATAAAAGTATTATTATTATAAATTTACTTTGTGTTTCCTTTTATAAAAATAAGATAGATTATATTTTTATATGTTTAAATATCTTTTTCAATTCCATATCTGTATAATGTGAGTTCTGATCCATTTTTCTATATGACTGTTGTTCTTTTCCTATCAATTTCATCAGAAATCTTTATATACAATGAGATTTATATGTTATAGACTTTGTCTTAGATACCAGTTGCAAATGTTTATTCTACTTTTGATTTATATTTTACTTTTGCTTATGTTTTTTAAGATGTGCAGATATGTTTGTTGTTTTTGTAACATGATTTTGAATTATTTTCTTAAATGGTTTCTTCAAGTTAGAGCATATTTCACATAAAAGTATTATTAAAATGTTTACATTTTATGTGATTTTTTTATGTTGTTATACCTGTAAATCTCTGATCTTTTTGGAGCTTATGCTAGTGTCTGGTGTGAGTAAGTTTCCAAATATATGGCTTTCCAGATGGCTAGAAAAGTATTCCAACACTATTTATTGAATGTTGTATCTTTTCACCACAAAATTGAGGTGCCATATCCTTTTATAGTAATTTATTTTTCTAGATTTTCTTTATTATTCACATTGGTCTTTCTATTTATGTACTAATATCATTTTTTTTTGTAGTTTAATAACTTTTAATAGCTGGTCAGACAAGTTAGCCCACATTGATTGTCTATTTAGTGCTTTCTTATTGCTTTTTCATGTTCTTTTTCCATTGAATTTTTTCCACTCTCTCCACACCTGCTATCACCATAAAAACAGTTATTATTTTTATTAGTTATCCCTAAATGTATCATGCTAACTGAATTGTCTACTCTTCTGCCATAAATTCTGATTGTGCTTTGGATATAAATAAATGTCATAATAATTTATAGTCCATGTTACTACCATGAATGGGATTTCACTCTAATTTTTTGCAGTTATTGGCATTAGTTATGAATGAACACTAATATTTCTAGCAGCAGCAGTTGTAATTTTGGTGCTATCAGTTGTTTTGTTTCTAAAACTTGTATGATATGCATCAGATTATGTAGCATGGGAATTATCTATTTGAAGTGATTCTCCTTATAGTGTTCAGAGGTTAGTGTCTTTCTTGCTGTGAATTTTTGATAAAAATTCCAATAGTTTCTAAATTTATCAGTATGGTCACTTTTTTTTGGCTTTTGAGATAATATGGTTATTGTATGTTTTTGTAGAAATCATCCATATTATATGTTTTTCAAATTTATTTTCAAGGTATTATATTCCATTTTGCTATGGATTTTCTTTCTTGTTTTGTTTAATATCACCAGTTATGGTGCACATACAATGAAATTGGCTTAATTCTTATATTTTAGAGGAACTGTAAATTTATACACACTGCTTTTTTAAAACAGTTCACCCATAAATATCTGAAACCATAAACATATTTATGTTATTTGAAAAAGTAATAGCATTTCTGGGAAGTGATCCCAAAGTAATAAACCAATGTAAGTGAAAAAGATTAGAAGTAGAGATGTTCATTTCTCCATTACATATTATAGTGAAAAGTCAGAAACAATATAAAATATGACAGTTACAAAACTTGCAACGTTTGTTTATCAAATTAATGGGATAGTCTTTACATAGGGACTGAGAACTCGATAGGGACATAAATCATTCTAGAAAGAGGAGCTAGGGGCCGGCCCGGTGGTGCAAGCAGTTAAGTGCACACATTCTGCTGTGGCGGCCCAGGGTTCGCCGGTTTGGATCCCGGGAGTGCACTGACGCACTGCTTGGCAAGCCATATTGTGGTGGCGTCCCATATAAAGCGGAGGAAGATGGGCACGGATGTTAGCCCAGGGCCAATCTTCCTCAGCAGAAATGAGGAAGATTGGCAGATGTTAGCAAAGGGCTGATCTCCTCACAAAAAAAAAAAAAAAAAAGAGGAGTTAGACAAATTGCTGTAGCCCCAGGAAGTGCCCTAGTCATTAGATGCAGATGTGATTTTGATTATAGCAAAGTGTTTGCTTTTCAGATATATCTCAGCTGAGCCACCATTGGACACCACAACACTAAAAGATTTTCACTAGAAACACTTTTCGACTTTGTAGTGCAAGTTGCTTTATTTAGGTACATTTTCAATGGAATATACACAAAGAGGGAGTTATCCTTCATTTGCTAAACTTCACCAAGCAGTTTAGTTGTTTTTGGGCATCCGGTACCTTATTTAAAACAGAAATGGATGGAGATCAGTGGAAAGCTATTACCAGGATATTCACAGAACGTATCAATGGAACCTGGCAGAGAGACATACTTATTAGCATCTAAGCTATACCTTGTGGTCAGTCTCAATTCCCTTTAACAGGAGAATTGTGGGCTGGAATTAAAATGCAGTAACAAGCTAATACTGTAAAAGATATTGAAAGCTGGAGAAACACAGGTTTTAGAGATTAAGTAACTTGCTCTATGTCACAGAGCTAGTAAAAGGTAAAATAATATTTGATACCATCTTCTCTGCAAAGAAGGTAACAGATAGCCATTTACACATTTATACATCACTCTAAAGTTTCTTCAGAGAAAGAAGCCCAATAGTGGCTATGAGGTGGGAGTGGAGAAAGCCAACAGAGCTGATGACCTTTCCTCTGAATAATTACATCCTATTTCAGAGTGGGGAAAAAATATTAAGAGTAAGACATTTCTTTTTCTTTCTGATTTTCTTACTGCTAATAGAAGTTCAACAAATTTATGTTTATGGTTGATTGATTCTCTGTGTCATTGAATTTCAGCATTTTGTCTTCGTGGATAGCAAAGGTTACATTTTCTGTTATACTTATCTTGTTTCTGCATATTTAAGAACTTTTTTTCCATTTCATTTGATGTCTTTGGCAAATTGCATCCAATTTTATGCTGTGACTTTCTTGATCTTCACCTACAAGACTAAGCAATTTCCCTACACAACTTTGTTGTTCGAACTTCTATTTTGTTTGGCATACTCATTTTTGTTTCAACTATATGAGCATTTCTTTGTGTAGTCATGTGAATTTCTCTCTTTCCCTGAATATTTCTTTCAAACTCCTTTTCAAACAATGCTAAATTTATCAATATTTTAAAAGATTTGTATATATCTATATATAAATCAATAAATACACATATGTGTGTATATATATGTGTGTGTTTGTATGTATATGAGAGACTGGTAATTAGTAATTCCAGCCTTATTACTCTTATCAAAAATAGTTTAACTATATTTAACTATATTCAAACTGCAGTAAATTGTCAGAAAACAAATGCAAAACTTAGGAAACAATAAGCTTTCCAATTCGTAATTATAATTTATGTATGTTGTAATGACTGAAAGACTTTTAAGATTGAAGTTTTCTGATGACATTTATATTTTGTTTGTATTCAAAACCTTTTATCTTGATATAGTCTCTAAAAAGTAACGCTCTTTATACTTACTATTTATTCTCCAAATTATAGCATTGTACAGTCCTCTATTGTTTTCAGGAAAGAATGCATTGTCTGCTCAAGTGCATTTTAAACTCTTAAGTACTTAGTAAGTACTGTGCCTTGTACTTTATTTATATCTCGTATTATGCACACACACAGAATAGGTGTTAAATGAATAGTTATTCATTGTTAAATTAAAGTATATAATTAATCAGAAAACTGCATTTACCAACCATGTTGAACATTTAAGATCGTATTATACAACTTATACTTGAGTATACAACTTATACTTGAGTTGGTTATGACCTCTACCTTTTTTGAAAGTGTATCCTCATTATCGTGACCATTTATAGCATCATTATAATAAAGCATATTATTTAGACATGTTAAGGAAATGTAAGATGTGCTGTGAGTTTGTTACCTCTAATTGTTTAATGAAAGATTATAACTAGGTAGCTTATCTGTTATTTCGCATTATTTAACACTCTGAACATTTCATCAGTAAAATATATTATTTGCATAATAATAAGGATACATACTCTGGGATATGCATTAGATCACTTTTTACATTTGCGTTCTTTCTCTACAGCTTTCTAGCTCAGGCTTCCTCCATAAATATGTATATTTCATGGTGAAGAATAGGAAATATTTATGCATTTGAATTTCTTTCAATAATAATTTAACACCTCAATTTTAAGTAATAAATTATTTTATCTTTTAAATAATCAGCATGGAATGATTTCTAAAATATTTATTGATGAAACCAATTTGCGAAGTATCTGAAAACAAGGAAACGTGAAA
The DNA here is from genome assembly GCF_057802395.1 of Ceratotherium simum simum. NCBI lineage: Eukaryota > Metazoa > Chordata > Mammalia > Perissodactyla > Rhinocerotidae > Ceratotherium > Ceratotherium simum. The sequence continues at coordinate 8,989,966 of NC_141910.1, read as the reverse complement.
GCAATCTAAAAAACTATCTATTGGGAGCAAGGAAATAATACAAATAATGCTAATGCAAAGGGAGACTTCTAAACTATGTTCCTTGTGATATAAGGATTGAAAGGCGGGGTTCCTAAATAACCATTTGGAGGAAGGAATTTAGTGGGGGCTTAAGAAAATAGGTAACACTATAAAAGAGGTTAAAGTTTCCGGACAAGGTGGCAAATAGAATGGGCTGCTGTCTGTATTCTCCAAAATCAGCTGTAGAAAAAATACAGAAATTACAGGGGAAATTGGATGTGAGAAATGACGTAAAATTTTTGAGGAACTCCTGGCGGAAATAAAGAGTATCATGAACTCATGGGAGGGAAGGAGATATTGCCTTGTGAAGAGAATACATTAGGGAAAAGATTTAGGTTCTGCTGTTGTCACACCCTTAAATTATTTGGGAAAGCCTTTGACTGACCTATCACAACAGAAATGACCATTATCAGCCCAGGTTTCTCAGTGTGAATGAGATAATGCTGGGTTGGCACAAATCTTGTAGGGATGAGGAGCTATAAAAAGAGGTGCAACTGACCATTTGACATCAGGCATTCATAACTCCCTCTGCTCTTGTTTCAAATCCCCAGCAATGGTGCATCAAACTATGGATTCATTTCCCAAGAGATTTTAGGTTGCACAGGAGGACTTTGAACTTACCTCCTCCCCATGAACAAAACAAATCTACAACTACCTGTGGAACAATTACCTCTGAGAGAGAACTGGAAACTGGATAAAAAGAACCTCACAATGAGGGACAGCTCTGACTGGGGTGGAAGAGGCATAAATATACCTCTGCTGAGGAAAAAAAAAGCACATCCTAGCCATGGTACTTCACCACTGGGAGCAATCTTAAAGGTGCGAAGCTTTTCCCAGAAGAGCAGGGGCATCTGAGTTGGAGATCTATGCCACAATAGGCATCACAGCCTTTGAATTCAGCACAGTTGAGATGAGTTCCCATAATACCTTGCTTTGTTGGCGTTTAAAACCAACAGGGAATACCCCTAGAAAAACTACTGGACTTCAGAAAAAGAAAAACCTGCTCTTAAAGGGCCTACGCACAGACACACCAATTCCAGAAACCAACACAAAAACACCAGTAAGGAAGGTGCATGGTCCTTTGGTAAAAGAGACACAAGTTTAGACACATTGTGTCTAAGTTCTGAGCACATCTCAGAGAGGCAGGAGGTGGCTGGGTCCACCTCCCCAGGGACTGAGACACTGGCAGCAGCCATTATTGTCACCTAGTGCAGTCATGCTGACATGGATGCTGGCAGACACCACTGGATTCCTTCTTCTGGCCAGTTAGCTCAGGAGTTTGTCCCACGCACTAGAGCACCGATTTAACAGAGGGTAGCCAGGGCAGGCAGCCTGCCTTAGGGACTGGCAGCCAGGCCCACCAGCAAGCCCCTGGGGGAACTTGTGGGCCTGCCTAGGTGGGGTCTGTGGGATCTCTGCAGTAGGGCAGGTGGGTCTGCCTCAGCAGGGTGTGTGTGCAGGGTGGGCCTGGGTTGGTGGGGTGTGGGTGTGCAGGTAGTGGTAAGTGTTTGCCACAGCAGACTTGTGCCACTGGTTACCTAAAGTGGCCACAAAGGGGATCTTCCCTGCCTTCCAAAGCCTGAAACAATTGTGTTCTGCCAGGCCTGGCACTAGCCCCCCCATCTGCACTCCTGAGAGAACTGACAACAACCTCACGCCTCAGGGAACCTCACTGAGCCCCTGAGCCTAGCAACCACCCATGCTGGGGACCCGACTCATTTCACAGCAAAACAGCAGCAGGTGTGTGCTATTAGACCTTGCAGTCAGCTGTGCAGGGGCTTGTCTCACCCAATAAAGTGACTAACGTGACCATAGCAGCTGCATGTGGCTGAGCCTTACAACCAGCCAGCCTGGGAGCCAGCCTAGCCCCCCCCCATATGTTCATTGCAGCATTATTCACAATAGCCAAGACTTGGAAACAACCTAAGTGACCATCAATGGATGAATGGATAAAGAAGATACGATAAATACACACAATGGAATACCACTCAGTGACAAAAAAAAAAAAAGGAATCTTGCCATTTGGGACAACGTGGATGGACCTTGAGGGTACCATGCTAAGTGAAATATGTCAGATGGAGAAGGTCAAATATTATATGATTTCACTCATAAGCGGAAGACAAAAACAACAACAACAACAAACACATCAATAAGGAGATTAGATTGGTGGTTACCAGAGGGGAAGTGGGGAGGGAGGAGGGCGAAATGGGTAATAGGGCACATGTGTACAGTGGCAGATGGCAATTAGTCTTTGGGTGGTGAACATGATGGAATCTACACAGAAATCGAAATATATGGATGTGCACCTGAAATTTATATAATGTTATAAACCTGAAATTTATATAATGTTATCAACCAATGTTACATCAATAATAAAAAAAGAACCATATGGAAGAATAAGGAATGAAGATCGCAAAAAAAATAAAGAGCACAACAAAAAGAATAAATATCAGAAAAGATGAGTAAAGAACAAATTAATGAGATAGAAGTTCAGATTAGACCAAAAAAGTCTATGAAAGCAGGGAGGAAGGACAACGTGATAGAGATTACAAAAGGATAGGGATGACATATGGAGGACAGAAACAGGAGGACCAACATCAGGAAATAGGTAGCATTCTCTGTAGGCTTACACACTTTGTGGATTGCATATCTTGCATGGTTGCCATTTATATCCACATTCATCATATATTTGTATATTTATTATAACTATATCCTAGTAGATAGCCCTATATTGTCCTGCAGTACGAGAAATTTTTTCTAATTTTCAAAAATACACCTTTTACTTTCCTGTGCCATCTAAGATGGAATAGGCTCACTAAAGCCAATCAGTCTCACAGATACAACTAAAATTTCTGGAGAGAATAGAAAAAGCAACTATCTGAGGACTTTAGAAAGTAAACAATAGCAGATGGGTTGGGCAGAAAAATCAAAATTTGAAGAACTACCAGGACAGCAATGAGTTTCCTATTTTGTTTGCTGTTCCCCTCCTTGATCTCCATAATTTGACCTGAGGGTGCCCAAATTGAAGAGCTGTACAGCAGGCAAGTACAACAATAACCCATAAGAAAACCCTCTTTCTGGCCAAAAGACTCAAAAACAGCTTCTATGAGATATAAAGTGAAGAGGAATCCACATTTTTTCCTTTTATTTTCTTTCTTGTCTTCTGGCTCTCCTTGAAGACAAGCCCCAGACATGGAGGTGCACTCCCACCAAAGAAGCAGCCTGTACACCCAAAACTCTGAGAAAGTTCCATCCCACTGGTTGGAGGAAGCAGAAGCAGGACTGCTGCTGTTCTAAGGGTGTGGCAAGAAGCTTTCTTAATTTTTGCTCTCTCTCTCCTCTCCCATCTCTTTGCCTAGAGGATGGCCCAAATTACACTGAACTGTGCAAAAACACAGAGGACTAAAACTTTGCGGGAATATATCATTCTTACCAGAGAAACCAGGAAAAGTGGCTCCTGGGAATCAGTGTGGGGGAAAAATCCTCCAGGACAGGGCTGAAGAAAGAGACCCCTAATTCTGTGAGTAAACTGACAAAAGTCCTGAGTGGACACACAACCTGCACCTGTGCAGAGAGACACAGAGATGCATAGCAAAGATTTCAAGAACTAAACTATAGTATAAACTGCTGACCAAGTGCAGACCACTGAGTGCAGCAAGGATATGGCAAAACTAAAAATCATAGCAAAGACTTTGAAAACTATAGTGACATTGGAAACACGGGAAAAACAAGACAAGACAAAACTCACATGTTATGTATGTAACTGGATCAATGTCCTGTTTAAACAAAACAAAGGACATTCTCCAGAGGACTGGAGAATCCAGGAATCAGATTCTCACAATTAAAAGTTACTTGACATACAGGGCCGGCAGCGTGGCTTAGTGGTTAAGTGCACACGCTCTGCTACTGGTGGCTCGGGTTCGGATCCTGGGCGTGCACCAATACACCGCTTCTCCGGACATGCTAAGGCCGCATCCCACATACAGCAACTAGAAGGACGTGCAACTACGACATACAACTATCTACTGGGGCTTTGGGGGGAAAAAAAAGGAGGAGGATTGGCAATAGATGTTAGCTCAGAGCCGGTCTTCCTCAGCAAAAAGAGGAGGCTTAGCATGGATGTTAGCTCAGGGCTGATCTTCCTCACACACACACACACAAAAATTAATTGACATACGAAAGAAAAGAAAAGGAGAGAAAAACTAAGCAGAACCCATGAAAATTTGACCTATTTTCAAAGGAAAAGAAATTCAACAGGGGCCAAATGGGAGTTGACATAGATGCTGCAATTATCAGAAAAGACTTTAAATTAACTATTATAGCCATGATCCATGAATTAAAAATGAATACTTTTGAAATTAATGGAAAGATAGAAATTCTCCCAATAGAAATAGGAGCTCTAAAAAAGAGGAAATTGATATTTTAGAACTGAAAAGTAAATACCACAATAAAAAATTAATTAGGTGGGCTCAATAACAGAACGGAGATGAGAGAAGAAAGAGTCAGTGATCTTGAGGATAGGTAAATAGTAATCACGCAATTTTAAATGAACAAAACATTGACAAAAAATTAGCAGAGCTTCAGGGTCTTGTGGGACAATATCTAAGAATTTCTGTCATTGGAGTCCTAGATGAGAGAGAGTTCAGTGCTTAGAAACTACGTGAAGAAGTGATGATTAGAAATTTATCAAATTTGATGAAAGACATGAATTTATAGACTCAAGAAGCTCAGCAAACTCCAAATAAAATATACTTAAAGGAGACAGAGACAGATTATAATAAAATCACTGAAAAACAAAGATAAAGAAAAATGTCTTGAACACAGCACGAAAAAAATAACAGGTTACATAAAGGAGAACAATCCAAATAACCACAGATTTTTCATCAGAAATCATGAAAGTCAGCAGATAGTGCAAGAATATCTTTTTAAAGTGCTGAAATAGATTTATCAACCCCAAATTTTATATTCAGTAAAAATATGGCAGCAAAATTAAGATAATCTTATATTAAAAAAACTAGGAGAATTCATCACTAGCAGACCTTCTCTAAAAGATATACTGAAGGGATTTCTACAGGTTAAAGAAAATGATCCAGAAGGAAAGTTGAACTTCAGAAACAAATGAAGAGCAACAGAAATGGTAAATATTTGGGAAAATAGGATAGATTATATCTCTCCTATTAACTTTATAGTGTATGTATGATTATTGAAAGCGAAAATTATAGCGTCATTTCATGAGGTTTTCAGTGTATATGGATATAAAAAATACAACTACAATAAAATGTGGGGAGGGAAAAGAGACCTGTATTTGACTAATGTTTATAATGTTATCTGAAGTGATACAATACTAACTTTATATAGTTTGCTAAAGATTAGGCATGTGTATTTTAATTCCCTAGAGCCACTAAAGAATATTTTAAAGATATATAATACAAATATCCAATAAGGAAACTAAAATGAAATACAAAAAACAACATCAAAGAATCTAAAAGAATGTAGGAAATTTGGAACAAACAAAAGACAAAGGAGACAAATGTGAAATAAATAATGAAATTTTAGACATAAATATAGCCATATTAATAATTACATTATATTAAATTATGTGGTCTAGATATATCAATTAAAAGACAGATTATAAGATAGATTAACCCCAACTCTATGTTACCAATAAGAAATCTACTTTAAATATAATTATATCAACAGGTAAAAACTCAAAAGGATGGAAAAAGACATACCATGCAGCCATGCTGTGGCAGTGTCCCATATAAAATAGAGGAAGATGGGCACAGATGTTAGCCCAGGGCCAATCTTCCTTAGCAAAAAGAGGAGGATTGGCAACAGATGTTAGCTCATGGCTAATCTTCCTCACACACACACACCCAAAAAAGACATACCATGCAATATAATTTTTAAAAAATCTGAAATGTCTATGTTAATATCACAAAAAGTTGGAATTTAGAACAAGGAAAATTACCAGTGAAGAGAAATATTAATGATAAAAGGGTCAATTCACCAAGGACATTAACAATCCTAACTAACTATGCACCTAACAAAAGAACTTCAGTACAGGTGAATAAATAACTGACAGCAGTTAAATGAAAAATAAACAAAACCAAAACTACACTTAGTCACTTGATTCCTCTATCTTTAATTGATAGAATGAGTAGATAGAAAATCAGCAAGGATATAGAATATATACACAATACTATCGACCGACTTGACCTAACTGCCATTTATAGAACATTCTATCCATAATAGCAGAATACACACTGGTGGGGGTTTTGTTTATTTGTTTATTTTTTAAAGAAAGCACTATTGGGGATAAAGTGCGGCTGATAACAGATCAGCCACAAAGAGATTTTTAAAAAATTAAAAACAAATGTAGTTGGAAAAATAATGATAATAAATTTCCCATTCTTAAAGAAAATTGAAAAATAGTCTTAAGTCCTAAATAGGAGGAAAGATGACATCCCTAAAGATATTATAGCATCACTCAAGAAAAAAGAAGGATATGACAGATAGGAAGAGAAAATCATCCACATAGGAAGAGGAAGAATGTTACTTATAATTCTTAACAGCAAAACTGATATAAGAAGATAGATAAGTGCACGAGTCTTTCTCCTTAATATTCTTGAGTATTGCTGGAAGAAAAAAACCTAAACATAGATTTTTAAGTCCAACCACAATTTTGTGCATAATAAAATACACATAGGCATACAAAGCTCCAGAATGCAATGAGCGACAGTAGGTTATGCGGTTGTCTGAGATGTCTTGTAAGGTAAACCAGAGGAAGAGATTGGAAGTAGCTGTTTTGTTAGTGGGTCTCAGTAATTATTAGCTGCATTTCTCAAGTTATCACATAAGATACGAGCTCAGGCTAGAATTTGCTAGTTTCAAAACGCAAAAGAAGTGAAAGGAAATAGAGGATAGAAATGTGTGCCTTGAAGAGATGGAAAAGCCGAATGCGTCTGGACCCCAAACAGCAGGAAATTTGATTTAAAAAAAAAATATTTAAATGGCAAAGTCCCTTTAGTACTTCTCAACTAATGGCAGAAATTTAATCCATCAGTAAAGAAGAGATTAAGAGTTTGCCTTCCCATCCAAGCCAATTGCTTCAAATGGCCATCATCAAGTTGAGGACTATGGGTAAGGAAGTAAAGAAATGTCAGCTTTAAGAATTATATCTAAGAAAGAGCTTTAGCTCTAGTTACAGACTCATGGAACTGACTGAGAGCAAATAGTTCAGAAGTCTATTTCATTTTTGAGGGAATTATACTGATAAAGAAACAACTAACCTGATCTGAAGTTACTTCAAATATTTAAATATCAGAAAACACTCAGGCCATCTAAATTTCCCTGGCAGGAAGAAGGTTGAATTCACAATGCAGCTCTCAAGGAGGACAGATTTCCCAATATTCACTTCATATGTGGTCATGAAGCACCATGAACAAAGGAGAAGACCTCAGAAGGTAGAGCCAGTAACTACAGAGAATAAGGCCAACTTCAAGGGTGTTCAAGCTATGCAGTTACCAAGGGCCCCAAGATGGGTTTAATGCTCTTCTGTCACAATCTTGAAATTTATCAGGATTTTATCTTCAGACTTGTGTTTTGTAAATGATGTCTGATGAGGCATCCACGTGAGCAGAGGCGTTATGCACAATATGTGTTCTGCAGTCCCTAGCATACAGTATTTGAAATGCCCCATGAGCACAGAATTCCAGTGGACTCAAGATTTGTGGGAATTCATTGAGACTCAAAAGCAGGGTCAACTATACAATTTGCTGGACCCAATGCAAAATGCAAATGACAGCCTTCTTATTCAAGATAAGCATGTTACATTTATTACTGAGAAAACAGGGGCATGAACATTCCCAAGAAGTCGTGTTCTCCGTTTAACACAGAATTTGCTTCAAATGCAGAGAGAAAGCGAAGGCATTCTAAGAAACTTGAATGACCAAGTTATTCCCTCGTATGCTTTCTGGCTCTTGTTAATTCCCTCTATTAGCCAAGCATGTACACTGAAAACAATGACATGAAAAAGAAGAAAAAGAAATGGTACTTTAATGTAATACATTGTTAGAGACGCTCCACTGAATCTCAGGTACCACTTTATTTAATGTAGTAGAAATATGTTACATAATCTAATTCCCCCCAATTCCACAAATGCCTATATCAAAAAGCCCATGAGATTATCATGCTAAATTTTTCTATTGCTATTTTGGTCAAGTTATGTTTTAAAAGTTACACTTAATTTAGCCTATTTTTAATAACCTTACATTATTCGGGCGAGAATACTGAGGCCCAAAATGACATAAGAAAATTCGTACACAGAATCAAGTCTTGTGATTATCAATTCAGCCTTATTCCATACAAGTTAATTTTCCATGTCATATCATGATGGATTTATTTATTTGGAGATGATTGTATATTCCTAGAACATGGTAGTCTCTGCCTGGTGAGGATATAGTGTAGATCTCAGGAAGGCAGTGAGAAGAGAGAGAGTGGATTGATTATACAATCATATTTATCAGTATTATTAGAACATTTGGTAATGTGTATATAAAATTAAAATAAAGGAAAATCTTTGTCTTCTGTCATGTTTCTTGAATGGATAATAAAATTCATTCAAACTATATGTGAAAAATAATATTTCAACCTAAAGCAATAAAACAAGGAGTTGACTGACGTGTTTATGTACTTTCCCAGAAATAGTTTATGAATAAAAGAGATAAAATGCATAATTTTATTTACATACTAACATGTGATTCTAATTTAACTATTTTCAATAGACTACGTTTCTTCTAGGTAAATAAAGACTTTAAGTGATATCACTTGATTTTTTGTAACTTCAGTGAGAAGATTGGTTTACAACTGAAAATGTGGTACATATTTCTGTGCATTTGTGCGTTGTTTCTACTTGCTCCTTTTTTCAAAATAAATTTTAATTGTGTGAAAATAGTATTCTTCACAATAAAACAAAACATTCAGATACTGCTAAATTACTCTTTGACTAACACTCTCAGTCCTCTTGCTCTCACCTTTCTCTCCAGTTTATCCATTGTTAACTGTGATACATATCTATAGGTAATTTTCTACCTTGAAAACATGTATTTGAAGACCTCTCATCCTGTGCATTGTTGGTTGGTCAATTAATTGAAATATTTGATTAACTCTTAGAATTATAATAAGTGACATACATACCTTAACTATTTTATATTAAATTAATTTAAACTATATAATATTCATATTTTTATAGGCATTCATATCATTACCTGACTGAAATCCTATGTCTTTTTTTCCCATAATATTATCTATAATGCATTATAAATGGTTTCCAGTTTTGGTGTACTTAAAGTGGATAAAAAATCTTTAAATAATTGAAAAGCAATTTGAGTGAAAAATCCAGTGTTTACAAAGTTTGTTACCAGGCTTTTTTTTTGTGGTGACTAGTTATTTTTTTCGATTTAAATTGTTTTTATAGATATATTTTGTTGTGCACTCATATTTCATTAATTTCTGTAAAACAATTAGATGAATCCAATAAAAAGTAAAACTTATAATCAAGTTAACAACAAAAATTATTTTGCATGAACAGGTTGGGAAACCATCACAATGAACCTTGATAAGCAAAACTCAAGTGGTAAGAAAAGAAGTATTTAGTCATACGAGAAATTACCTTTCTAACAGTGAGTTTCAATATGTCATAGACCACTGTCAGTTGTTTAAAGAAAGAATGAAAAGCACATTTTTATTTGTTTATTGGCTACTTGGATCATGTAAAAGAGCTTCTAAAGTAAGGTACAAAATCATTTCTGATGTAAGTTACAGAATTGTGTTTTATATATTTTATAAATGTGTATGTGTACACCTATGTAAACGTGAGTGGGTGTGAATAAACATATAAATGTTCATATATGTGTATGTGAATGTATACATATAGGAAAGTACTGAGAGTAGAGATGCTTTATAAACATTAGTAGTAAATTATAGTATATATCATATACAAAAATACACTTGGGAGATTTCTCCATGTTAGTGTATATAGGTCTAACTTATACCTTCTAACAACTGCTTTATGCACCACAGTATAAAAATGCTAGTTTCATGGAACTATTTCTTTATAGATGGATATTTAATTTGTTTCTTATTTCTGACTATTGAAGGCAGAGTTTCAATGAACATTGTTTCACTTCTCTGATAGTGCACATGTGAAATAGCAGATGCCAAAAAATGGCATTATTGGATCGAGATATTATTTCAATAGTTAGTATTAAATTACCTTTTGAAGGGGTTTGATTAATTGAAATTTCCATGACTACTATAAAAACCTATACCCATATCTCCACAGACTGGTTAACAGTTATTAATATCCACTTATCTTCTTTTTACCCAGCCTAACTGGTGTAAAATGGTATCTCACTGTATCTTTGTTTTGCACATCATCAATTATGAGTGTGTAAGAGCATACTAGTGACTTAGATGCCCTCTCCTGTAACTGCAGATTTTCATGCTTCCTTCTGGATTTCCAGCCTTTATTTATAATTGGTAAGAGTGTTTTTTAAAATATATTTTATATTCTAAATCTCTATTTGTATGTATATTGAAAATATTTCTGCATATTTGATACTTTAAAAGGTAACATATTTTATCATAAAGTTTCATAATTACCTTATATTCTGACTGTAGTTTTTATTATCATATTTCCACTGCTATTTAAAACAAATTTCTTTCAAATTTTAAAATGATCTTATTGAACGATCTTTGATTGAATAAAGAGTAAAAGTTTTAGTATGTTCCATCATAGACACACTGGCTGTGCACATCAGCTAAGTTTCTAAATTTTTTGAGTGCCAAACTGTTTGTTTGACTGTGTAAATTTTTTACAGGATGAAAATTTTCTATTTTAAGGCTGTATCAACATTTATTTACAACTTCTTTGTGTGTCTAGATTTTGATGCTATATAGAAGAATGCTATAAACATCACAATACATATGTTACAATTTTTATATAATTATTCCCTCTGTGTTTGGATTTATAAAATGGAAATCTTATTGCACACATTTGATGGTTTTGATACATTAACGAACTACTCCTCCAGAAACTTTGTGAAATATGTACGTTCCATCAACAAAAGAAAAATGCTTGTTTTCTGACCCTTGTGAACATAACGATTGTCCTTTTCTATTGTTGTACATTTGATGTCTGAAAATATAATTAATTATCTTAATTGGAATTTATCTCAAGAAAAAAAGAAAATTTAAATACTTATTTGAGTAGATATTAAAGGTAGTCCATCATTTCAATTGTTAATAATTATTTGTCTGATCTATTAAATATCTCTATTTCTTCTGGTGTTAATTTTGGAAATATATGTGTATGTCTAGGAATGTACCGATTTCATCTAGATTTTTATAGTTGGCATATTTCATAACTCGATTTATTATTTTTATCTGTGATGTTTTCATAGTTATGTCTCAGTTTTCATTTTTTATTTTATTTTATTTTTAATCATTATACTGTAGTATTTCCAAACAATATACTGCTTAGCTTTATAAGATTTGGACTTTATATAAATGGAAACACAGTATGTATTCTATTACTATGAGTTTACTAAATCCTATGTTAACGTATTACTTTATGTTGATGAATGGAGCTACTGTTCATTCTTTTTTACTACTATAGACTTCTTTTTAATATATTACACTTTGCTTGTTCATTTTCATGGTAACAAATATGTGTGTTAGGCACTGGTTTTGCTATTGCTAAAAAATGCTGTCATGAGCATCTTTCCTTTTGAGTAATTATAGTGTGTATCTAGAAGTGGGATTTCTGCATTGTTTTATGTGTGTAACTTCAATTTTATTTGTGTAATGCAAATTGTATTCAAGTCTGGTAATAAAAATTCCTATTCCACAAGCATATATACACGACCTGTGGCTACATATCTTTGAAAGCATATTTATTTTCATTTTGATGTACCAAGTATATCTAAAATAGTGTTGCACATTTGTTTTAGTGTACATTTCCTGATTACTATTGAATTTCAGCAGTTTTTGACATGTCAACTAGACATTTGTGTTTACTTTTCTCTGAAATGCCAGTTCAAGAGTTGTGCTAATTTTCTATTGGCTTCTTTGTCATTTTAGTATTGGTTTATAAATCTTTTCCTATATCTTTACAAATTTTATGCTTTGCAAATATTTTTCCCAGTTTGTAGCTATTTTAAAGATTTTTACAAACACACATGTTATTTTGTAAATTTCATTAAATTTACCACTCATATAGGTGATTTTAGTGCATTGTTTTTAAAATCCATCCCAACCTAGAGTAACAAGACATTCTCTTTTATTTTTGTGAAAGATATTTAAATTTTACTGTTCATACTTGTCTTTAATCCACAGAGATGGTTTTGTAAATTAATTACATGTGTTAGAGTCCTGTTGATTATTTTCCATATTCACAAGTGTTCCCAGCAACGTTTGTTTAATATTTTATCCCTTCTCCATTGACCAGTAACACTTCTTGATATAATAAAAGTTATAAGAATTAGGACACAATTTTCTATGGGTTTGGTATATTTCTACATATCCTCTGAGAAGATGTACTGACAGCCTTTGTCCTGACTATCTTTTCAAGAATTTTTTATAACAAATAGCCTTGGAAGATAGACTTAATGTGTCCCTCTGAGGAAGAGGGAAGTTTGTTGTTATTGCTGTCTATAATGTTAATAATAATGTCTCCCTCCCCTGGGCCAAAGGTTAAACATGTTAGCTAGCAGCCACCTTTAAAAGCTTAAGGTTCTTCAGCTGTGAAACAAACCATTGAGTGTGCAGCATCCAATATGGGTTCTTCCATGTCACTCTGGTGGGATTTGGGGGAACAGATGCAGTCATTAAGCTCATGCTGCCTTCTGGGCCATGAATAAAAAAGTATTTCGTCTTTGACCCAGGAGTCTCATGTCTTCTGCTAGTATCTATAAAAATGGGGCAACCTAAATTAATAGTTTGCCCATAAGGTAAAATGTCAGACCCTTCACACAATTCTTCACTAAATACTCATCAAAAATGGATAAGAATTAGAAAAGAACAAAGTTCAGTTACCCTTTTCAAGCTAAGAAAAAAAAAGGCAAAGAAACAAAAACATGAAATTAACAGGAATCTCATATATCTTGAACAAAATATTCATAGTAATTTTGTACAACATCTTGACCTCTGATTGGCTTTGTCATTAAAATTACACACTTATAATTCATGAAACCGTCTGATTGGGTTGTCAATGCTATCTACACAGTTCTCGACATTTCAAAATAGTGGCTTGATGAGTTAAAATATGTTCATCCCCATATAGAATTGGTCCTTCAAACTTCCAACCACAAACAAATTATATACATGCTTTGCATTTGCTGTTCTACCTCTTTTGATATTTTCCTTCTCAGAACACATGCCTTCTTCAGTTTGTATATTAACAAGCAGATACTGAAACCTAATAAACATGAAGTGCACAACTACAAGCCAAAAGTGGTTGGAAAAGAATCTACAAGAAGAATAAGATAAACCTAAAGAAAAAAAGAGGTTGAAAAAAATATAGGCGTGAGAAAGTACAGAAATTCAAATGAATTCTAAAGGGAAAATATAAAAACTACTAATAAAAATGACCATAACACGCGGCAATAGCTATCATTTTGTGGAAGGACATACTTTGCATGTATATGTTAAAAGAAAAACTGGTTTCTTCTACACTCGCAGTACTTCTGACACCAACAGTGTGAGTTTTTTTCCTACACCAACCAATTTTCCAACTCTTCAGACACCAACCAGATATCCTGTAATTCAAATCCTGACACTAACTACCTGGAGTTACCATAGATCCCACAGGTTAAGAGCTCAGTCCTGCAAGACTGCCCCCTACTTCAGACACCAGTCACAAGTCCCAGGTTGTCACCCGTACTTCTGCCCCACCAGGTATAAATTGGGGGTTCTCACAACCCCGTCGTCAGGTTCAGTATTTGTTGTAGCAGTTCACGGAACTCAGGGAAACACTTACTTATGTTTACCAGTTTATTATAAAGGATTTGATAAAGGATACAGATGAATAGCTACACAGAGCAAGGTCTGGAAAAGTCCCTGTGGAGTTGCGGTGCACCACCCTCCCATGTGCACCAACTGGAAGCTCTGGAACACTGTAATTCAGGGATTTTTATGGTGGTTTCATCGTATATACCTGATTGATTATTAACTCAACTTCTGGCTCCTCTCCCCTCCCTAGAGGATGGGAAGTGGGATGGAAAGTTCCAAGCTTCTGATCATAGCTTGGTCTTTCTGGTGATCAGTTCCCTTCTGAAACTAACCAGGAACCCACCAAGAGCTGCTTCATTAGAACAAAAGATGTTCCTGTGACCCAGGAAATTCCAAAGGATTTAGGGGATCTATATGAGGAACTGGGGTCGATGATCAAATATTAGAACAAAAGATGCTTCTAGCACCCCTGTCTCTCAGGAAATTACAAGGGTTTTAGAAGCTCTGTATTAGGAATTGGGGGCAGAGACCAAATATATTTTCATATATATAGGTTCAAGATAAGGCAATAAATCTCTTATTTAATAATTTAAATGATATGACTTTAATGAGTATTTTACCTACGGTATTACAATATTCAACTGCCATAATCACTCATTTGGAAGGTACTATTATTATTCTTACTTTTATAAATAAGGAAATTAAGGCACAAAGACTTTAAGTTACTTGTCCATATCTAGAAAGTGCCTGAACCATAATTCCAATTCAAGGTGTCTGACTCTAGAGTTCACAATTTTTAACATTATACCTACATTGCTGTGGCGATATCTGCAATATATTGGATAAAAGTAATTCTGGAATATTTTATATGTAACATGTTGATTCTTTAGACATGTGCCTTTTCATGGTTCTACTCCACATCATCATATAGAGATGCCTGTTTACCCTTTTGAAGAGAAAAGAATTATAATTTTAAAAAGTAGAAAGTTTGCCAGAAGTATTATAATTTCCTGCAAGTGCTATAAAACTTGACTCTCAAGAAATTTTTTTGATCTATGTGCTATGTTTATTACTTTACAAAGAAAGATCACTTCTGAGAAGATCAGAGAATATGAATTTAATTTGGGTATACCACAAAGATATAAATGAGTTTGTAGATGGAAACAAATTTATGTCTGAAAGACTCATTAAAAGTAATTTGTTATTTTTTTTCCTCTTAATGAATTGTATTAATAGCAATAATTATATATCCTATAGTGCTATGATCAATGATAGTTCATTTTTTTCTATAAAGCAATTTGAGAGAAACCAGCAGATCAAAATGCTCATATTGATGTAAAATGTGTTTTTTTAATACATTAATGTTCATATGCTTAAAAATATAAAGCTTACATGCTATCATGTAAAGAGTATAAATGTAAGAATAGAATATGTTTTTCCACCCACTGGCTTAGTCTTCCAAATTTCTAATGAAATCATCAAGAGATACAAAATAAGTAGAAATCTCTATCCACAAAATATACTAAATTCCACCCACAAATTTGCTATTTAAAAAATTACTCCCAGATATAAAACAGGCAAAAACAGCTTGAAAAATAAACCAACTAAAAATGTGTAAGGCAGAATTAAGTACATAATACTCTAAGAATGCCCACACCTGTGGCCTCTAGTATCACACTGGATGAGAAGGCTAACTAATAAAAGAAAAAACTTAAATCTTGTAGGAATCCCTGCAGGTACACAAAGAACCAGTGCATTCGGGACATGAATCACATTGAAATGCTGTCTAGTCTTACATTGGCTTATATGACTGTGAAGGGCACAATGGGAGCATTTTCATGAGGTTTTGGTAATGCGGGCAACTGTGCTGTTAATCCCATCTGGTGTGACTTGGATCTAGCTAATTTCAACAGCTTTGTCATTTGGGAAAAGAAACTCAATGCAGAATGAATTTGTCTGGCATGGCTACATCAGTATGCAGCACCTTCCCTGCTGCCCACCAGCCATTAGCCTCAGCTGAGGGCAAGACAAATCAAACACACTCAGGATGGCAGAGAAGAAAGATGAGAAGAACTGGGTCTTGTTAACGTCATTGGGTGTCAACAAAGAAAGTTTCATTTAAAGAGTAAACTTTCTAAATTTGAGGATGTCCTAGCTCTAAATGTCTTATATATAGTTATTAACATACACGCTGTTTAATGCAAATTAAACAGTTTTCTGTTATTTGAACTCAGAACATCTGATTCTATGTATTGACCTCTTGTGCTTGCTTCTCTAGAAAGTTTCCTAGTGACCTGACCACATTGACGATATTGTTTCTGGGATGTAGAAGGTTTACATCTACCACCTGAAATTTATAAACTATGATCTAAGGCTTAAAATCTGTACCTTAATAAGATTTTAATTTTTATCCTCACGACAGCAAAATTTACAGTACCAAGACATGCTCTTTTACTCTTTGTACCTTCTTTGCTCAAGTATTTATTAAACACCTACTTTGTGGCAGGGACAAAACAAGCTATACTTTTCACATTAGATTTGCAATATCAAGTGAAATAATCACTTTCAATTTAGACTAATCATGAAAAAAACTCTAAATTTCCTGGATAAAATCTTGATTTTGCATTCAGCAGTCTGAGATAGATTTGTTATGGTTATTTTTGTTATTATGTGTTTTTTCTCTAAACAATCTTTCAATTCCCCCAATACGAGGTCTTCGTCTTGCACTTTTCTGCAATCTGACACCAATAGGTGAGAGAGGAAAAAAGTCCAAGGTCTTATACTTGTTTCCTACTTTGGACACATCCTCTGAAAGTACCTTCAAATTTGTGCCATGTCTCTAAAGAAAAGTACAGCACATCATAGGACTCTGAAATTGGCGTGACTCCCCCGCCAGGGACATCTCCAATAACATGTTGTTGGGCCTTCCACAGAATGTCGGCATCATTGATTCTTAGTCTTGAACATTAGGGAAAATTGAATATGTAGTTAAATAATGCAACTAACCTATAGCCTTTAGCTTGACCCTGATAATTTCACAGCTGAACAGATTTCATCAAACTATACATACTTGTTTTTGTTAGTCTATAATAAGAGAATAACATATAAATATAACATTGAATATCTTTGTAGGAAAGATTTTTTTCAGGCAAAAATTATGTGCTTCTTTCTATTTTTGTCCTTCTGTTGTAGCACATTTAAATACCCTGTGAACAAGATCAATAAGTGAAACCAATGGATTTGTTGGAATCTGAAATGTTGACACAGGAGGAGCCAAGAACATAGAGGCATTGAGAAAGCCTTTAAACACATGAGGAAAACGAAGAAAAAAATAGATAAAATACTGAGTAGGCCTTTGTATGAAAAAAAAAAAAGACTCTAGAAGGAATTCATGGCACTATTAAGAGTTCCAGATATTAGTTCTAAAGTTGATATTTGTTGGTTCCTTACCCAAGACTCACTCCCTAGAATCTCACTAAAGCACTCAGCTTTTCTGTTGTGTAATATTATCCCCATACCCCTCTCTAATGTTTCTGTGAGAATTAAAGTACTCCCATTCTCCTAGCCACAGAATTCAGTTCTGAGATGATCGTGAGACCCCCATTTAGGCCATGTGGCATTCAGACCATTTTACTAGGGCACTGAGGAAAGAAGATTTGTCTAGCTCCCTCAGAACTAATGAAATGTTGGAATAGTGGGAATAGTATGTGGATGGGAGTTCAGGAACTGCTATATCTATTTTTAGTCATCAGATGAGCTGTCCTAATGGTGAAAGTGACTCACAGAGGAGAAAAATGCCAAAAGCATCACAGAAAACACAGAAATAGAACCAAAGTTCTGAGAATGTGTGAAAGTTGAAATTTACATCCTACTAAATTCAATTCTCCCTCTAGGCTTTTTAGCTATATGAGCGATCAATTACCTTTTTATTTAAAGGAGTATGTATATATGTGGTCACATTTAACTATAAGATTCTTAAATTATTCAGAGGCTAGTACAAAAGCGAGACTGCCCCAGACTAAAACTGAGACTAGCTCTAGAAGTAGCTGAAAATATTGAATTCATATTTATAGTCCCTTAATACATGAATAAATAGCATTATAGCATCTTTTAATCTAAGTTATATATAGTACATATATATTTTATTTACTTTATAACCTCATTTATTTTTTCTTCATGTATTTTTAACAGTCAAAAAATTTAAGAAGACAATTTTACTGAACATTTAATATGTGTCAAACATTATTCTAAATATTTCCACATATTAAATTATTCAATATTTATAACAATATTATGAAGTAGATACCTTTATTATCTTGATATGATAGGGAAAAAAATGTAAGATATTGGGCACCAGCATCCATGAAATTAAATTCATTTATTGTATGCAATAATAGTTTGATTGTGAAAAGAAATTGTAGAAGGAAAAATGTAAAACCACTGTGTCACAGGTTAAGATTTATGGTTTACCCATTAGATAAGAATAGTTTGAGTTTTTTTCCTCTGACTATGTTGGACCTGAAGTGCAAAGTGTTAAGTATATCTTTCCCCATTACACTTCTTATATGCTTTAAATACTCCCATTTCCAACAACAGACATCCACTCTAATATATTAGGCATGAATAATTGAATATATAAGTATCTTTTTAAGCATTAAAGATATATGTCTCTTTCATATAGCATTGTTTTCCTGTATGTTTGTGTTGTATAGATGCATAAGTGGTATTGAGCAATGATCATATAATAATAATTTCTTTTTCTTCTTTTTACTCAATTTTATGTTTTAAGATCCATCCATACACTGTGTGTGCCTCTAGTCTATACACTTTGTTTGCTACATTATGACATTAAATGTATTCTACATATTTTACCTTTGCATTCTTTTTAATGTTTACTTTTTAGTAATTGATGACTAGGATGGTTCCAATTATCTGCTTCCATATACAAAGCTATGATAAATATCCTGCAAATATCTCCTAAAAGGCATGAGTATGATGTTTTATGAATATATATATAGATTTCTCTTTTAATTGATTATTAATAAGCTTTGGACTCTTTGTATTATCTTATATATTGTAAATACGACGTATTTTTCAGGTATTAGTTTGTAGACATCTTCTACTGTATCACTCCAGCATTATTTTTCAGCTGTGTCTTTGCTTGAATAACAATACTAAATTTGACTTATTGAGCCAGAAGTTTTATTTTTTGGTTTTATGATATGTGCTTTTATATGTTTCATTAAAATCCCTTACCCAGCCCAGGGGTACAAATATGTTCACCTTGGTTTCATTCTGTTAACTTTACAGTTTTACTCTTCCCTTATTGGTCTTTGTATATAGTACAAAGGTAAGTGGAGATCCAAAGTTATACTTGTCTCCATAAGTCAGTTATTCCAACAACATCTCTTAAACAATTCATCTTTTTGCCCAATTTTTGTGGTACTTTTGTCATAAAACAGATTCATTCATACGTGATTTATTTCTATTTTTAAGACTTGTTAATGCTTTTTAAAAATTTGATTTGTTTAATGTGATGCTTATACCAAATTGTTTTATTAACATGACTTCTTTAAAATATGCCTTCCTCTCAGGTAGAGAAAGACTTCCAAATTCCTTTTTAAAAATGATTGGACTACTATTGGATAGATGTTCTTGTATATGCATTTTAGAACATGTTTGCTGAGTATTGATTAAAAAAATAATTCATCAGGAATTATAATTTAAACTGCACTGAATTTGTGGTAATTTGTTTAATGACAGTAGGTTACCTGGTCTTATTCTCAATCATAAGAAAAACACATCTAAAGAGTTTCTAGTAAATATGACATTTACAAAAAGTTTTATAGTATTTCTGATTTTAAGATAGCTACCTTCTATTCATTGCAAAAATATGATAGCATTCTTCAAATATTTTTCTACATCTATTTAAAAATAGATGAATGGAAAGTATTTCTTGAAGTAAGTGCCCTAATGGGGCAGGATGGGTTTGGAGTCCTCCATTTCTACAGATTTTTTAAATATTTGGCCTGGCAGCTTCCTGTAAACCCAAATGGCACGGGTTGTCTTTATCTGATGAGTCAGAACTCTCTCAGAGTGAAAAGTCTTCAGCCCAGAGCACTTGTTAAAAGTCATCAGCCACAATTGGTTAATACTACAACTGCTACAGCCAGTGAAAATAGTTGGGACAAATGGGAGAATGACCAAAAAACTTAAAAGAAAAAGTTGGGAAATAGAATGTCCAACAGGCTTTGAAAAGCTCTGACATTTTCCTGGGAATCTGGAAGGCCATGTGTGGGGCTGTTCATATGCCCAGGAAGACCTGAGAAGTCCCTAGTGTCTCACCTCTGGCTGATCTTGAAACTCCAAAGAGAAGGCTAAGGTGCAGTTGTAAATTGAAGGAGCATGAAAAGTGTCCCCACATGCCCACAAAGCCCCTTAGCAAATCTGGAGACGGATAGGATCAAGGCATCTAAGAAAAAGTTTGACCACTAAGCTAACCAAAGAGAGATTTCAGTGGCAACACATGACACAGAACATAGACTTTACAGATTAGTTCTGGAAATTTACAAAAAAAAAAAAAAAAGGCAACAAGAACAACAACAAAAAATAGTAGCAAACCCTATGGAGAGGGAGAAACTTATATCCACAGTTGCACTATATTATTTGAAACATCCACTTTTCAACAAAAATTATGAGACATGCAAAGAATCACAGAAATATGGTACATGTATGGGGGGAAAAACAAAGGGTGAAGAAACTGTCCCTGAGAAAACCTAGGTGTTGGGTTTACTTAACAAAGACTTTATATCAGCAAGTACAAATATCTTCCAAGAACCAAAGTAAAGCATGTCTAATGAACTAAAGGAAAACATGAGAATTATGTCTTGCCAAATATAAAAATTTTTACATATATTTACAGATGACATGCTATTGGATACAGAAATTCCTAAGGATTCCACACATACGCACACACACAATTATTAGAATAAAGGAGTTTAACAAGATTGTAGGATACCAAATCAATATAAAATATTAATTGTTACTTCTATATAGTAGCAATGAATAATCCAAAAATGGAATTAAGAAAACAATTCATTTTACAAGAGCATATAAAAGAATAAAATGTTTAAGGATAAATTTAGTAAAAGAAGTACAAGACTTGTACACTGAAAACTATAAAACATCCTTGAAAGAAATTAAGGAAGACCTACACAAATGAAAAGGCATCTCAGAGCTGTGGACTGGAAGGTTTAATATTATTAGGATGTTAATAGTCCCCAGTTGATTGGCAGATTCAGTGCATCCCTATCAAAATTCCACCTGGCTTTTTTTGAAGAAATTGATAAGTTGTCCCTAAAATTCATATGGAATTTCAAGGGACCCAGAATAGCTGACAATAATGAAAAAGAAAAACAAAGTTGGAAGAGTCACATTTCTCACATTCAAAACTTATTACAAATTACATTCTGCAAGACAAGGTGGCACTGTCATAAGGATACAGACACAGTTACCATACGTCATCTCTTGATAAACAATGCTGGAGAAATTACAATTCAAATGATATTAAAAGAAAAAAACATAATTACTGACAACTTGTAACCCATGAAAATATAATGCAGAATCAAATATATTGAACAATATACAAAAGACTTAAAGGAAGATATTAATTCTGAAAATGATGTATTTCATGGATCTGAAAAATGTTTAGGAAATAGTTTTGAATTCTCAGAAGAAAAAAATATTGATTAAGCGAAATGGAGAACAATTGAAAGCTTTCCCAGAATTCACAGGACAAGATGAAAATTAACAGATAAAAGATGCAAATGTTTCTATGGAGGCTGCAAACTGGTGATTTAAAATGCAGATTACTGGTGATTACTGACAGAACAGAACAAACAGGGCAGAAGTGGTAGCCAAAACTGTAAAGTGGATATGTTTTCTAAACAAAAAAAAACATTGCATGTGTAACGAAAGGGTTGACTATGGTCCGTACAACATCATTCTTAAGACATGTACAGGTAAACACATATGAGTGGGGGAGAAATCTCATCCCATATAATGTTCAAAAGCAAAGTCAAAAATAAAGCGTCACTTCATACTGACAATAACAGGTAAACAAGCTAATGTTCCTCAAATTTTCTGCTGAAACTCAAAATGATGGCAGAAAAAAAATAAAAGAACAGCATCATCAGTAATTTAATATTAAAAAATAAAAGTTTATAACCAGGTAATTTTCTGTAAGGTCATATTATCTTTTAAGATAAAAGCCACTCAAAGTAAATAGGGCTCAAGAAAAATATGAACCTGTTTCCTTTCCTTAATAATATTTCATAAAGATCTATTCTAATCAACTGACAGAAAAAGCAAAATTAATAGTACTCATAAATGGAAAGACGTAAAATTATATAACAATGAGCAAGCCTTAGTGATAAATCAGAGATGATATAAATAGTTGTTAATTTCATTAGATCTGTAACAGCAAATTATAGTTAATAAGATAATATCTATAGTGTATTGGGCCTCTGAAACTAAAGTAGATTGTAATTACTAGCTATATATTCCTTTCTCGTATGCTGGTAACAAATACACACATACCTTTTTCCTGTCACTATCCTTCTCCTACCTGGTGAAAATTTCTATCAAGGTGTCATTTACCCTTCCCAAAGTAGGCACAATGAGGTTGTTTTAAACATGTCCTCAAATTCTTTAAGCGTCCTCTCATAAAATATGTGAGTCCTTGAAGTATGGACTGACTTATTGACTTATTTCTCATGAATAGAATGTGTAAGAAGTTTCATTGTATAACTTCCAACCCTAAGTTAGAAAAAGGCAATACAACTTCCACCTGGCTCTCTCTCTCTTTGGAGCTCTGAGCTGACAACGTAAAAAGTTTGGCTACCTTAAAGCTTTTGTATGGAGAGGTTAGGTGATGAGACCCCCTAGGGCAAGAGATAGATGCCTGAGGACTCTTGTCTATTCTGTCCCTAAACTGTTCAATTCCATCTTGCATTGACCTTCAGACATAAGTGAAGGAGACTTCAGATGATTCCAGACTCCTGCCTCTGAGATGCCCTAGCAGACACCAAGTGAAGCAGACAAGGCTTCCCCTCCATGCCCTGTCTGAATTACTGACATACAGAATCCATGAGCAAAGTGGATCATTATTTTTCCCAGCTAAGTTTTTGGCTAATTTGTTAGGAAACCATCAGCGCAATGCATGTAGACCAACTTTTCAATTAGAATACTTCCTCCACTTAGACATTGTAATTGCTTTAAGGCTGATTACATGGTTCAAGCTGAGCCAGTCAGAACTGTGATTGCTGGCTTGATTGATTTGTTTTGATTTGATGTACTCTTTTGTCAGGCTGGTGGAAGGAGAGGTAGGTGGAGGTATGGACATGGAAGCTGGGAAAGAGGGTGTCTCTGCATGTGAAAGCCTGAAAAACAAACTCTTTGATAAGCTGGCGCTCTATGGGCTACATTTACAATGATGAAGAGAGACTGTTTCAGAAAGGAAGCAGAAACAAGAGATTCAGAAAGTGACACAGGTTGCTAGTGATATATTTGAATCCTGGGCTCCATCCTCACGGCAAATAAGCACAGCTATGTAGCCTTCCCACTCTTTTGTGGCTTAATCTAGTTTGACTCAGTGTCACTTTTAACCAAAAGATTACTGAATAATGCAGCAGTACAACATGTTTTGTTGTTCTCTTACGTGATTCCCATAGACTTCTTCTAAGTGGCCAACATTTAATTTTCATC
This sequence comes from Ceratotherium simum simum, assembly GCF_057802395.1. Classification (NCBI taxonomy): domain Eukaryota; kingdom Metazoa; phylum Chordata; class Mammalia; order Perissodactyla; family Rhinocerotidae; genus Ceratotherium; species Ceratotherium simum. The sequence continues at coordinate 8,966,128 of NC_141910.1, read as the reverse complement.
AGCGTTCTTCCTCAATAAGTCTCCAAAGAGACATGAAGCCCTCTGAGGCTTCCCTCCACCAAGAAGAAAAAAAAAATCAGTTTATTTGGTCAGAAATTATTTTAGTGAATAAAATTTAGGAACACTTCTTTTTTAAAGGATACTGCCTTTTGGGGGAGAGGATCAGCTGAAATTGTAAGCTATTGCAAGTCAAAAATCACAACCTTAAAACGTCAAAAGTTTGAGCAACTTACAGTGGAATTCTGATCTGCCTAAAATAATTAAAAAGAGATATTTGACACTACCTCATTTACATATTCATAAAGGAAGACAAGTAGGACTACAGATATAATTTCCTGTTTGTTAGTGTTATGTTATCTGTCAGATCCTAAAAATATAAATCTGATATTGTATAGAATTTTAGATGTATCTAGAAACTTTTTTTTTTTTTGTGACAAGGACTAGCCCTGAGCTAACATCCGATGCCAATCCTCCCCTTTTTTCTTGAGCAAGACTGGCCCTGGGCTAACATCCATGCCCATCTCCCTCTACTTTATATGGGACACCGCCACAGCATGGCTTAACGAGCAGTGCATTGGTGTGGGTGGGGGATCTGAACCTGCGAACCCTGGGCTGCTGCAGTGGAGTGTGACCACTAAACCGCTTGCGCCACCGGGCCGGCCCCCACTAGAAGCTATTTTTAAGATATCAAAAAAGTAATTGTAAGTTTATTGGAGGAGCAAATCAAAAACGTTTTTCTTTTTTAAAATATTAAAAAGTGAGAATTAATATTTTAAGAGACTAGTTTTATTCTCTGTTTCAAACTTGGAAATTATAAATAAATAGAATAAATTATGGAACTCAGGATTTTATAGAGAAGCATGGATAACCATACATTTATTGTGTTATCCTCTTTTCTATCTCTCTTGTTTTAAACCTGCAGCAGCCAATCATGTTTTCCCATAGGACGTAAAATCTTCCGATTTTTTTCCTTTTAAAACCCAGTTTTCTCCTTGGAAAAAAGTTTATATTGTATAATATACAATATAAAAAGGATGTGAAACATCTCAACAGAGAAGAAGAGCCATCTTGGAAGAGTCTGGGGTACTCACATCATCTCTCTTTCTCTCTCCCTCCCCTTTTCCTATCCACTCAATCTTTAAGAGGCACAGATGAAGGGCAAATGCACAGAATATAAAGATAGATTCAAGAAGAGTAAAGCATGACAATAGTGACACAGGATCCACTTTTCTGATTGTGTGTGTGTGTGTCTGTCTGTGTCTTTGTCTGTGTTCTCTATTTCCCTGCCATATTGCCATTTTTCACTATGTAACAGAGCAGTCAGGCCAAGAGTTGGTAAACTATCCTTTCTAGCAAAATGACAAAAAACAAAAAATAAAAAATAATCTAAAATTTTAAAAAAGGAAAGATAAGACAAGGGAGGAGAAGGGAAAGAAAGGAAGGGAAGAATCACAGGGAGAACGCTGTCCAAACCCCACTCTCATAAACAGTCAGCACGTAGGGAGCAGAATCAAGAACAGGTAAGACTCAAGAAAGAGAGTAACTGGTTTAAGCTACAGGATAAAGTAAAGGCCCAGGGGACATTAAAACACAGCATGTGGGTTTTGCTGTCTCAAATTTGACAGGATCATTTAATAGATGCTAATTTCCATTTTATTCTTGCAACTGCATCCTAAACACCAAAGCATGCGAAGCGTCTGTTGCCCTCCTTCTCGAAGTCAGATAAACATTGTGTCCTAGGGATTGTGACTTCTCTGGATTTCAGGGAACAACTGTGACAACAGCTTTATTTTACATATTCAAATTTTACTGGTAGAATGTTCCAAAATGTGTAAATACAAAAAAGGCATAACTGAAAGATAGCTATATGCCTCTAAAATGATGGAGTTTTCCTCGAGTATTTCCTAAGGATTGGCTCTGTGGCCCACTTCTACTTCACACCCCATTTGCAGCTGTCTACCTCCTCTGGGTCTTGTCAAGACCTGAGCTGAGCTGAAGAGAGATGAGCTGCCAGATGTTCAAATAGTCAGTTAAGACAACAAGCCAAGTGCAGGCAATGGTCAAGCCTTTAATCACTTGTTGAGATAGTACAGTAAGAGGCTAAACAGGAGAAAGTGGCAGCTCCCCCAGTGGTCTACTTTTCCCCCATGGAATGGCGCCAGGTGATGGTCAGGTGGATTAATGCAGAGGTTTGTCTTACTGCCCAGGGAGCCTGCAAACAAAAGGCTCCTGTTGCTTTTGGCCCTAGGGCCTAGGGGGAGGTAAAGGGGAAGGGCTAGGAATAGAGGATCCCTGATATGGTGAGCTGGGCAGAGGTGCCTGAGAGAGCCTCTTCAACGGGTCCCCTGATAAAGAGGCCTCCAACTGGAGGGCCTGGCCTAGGAATTCAGTTATGTGCAAAGGCATGGATGACTAGGGGACCCTGAGTACTTGACTGCAGCTCTCTACAGAGACTGCAGTGCACTGGCTGAGCACCAAGTCTGGTGGACAAGGCGGTTTTCCCCTGTCAGGCTTGTTGGGTAAAGCCTTTGCAATTGCCTATGGTTGGACTGGAAAAATCAGACATAGGATTTTGGCCTAGAGCCAGACAACACAGGTCTGTCTATGTGAATGGTTATAGAGACAGACATTAGCCAACTAGGTTGGAGGCTTTCAAAATAAATATAGGCCTTGGCTCCTCATGTTGAACAGATCATGGCAGGGAGCAGGTCTGTGTGTAGGGGAGTGCTTTAGCCTAATTTGCTGGTCAGTGGAAGTCCCCGTGGGGCAAATATAAAATCTCATTGAGGAGGAAACAGTTCTCCACTAAGGCACTATGACTGAGTGGGATAAATATTTCTCACCACACAAAGAAGAGATGTTTAAAGCACAATTTAATTTGATTTAAGAAAATTAAAGCAATGTAATATTTCTTAACCTGAAAGATGTTGAGCAGAAATATACCCATTGTAACAACTTTAAAAATATATCAGTTAAGATTGCATTTAGCAGAAAGTAAGACCTAACACCTATTGCAAACACCAGGCCATTTTTTAATACTTAACACAATATGTCAGGGTACAGGTGATTCTAGGTTTTGTGCAATGGCTCAGTTATACTTTCAAGGCACCAGGCACTTTTCATGATCTCTTCAGTCTAGGTTGTTCATTCTTATGCTAAATATTTCATGACCATTGGAATAAAGTCAGTGCTCTAGACATCTTATCGATGACAGAAGGGAAATAGAGGCCCAGAGAGTAGCTTCTTTTCATACTCGATCTTTTAAAAAGAAGCAAGAATTTTCCAATAAGCCCCCTAGATGACTTCTGCCTATATGCTTTTGATCTAAACGGAGTCATACAACCACTCTCAGCTGCAAAGTAGACTGGAAAACTGAGTATATCTCTCTCAAGCCTCAACAAGGAGAAGCGCCAAGAAAGAGGAAGCCTGGATTAGCTGTTCAGTTAACAAAGTGAGACTATCGTGCAAGACAATTGCAAAATAAATGCATACTAAATACAATATAATATATTTATTTATATACAGTTTAGTATATAATATATACTACTACTGTAGTATGTTAAAAACTCTTTGAAAATCTACAGCTCTATTTTAATTCTTTAATACTTATGGCAGATGTCTGCCTTATCAGTGTTTACACATATTTAACTTTGAAAAAAGTCACTGTTACAATAAGTTTGAAGTCAATGACTGAAAATGACATTTTGGTATTATAGTGTGTCTCCTTTATATAGGCAAATAGGGTGTTGAAGAAAAAATGTGACATGTTAACAAATAATAATTATTCGATACATTTTCCCAATATAGTTAAAGGAATAAATTATCACAGATTAACAAAATGAGTGAATAAATAATTTTTTAAAAGAATTCATTCTTACAAGGCAGGCTATTGTAGATATGCTTGCAAAGAGTTTGTGTTCACATTCCCACGGCATAGGTAACTTTTTAATCCATAGGTTTACAATATATACATCTACTTGTGTTTTTGGAGGATAATAAATATTAAAAAAAAATACATCATTCAATGCATTTTCCTCCCATACTTGAAGCTAGAAAATATTTAAGATTTAAACTTGTAAGATTTTTCTTGCCAAATCTCAACCAAATATAATGACTTCACAGCTGAATGCTAGAACATAGATCTTTGTGAATATCAATATTTCTGATTCCAAGGAAAAAAATATTAATCTTAAGGAACTCCTCTGCCAGGATGGTATACTTCCAAGCATAAAATCATCAGATAAAATTTACAGGTGATTGACAATTAAAGGTGATACATATAGTCAAGATTTTTAGTAGATACTTTTTGGTGATTACTGCAACACAGTAATCTTCAAATATAAACTATTTGTAGGAATAATTTTATTAATATCTATGCAGAATCATTCAGTTAAAGCTCTTTAATATAGTATATCAAAATCTTTCATTATGTGATGTCTCCTATTATCATCTCTTTTACAATCAACAAAAATTGTTTCTCAACTTTAAATACCTGCATATCTTCCACATCAAAAATATGTGTGTACTCTCATACATAGCTGTTGGGACTATAAAATGGAACAACTACTTGGCAAATCTCTTGGCCATATCTACTATGGCTGAAAAACACACATACACCATGACCCTGCAATTCACTCCTAGCTATATACCTGACACGAAAGTGTATAAATGTTCATCAAACACATGCGTAAGAATGTTCACAGAAGCTTCATTCCTACTAGACTGAAATATTACTCAAATGTCTATCTTCAAGAATGAATAAATAAATAATCATATACACACACAACAAAGTACATACAGTGGGAAGAATGAGCAAATCATTGCTACGGGTAAAAACAGGAATGAATCTTACAAAATTGTGAGCAAAGGAGTTCAGATAGAATAGAGCACTTACAGTATGATTCCATTCATATGAAGTTCAAGTTCCATCAGTCTTGTCAGTTTCTATCAGTTTCTATTTAGAGGAGAGAGGATCATAGTTACTCTTGGAGGGGAGAGGTGTGGGGTGCACAAGTGATAGTTGGGGGATCTGGAGTGCTGGCAAGGTTTCATTCATTGATGTGAGTGCTGGTTACTGGAGCATGTTCTCTTTGAAAATTGAGTTGAATAATTATGAGCTGTGCACTATTCTACATATATGCTGTAGGCAAAAAACTATTTACTAAAAAAAAATACGTTTGTTACTTTTGTAAAATTACCATGAAGGAAAAGTTTAAAGAAAGACAGAAAAGAAAACTTCATGAAGATTATACTTGCTAATACCATCATTGTTTATACGCGTGAAAGCTGGAAAACAAACAAACAAAACCCATGCCCCAATTTCCCCAGCAACAAACAAGGCAGTCTTGGGTATTTGGCTTTGCATGTGTGAATTTCAAACAGTACTGAGGTAAAATATCAGGAAACCATCCAGCCTAATTGGCTTTGAGAAAGATTTTTCTCTTTTATGAAACCAAAGTCGGGAACCAGTAACAACTATACAGTCTTAAAGTCAGAATTTAAAGTATACTACATGAATTAAAGCTCTATTTTTAGAAATTATCATAATTCCAAGCATATCAGTATTTTCATTCACTGCTTTACATTGAATAATAATTGATACTGCGTCTATAATTGCAGAGTTTCAAAAAAGTTCTTGCGATTTAACTGCTTTGGGGACTGTTATTGTGTCGCTGTCAAAATTACATAAACATTTAGTTTGCCTGTGGATAGGTGATCGTGTAACAAACTGATAGAACAAAAAAAAAGTGAGACTCCTTATGATAGGTATACTTCTTGAGATCCTTGGTTTTCCCATTCCCATTGCATTTCCCAGGGATTCTTATGCTCAGAAAAAGTGCAGGAATTTATTAATTCCTAAACAAGGGCATTACATCATATTTATCTTGAGTTTGTCTTATAAGAAATGTATCTTAATGTTGATGTTCTTGATATGATTTAGGAAGAGAATGGGCAAAGCTCTTTTCCCTAATACAAAATGCCATCAAGATAGAGTAATTCCTTTGGTCTTAAAATATTTTTGTCAAAATATTCTCCCTTTGAAATGTAAATATTACAGCTATGTTTCTATAGGGTTAGGGGTGGGAGTCTTGAAAGACAACTAAATGTCTTGCAAAAGAGGATAGGTTATGTAAAGAAATTTAAGTTATTATGAAATATTATGCCACTACTTACAAGAATGATGTAGAAGTGTAAAATGTTGACTGGAAAGATGCTTCATTATGCATAATACATTATTACGCACCATATAAATGTTGATTGGAAAGATGCTCATTATGCATTATATAGTAGGAAAGGAAAACAAATGACAAAATCTTTTATATTATATGATCAAATCTTTATAAAGTTGAAGTATGTGTATATGTGTTTGTATTCATTTCAAAAAGAATATGGAAGGATACAAACTAATGTTGAAAGTTTATTGAAAGAAAAGAAACATTATGAATTTATTTTGGCTACTTGTGTATCATTCAAAATGTAAAAATGACATTAACTTAAATGACTGAAGTAAAATTTATTGTGTAGACAAAATATAAATATTCCTTGACAGGCAGTTAAGCCTTCATTTCTGAATTACTGAGGTATATAATTATGTAATATTTATTTCTAACATAGAGATTATTAGTTTTCGAACTAGGAAAAAGTAAAGTGGGACATATTCTTTTCAGGGAGAGATTGCTAGAAGTAGTGAAAGAAGTAAAATATAAATAGTAAAAAGAGCCAAAAGTCAATTTCGCTGAATTTATTATGATATCTATCATAATAAGTTTAATTTAATATAATTTAATTTAATATCTTTTCATTTCCATTACATTCCTGGAGGGATAGTATTATGAGCTGAGTTTTGTATCCTCAAAATTCATATATTTAAGCCCTAACCTCCAAGTACCTCGGAAGGTCACTTTCTTTGGAAATAGGGCCTTTAAAGAGGTTATTAAGTTAAAACGAGGCAGGTAGGTAGGCCCTAATGCAATCTGACTATTGTTCTTATAAAAAGAGGAAATTTGGCCACACGAAGAGACACCAAGGGCACAAGCACAGGGGAAAGACCATGTGAGGACACCCCAAGAAGGCAGGCATCTGTAAGCCAGGGAGAGAGGCCTCAAAGGAAATCAGACTTGCCCACTTCTTGATCTTGAACTTCTAGTCTTTGAGAAAATCAATTTTTGCTAAGTCCCCCAGTCTGTGGTATTTTGTTATGATAGCCCTAGCATAATATAGACAGTATACCTTTCATCACTTCTTGAGAGAAAGCATACTTAGGATTAAAATATAATGAAAATAATTGGTCTATCTGATTCATTTTCTCTATCTTGTGGCTGAGAGGATTAGTTGCCACACAGTTTCTTTCTTGGTATTTTGTGGAGGATTGTGATTAAGAAAGATTATACTTCCTAGCTTCCATCACAGCCAGATGACTAAATTCTGGCCAATAAGATGTGAACAGAAGTGTTGTATGAGACTGCTGAGAAGATGGTTTTGAAGGAGCAGATTCAACCAAGCATGCACTTCATTGCCTTTTGTACTTCCTTCTTCCTGCTACGTGAATGAATCATAATGGCTGACTTCAGCAGCCATTTTGAACACAAGCAAATTTATGAATTAAAGCAAAGTGCTAAGAAGAAAAAAATAGAAAAAGAGGAGGAATCTATGTTTCTAGTGATTATTGCACCAGAATTGTTGTATAGAATTGTAAGTTTAATGCACAAAATTGATACAAAGAGGAAAATATTCTCCTAGGTAAAGATAGCTTGATACAAATTTAGACTCAAAAATAATACATATAATTAAATATTTAAACAATCATTTTCTATATCAAAATATTATTTTATCAGTGATATTTTAAAAAAATATTTTTCTCACCTGATGTCTTTTTATCAAAATAAACTTCTACCCAGGATAGAAAAGGGATTATTTTTAATGCAGACACTCACACATACAGTAAGCAGGAAATGACAGTCCTGGGTTCTTGTTTTTAAATGTATATAATCCTACTTATTGTAATTAAATTTTCTACAAATATTGTGAGATTATTCATGCATATAAAATGTCTTTGAAGGATGTTTGCTAGATTACCTTGTCACCAAAAATGTAAATAACACTGAAAGAGAGAAGGAGAGAGAGCCATTTTGAATAAACAAAGAGGTAGAAACACACAGATACACATACATACTCTTCAAAAAGGCACAGGCAATCCTTCCTTATTAGGGGTATGTTTGGTATGGCTGGAGTGGTCTTGACTTCTATAGAGATCTTTTGTAAAAATGTATCTTTTTTACACCTATATGCCATTGTTTTCTATTCACAGTAGATATATGTTTCCCCTATAATCAGCTGCCCTACATAACGTAAAACATAAACTACTATCTCTAATTTGTATATAATTTTTTTAGATTTCTGGATGTCATTTCCTCACCATAAAACCTTTACTTTTATACTAAAGTTAATCAAACAGGAACAATTCTTAGGGCAGGCTATTTGATGCTAACCCAAGTAAATAAGCTTTGATAAAGAGCTAGAATGATTAAAAGCATAGACTTAGAAGCAAGAAAAATGTGGGTTTCCATCCTGACACCAGGTCATCTTCAACACTAATATTTCTTGAGAATACTGGATGACACTAAACATAATGTGTTTAAAAACTAATAGCAAATATTTTATAAAGTTAACTACTGTTCTATTTGAGTCAAAAGTTCAAACTATTTAGTAAGTAACTTAGGAAGCTATGCAATTGGACTGTAAGCTGTTATTTGTTCATTTTCAATTAAAGTAATAAAGATTACTTTTATCTGAAACTCTATTGCCTGTGCATACAGTCCCTAAAATTAGAACTTTGATTAGACACATGGTATGATAATAGGGCAATAATATTGCAATAAGAAGTGTCCAAACTTGGACTCTTTATTCAAAACAATGCACTGCTCTATAAAGTATAAATCCATACATATTTGTAGACATGTATGCCATTAGGTAAAATATATCTATGGTTAAAAAAATGTTTGTGGTTCTAGGAACTTTGCTTTAGGATTATTTCTAATAAAGATGTTGATAATAAATGTTAGGGATAAAATACGTTCACCTGAAGCTCTCCTGAATTGTCTAGATGTGGTCATCAAGTAATTGACAGATTTGATGGTGTTGGTGTCTCCCAGAGGATAATGCCCTCACAGTCAGTGAGCACAATTGATCCTGTTATCTTCTCTGTCTCTCTCAGCTCTCTGAAGATTTCCACATGTTTTGTGTTGGTCTAACTTAGTAATTGATTTGGAACGGCATAACAGAATAGATCTCATCTTCTTAGAATGGCCAAGCAAGGAAAGTCAGCCAGCATAGCCTGGCAGCAACTCGCAGAATTGTTTTTGCAGCATCGATGAACACAGGGCAAACCCTGGGCAAAGATCTCAAATGTGTAACGTTGACCACCTGAGTCCATCCCTTCATCTATTTTCTTCCACCTGTGTCTTTTCCTAACCCCTTCTCCCCCTTTCCCTTTTGCCGTATTAAAATGTTTTATCAGAAATGAATAGGATAGAAAGTCTGATTCGCAAATGGAAAAGAAATCCTAGACACATCAGGACTTTTGGCTTTTGGATGATGTTACCTCTATAGACCAATCTCATTTTTAGGATGAACAAAAAGTCATGTTAACAGATGCCAAGTTCTACTTCTAGCTCTGTCCCTGATTAAATAAGTGACTTTGGAGTTGTTGACTTGTCGTTGTAGACACCAGTTTCTCATTTGGAAAATGAGTTGAACTCTATCAGAAGTGTTGAAAGCGGCTTTAGGGAGCCCTGAGGCTTTCTGTGAATACTCAGGGAGTCATTATTAAATGAAAAGTCAGGGGTTGTCCATTCAATATAATTCCAGAACGAAGTACTACCAACCCCAAAATTGAATCTGGGACTCTATATCTTGCAACACTTTTAAACTGTACTGTATTGAAAATTGCATTTTACCCCAGGATTTCAACGATTTCCAGACTAAGAATTAGGCAAGTTCAAGTTACCTGGGACCTCCAGATTTCCTAGGAGAAACTTCAAACTGATTACTTACCCAGCAGGTGACCAAGAATGGGGGAGTTCATCCAAGATACTAGGGAGTAGAATTTTTTTTCTTCCAAAGAGATCACAAACTTCAACCTTTAAATGTAAGCCATTTTAACATGTATTTCTCTCTCTCTTTTTTTTTTTTGTGAGGAAGATCAGCCCTGAGCTAACATCCGTGCTAATCCTCCTCTGTTTGCTGAGGAAGACCGGCTCTGGGCTAACATCTATTGCCCATCCTCCTCCTTTTGTCCCCCTCTTTCTCCCCAAAGCCCCAGTAGATGGTTGTATGTCATAGTTGCACATCCTTCTAGTTGCTGTATGTGGGACACGGCCTCAGCATGGCCGGAGAAGTGGTGCGTCAGTGCGCGCCGGGATCCGAACCCAGGCTGCCAGTAGCGGAGCACGCACACTGAACGGCTAAGCCACGGGCTGGCCCCTAACATGTATTTCTATTCCATGTAAATACATCTATCTACACTGTCCTTTTCCTTCTTGAAGGCTATAAACAAGGGTGACTATTTTTCTAATGGTTAAATAAAGGGAAAGAAAGGCCAGAAAAAAAGGTAACAGGTTGATATTTTAAGCTTATTGACACATCACATGGGTCTGGTAAAAAAGTAAAGTAGAGGGCATTTAAGGTTTTTCAAATGGGACGATATGAACGTGAAACTTTGGGTAACAGTTGGGTTTTCAAAAGCAAGTGCAAGACATTTCTGCCAGGAAGAGACATCATGCTACTCGCCTTGCCCCTGCATCTTAACGTCTCACGAGCAGAGGGTAGCAAGCTGTCTTTATTGTGGTTGTGAGACGTGTTTGTGAAACACAAAAATGCTTTATTTGCATGGCTTTATTTGCATTTTTATAGCTTTATTGACAATATTGACATCATTTCTTAGTAATGGAACTTCATTTTCCAACACGTAACGTTAAAATCTAAGTTTAGGGAAATACTAATGTTTAATTTCACTGTAGGAACTTCTGATTTTTATCACTTAAAGTGTAACATATAATTTTATTAGGATACTCTCTCCAAGGCTCTAAGATAAAACTGGAAATAATTTTCAATGTGTGAATTTCATTTGGACATATTTCAAGAGCATATGAAGAAGTTAAAAGCTAATTTTCATTCTCTTTGTCTGTCTTTCGGTCTTTCTTTTCTAGATTCTAGAAATAGAAAAATCAAAAGGGCTAGCACTCTCTATCTATGAGAAGGATGGTATAAAGCTCTTATCTGAAATGCAGAAGCTGAGTCCTAGCCCTCACTTTAACCTTGTTAGGAGCCGTGAGTCTAGCTCGAGACTACTGCAATTCTTGTACCACCTCTGAGTGGATGAGAGAAGCAGGAAACCAAAAGTTCTAAAGGTGACAGAATCCGTATTAGCGCACCACCAGTTGATTGTCACTCATTTTGCTTCTCATATTAGAGGGAGGAGAAAATTACTTTGCTCACTTTGTAGCCTATGATTTAGAAATTAAAAGGGTATGATAACATTTTCCAGTAAAAAAAGATAAACTTCATGTGTTTTCTGTCTTTAATTCACAAAGTAATTACCGTTCCAAAGTAAAATAGCACCAGGCTGTCAGCCTAAATGAATTCTCTCCCAAATTTTTAATAACAAGAAATCAGTGATACTTAGTTTTTTGTATTTTTACGTATAATTGTAATAAACCTCCATTAACCAAGGTAAAGTGCACTTACCTTTTCCTGAAACCTTGTACCTTGAATAATCCATGACGATATGGTTGTTTGCTTATAAATGCCAGGAGAATCACTAAAAAAAACTATTAGAACCAACAAAGTGGGCAGTCATTTAAAAAAATCAATAATTTTTAGATAGTATTTCTCATCTATCAGATCAACACACGTATATGTCAGGGCTGTGAGAAAACAGACACTCTCAATTATAAGGGGATTTGGGCAATTTCTAACTAAACTTTGTATGCATTTATTCTTTGGCCCAGAAATCTAAGTCTGAGTTTAATTCCACATAAATGAAACAATATGTGGAATTTTACTTATTGTGGTATTTGCAATTGCAATATATGTAGAAGACTAGTTGAATAGACAAAGATAAATCTATTTAGTGGAGCATTGTACAGGGATAGAAATAAAGAAAATTATGTACACACATAGGTTGATTTCTAGGGTATATTATTAAATATAAAAGCAAGGTACCAAAAACTGTGTATATGAATTTGTGTGTACTAATTTTTAAAAATAAAGACAGGAATGGCACCATAAATGAACAGCTATGAGAAAAAGACTTCTTTAAGTAGATTGTTTATTGTTTTGAATTTGACACGTGTACATATTTTATTCATCCAACAAATAAAATTAATTCAACATGATTGACAAAAATCAAACCTAAAATTGAATACAAACATAAATAAATTAACCTAACTATATAATAAATTACTGATCAAGCCACACCAAAAGTAAAATTTAATTCAAGTAACTTGTATCTTCGACTTTGTATCTTTAGTGGGATATAGTCTAAGAACAAAAAGAACCGTAAAGAAATCTTGAACTTTACTTGGTAACACTGCTTTTGGTAGAGGAGATATTAGTATAATAATTATGAAGCTGTTATGCATGAATTTTAGGATAGAGCAAATAAATATGTTGATCTTTCTGGGGCCCATGTTTCTCACTGTAGGAGAAAAGAGACGTAAATATGGAATAGGAAACTGTGAAGAAGTAGCCTGTGATCATGGATTTGAATCAGAGGTGTCAGTGTGAACACACGATTTTTTGGTGTTTTATTTGTTGTCTCTGTTCACTGAAAAGACCTGGAGCCACTGGTAGGCCAGAAGCAATGAGCACACTCCACATGCCCAGATCTTACATTTTAAATTTCATTCGCCATTTAAAAAGACACAGGTTCTCTTTAAAGAAATGACCGATAACAAAGCTAAGGCAGGAAAAAATAATATCACCCTAGCACAACTTTTTGTGTCAACAAACAGGAATGTGCCTGGAAATTACTGGAGTTATACCACAATAAACAAGTTGACTTGAAGGGTCATTCATGAGATTAATTCAGAGGATCAAAAAAAATCATGTTGGTATGGGTTGTCACATATCCAGTGACAACAATAAAAGAATCTGTAATTCCTAGGGATTCTTAGAATTATAAAGGAAGCTGAGGTGAAAGGAAAAAGCTCTTCTCTACAGAAGCCAGCTATTAAATATGGAAAGATTATTTGATTTAGAAAATTAGCATTTTGAAATCATCAATGAATTCAAAAGATGCTGAACAATTTATGAAAAACTGTTTTGTAACAAGATCTTTTAAGAGTTTGAAACTATCACCCTGCAGATTACTTGTTAATTACAAGAAGGAAAAATATTTTTACAGTAGACATATTTTGTAAACACCAAGTTAAACACGTGACCAAACTTAGTATCACCAAAAATGGACCAGACAGAGATTGTATGCTTTCTGATATGCAATGGAAAAAATACAACACCATCTAGGCAGTATTCTCACAAAAAAGTGTAAGCTGGACCTAATAATGAAAATTCAATCATAAAATTCCAGATTGTGGAAAATTTTATAATCTTTATAGGTAATTGGCCTATGTTATTTTAAAAATTGAAGAAACTATTCAAGAATGAAAAGAAATTAAAGAACACTAAAGATGGGCTGGCCCAGTGGCATAGTGGTTAAGTGCACGTGCTCCGCTGCTGGCGGACAGGGTTCGGATCCTGGGCGTGCCCAGAGGCCCTGCTTGTCAGGCCATGCTGTGGCAGCGTCCCCTATAAAGTGGAGGCAGATGGTCACAGATGTTAGCCCAGGGCCAGTTTACCTTGGCAAAAAGAGGAGGATTGGCATGGATGTTAGCTCAGGGCTGATCTTCCTCAGGAAAAAAAAAAAAAGAACACTAAAGAGACATAACAACAAAGTACATTATATTATTCTTGATTGCATTGTTTATAATGTTTTAAATGAGTATTTTTGGACAATTGAAAATTTTTAATATCTCTCTATCAGCAATTTTATTGAAATAATGATAAATGTCTTGGGTTATAATAATATGCAGTGAGGTATGTGTATGTCTTTGTTTTAGGTGATATATTCTGAAATGTATTAAATATTTTAAACCTGAAAATTTACATCGTTCTGTTAAAAAATAAATATTTTTTAAAAAGTTAGTAATTAGAATATTTAACAAAAAAATATTTATATAATAAATAAAAATAGAACATGTCATGATATAAATCAATAGGAAAGTTACAAGAGCTACATAAAGAAAACCTTAATAAAAATCTCTAATGGAAGATATATAAGAGATTCTCTCTATCCTGGCGATATACCAGGATATAAAGCTGAGGCCCAGATTAGGATTAGCCTGTATTATATCATACAATTTACAATTCTAATGAGATTATTGTTTTGCACACATACACAGAATCAACAATTTATTTAAAAATTAGACAAAATAATGTATGATATAGGGTATCCAATTTTAAAAATTGTCTGGATGAAAGAAAACAAAGTGGTCATGGGTAGCTCAAGCAAAGAAAAGTAATTTATGTGCAGGGTACTGAAATTCAAGATTTTGAACAGTCACGTCTTGGAACAGCCTGGAAATAGGGGAGCTTCAGGCAACCCAAGAATCAGGAACTCATGAACTTTATTTCCTAAAGGCAAACGTGAAAATGACTCAAAGTTTCAGGCATGATAATATTTGTGAATGTTAGCATCTTCCTCCTCCTGAGAATCTAATAAAAGAAACAAAGATACATTTTTAAATGAACAAAAAATTTAATTCTCACTGAAAATGGAGACAGAAATAATCCATAGACCAAAATTAGATAAGCATTGGAAATCACTTGAGATTGGCTAAAAGCCCCACATAGGAGGATACAAAAAAGAAATGCAGAGGGTGTTGAGAGAACAGGAGCAATTATCTAGAAAGTGCCAACAAAATCCCACTTTCTTAAGGGAAAGAGATCACATTGTAAAACAGAATCAATATCCCATACACTCAAGATGGCTGTAGGAATTGGTGTGAGCAACATCTACGGGATTCTATCAAAGAAGCAGGAGAATTAGAAATGTCCATAGGATCCCACTGGTCAACAATATTTGCATGAAGCAACTGTCTCCATGTCAACAAAAGAAAAAGCCTTCGTGAAATGTATTCTGTAAATACTCTGGAGCCACACAGAGAGTAATATTTCCTGTATAAAACATGTTAAGGAAAATCACTAGCATATTACCAGCACTAAAGAAATTCTAAGGGGAAAGTCTACGAAAATAAAAGCATAACTTTTGCACGTGGATAGCCAGCTGTCCCAGCACCATTTGTTGAAGAGACTATTTTCCCCAAGAACGGTCTTGGCACTCTTGTTGAAAATCAATTAGTAGTAGATGTTTGTGTTTATTTCTGAACTCTCAATTCTATTCCAGTTGGGATGTCTAAGTTCTGCAACTTTGTTTTTATATTTCAAGATTGTTTTAGATATACAGGCCCCTTGCAATTCTACATGAATTTGAAGATTGGCTTTTCCACCTCTGCAGAAAATACTGTGGGAATTTTGATAGAGATTGCCTTGAATCTATAGATCATTTTTCGTAGTATTGACTTCTTAGTATTATATCTTCCACTCCATGAGTTTTATGTTTTTCCATTTATTTAGATCTTCTTTAATTTATTTCAACAAGGTTTTGCAGTTTTCAGTGTACAAGTCTTTCACCTCCCTAGTTAAATTTACTCATAGGTATTTTATTCTTTTGGATGCCAATATATATTCTATTAGTTTCTTAATTTCCTTTTGAGAATGTTCATTGCTAGTGTATAAATACAAAGATGATTTTATATACTTCCATGTTTCCTCTTTAATTTGTAATTTAGATAGTATTTAAATTTTTAGCAGTTATTTGAGATAACAACATGCAATATTAAATTACAAAATTTAATATTAGGTAATATTTTTGATTTCTTCCTAAATAATTTAGGTACCTTAAAATACTTAATTCTACTTACCTCTCCCTAAGTTATATCCTGTACTATTTTATATATATTTCCCTAAGACTTAATTATGCTTTTTACTATTTCTTTTAGTGTGAGTCTGCTGGTGACAAATTATCTCATTTTTTCATTTATTTGAAAATGTCTTCATTCAACCTTCATTCCTGAGGAATATTTTCATTAGGTCCAGTATTGTACATTGGCATTTATACTCTTTAAATACATAAAACGTATTAATATATTTTCTTCCAGGATTCATTAATTCTTTTGAGAGATCAGTTCTCAGTTGTTTTTTGTTGTTGTTATTGTTGATGTTTTATTTTTTTAATTGTTTTGTGAGGAAGATCAGCCCTGAGCTAACATCTGATGCCAATCCTCCTCTTTTTTCTGAGGAAGACTGGCCCTGAGTTAACATCCGTGCCCATCTTCCTATACTTTATATGAGAAGCTGCCACAGCACGGCTCAACAAGCAGTGTGTCAATGTGCACCTGGGATCCGAACCGGCGAACCCCGGGCTGCCGCATCGGAGCACGCGCACTTAACCGCTTGCGCCACCGGGCTGGCCCCTTGACGTTTTATTTTTTATTGTTTTTTCCAGCTTTATTGAAGTCTGACTGAAAAATAAGAATTGTTTTAGGTTGTACAAAATACTTTCTTAAAGGTGTACAATGTGATGATTTAATATATGCATACACTGTGAAATGATTACCAAAATCAAGTTAATTCACACATCCTTCACTTTACATAGTTAACCATTTTTTTTCCAGTTAAATTGTTTTTTGGAAGCATTTCTCTTTCTCTCTCTCCACCTCTATTTCTTTATAGCTATTTTCCTTTTTCTCCTTCTTTTGACATTAATTGTTTTACTATGTGGTACCTGTGTATGTATCTTTTTAAGTACTCCACTAGTAGTTTCTTAGTATATTTGAAAACTTCTTAATTTTACAATATACTTTAATAATCTGCTTTTTTTTTTACAGTCTAATGTTCTTTGCTGATATAGGTAATATTATCTTTTATCTTCCTGAATGTAATAAACCTAAGTCTTTCAAAATTTTTAATTTTAAAATCCATAAATATCTGTCTCCCTGAGTCTTATTCTTTTTTATTACGGTTTTTATTTCTGTATGTTTCAGTGTATGAATTTTCTTGTGTCTGCATATCTTTGACTGTGTGCCAGACATTGTATTAAAACATTGTTTGTGGAAACTATTTGAGGTTTAGGATAATGATATCTTTCTCCCTAGAGAATTTTATTTTGCTTCTTTTAGGTACTTAGGGACACTGATAATCTAAGATTATATATTTGACCTCAATTCTTGAGGTTTGTTGTGCCACCTGGAAGAGTAGATGCTAGGTTGCAGTTTATATGAAGGTTGTTTACTTTTGGTTCATACTTATTCCTAGCGTGCAGCCTTTCAGTATTTACTCAGATCCCAACTATTGGCTGGCATTCAAATTTTGTATCCTAGGCTGTTTAAGCCACTGCTCTACATCTCCTCTAACCCTTTCCAAATTAACGAATGTCCCCAGGCAAAATCTAGGCCTCTTAATTTATTATTATTGTGTGACCTTGTCGATGTTATAAAGCAGAAAATATTAATATTTTGTGGTATTGTCCTCAGTGGGTGGGTTCTGAATTGCTTAGTGTGTTCTTACTGAAGAGGAACTATTCGATCGTTAGGCTAATATGTTCTGGATACCTGGAGATAAAATGAAGTCCTTCACTTTAAGCATATTATTCTCTATGTTTTTCCTTGCTTAGTAAAATTCTTGGATCAGAATATATTTTTGCTAAACATTTATTACATAAACAATTTGGAATCATTTTAAATTGTCTTTATTTTATTTTAAATAACTTTTTTGACATTTTTTGTGCATCTTGAGTACATTTCATTGTTCATTTATACCACAGCATAAGTTCATTGTAAGGTACTAGTAAAATACAATTCCTACCTGACACTGTATAGTTTTGTTGCACTGATGAGTTAATTATCACATGATTAAATGAATATTGTTTTGAATGAATTATATTATTTAGAAATCCTTCTAAATTGTTGTATATATTATTAATAACCTTTTACTCACATTTTGTAAATAGGTTGAGGGTTTTCAGATGAGATGAGAAAGTATTATTATTTCTTCCATTTAAAATAAATAAACATGGTCTCCTATTATATTAAAATTTGCTATCAAACCTATTTTCAGCAATGGACTAGATTCAGAGGGTGAAAAATACCTCCATTTACACACACACACACAGACACTCCCCTAAATAATAATGCAGAATCTCATAGAATTTAAGGACGCATTAAACTAAGCCTTTTTAAGAACTGGTAACAGGATCACTCTGTGGATCTAAATAGCAATTTCAAAGTATATGTAGAATTGATAAAAGGTTCAATGTGAGAATTCAGTCTTTATATCCCTCAGAGAGGACAATATGCCCATCCCATCTTGATTCAGCGTCCCACTCTGATATTAATCAATTATGGCACAAGTAGCCAAGTACATGGATGCTATTTAAGTGTTTAAGTGTTCATTCTTGTATATAGAGAGCCATTTATAATGAAGAGTCAACTAAAATTAGCTAGAGGAACCTAATCTAGCCTCTTTCATTTCTTTATAATCTATCAGTGTGTTTTAATTAAGGTAAACTCACTTGAAATAAGAGAAAATGGGACAAAGACACATCCACTGGAATAATATTCTTCACATACCAGCTGTGGGACAATGGGCAAGTTATTTAATGTCACTGCCCCTTGGTTTCCTCATTTCTGAATACAGTAGTCCCCCTTTATTCATGGTGTTGCTATCTGTGATTTCAGATACCTGTGTGAATCTGAACAGGTTCACAGTTCTGTGATCTGAACAGTGATCAGATCTGAACTGAACAGTTCAGGTTGAAAATATTAATGTTTGAAAGCTTGTAGTTTGAAATTATTCAATGAAAAATTCCAGAAATAAGCAATTTGTAATTTTTAAATTGATTGCCATTCTGAGTAGAGTCATGAAATTTTGTGCCATCCAGCTCCATCCTGCCTGGGATGTGAATCATCCCTTTGTCTAACCATCCACACTGTATATGCTACCTGTCTGTTAGTCACTTCGTAGCCTTTTGGTTATCAGATCAACTGATGTGGTATTGCAGTGCTTGTGCTCAAGTAACCCTTATTTTACTTAACAATGGCCCCAAAGTGCAAGAGTAGTGATGTTGGCAATTTGGATATGTCAAAGAGAAGCTGTAAAATGCTTCCTTTAAGTGAAAAGGTGCAAGTTCTCAACTTAATAAGAAAAGAAAAAAAAAAATCTTATGTTGAGGTTACTAAGATCTACAGTAACTTTCATTGCAGTATATTGTTATAATTGTCCTATTTTATTACTGCCTATAGCTGTTAATTTCTTACTATGTCTAATAAATTAAACTTTATCATAGGCATGTATGAATAGGAAGAAACACAGTACATATAGGATTCAGTACTATCCATCATTTCAGGCATCCACTGGGAGTCTTGGAACCTATCCCCTGTGATAAGTGGAGACGACAGTAAGAACAACTTTTTATTAGGCTCATTGTGAGGACTAGAAGAACTAATGACCGAAAACCCTTGATATTTGTGTCTGATATATATAAAAGTATCTAAAAATTGTGTTATAATTATTAGTATTGCTCTTATTATTATTTTCTCTATGACATGGATTTGCCTTGTGGCAGATAGAATGTCAAGGGGTCATCATTCTGAACTACAGTGGACTCCTCATTGGATTGACCCACTAAGGATTTTACACAAGAAGGTTGGGCTTATCACAGGGTGACTCATTTACTCTCAAAAGCAATTTAAAAGTCTTAATATTAACCATTTTTGATTTAACCACTTTATCTTGATTAGTATGACAAAGTAACCAACTTCTAACAATCTAAATAACTATCTGGAAGTGACAATTGACTAGTTAAAAGAGAGACAGTTGTAAACGAACCATGAAAAAAACTTCTGTAGGAAAAAAATTCAGGAAAACTTTGAAAAAAAGTGAATGGAATAGTTTGTTTTATAGATTTAAGATATGTTCTAACAACCTATAGTTGATTACATTAGAGTTATGCTTGTCTTTACAACTAGGCAGATAAATGAAAACAAATACAATGTTAAAAAATTCCAACATGTAAAACAATTTAACATAGGTTGAAAGTGTGCCTCTCTTTAACGGAAAAGTATGAATTATTTAATAAATAGAATTGGGAAAACAGACTCAACTTTTAGATAAATGTTGGATTAAATACAAACACATACATACCTTTAGATGGATTAATATTTTTGCTATAAAACATAAACTATAAAGTAACACAAAGTATGAAACCAGTAACCAAAACACAGACATTCTTGACCTATCTTTCCTCTCAACTCTCTGCTTGGAATAAAATTATCACAAATGTAGCTATGGTCTCACTTGTGTTAATAAGTGAAGTAAATTACTATGCCACTATCCTTGACTAGGGCAGTTTGGTGATGCATTCTACAACATTCTGGATTAAAACTGAGACAATAGAAAGACATGAGGGGAATGCGTGCCAGCCATTAAAGTGCGAATTAAATCCTCATCATTTTTCCTTTCCAGTGGAGGTTGGGTAAGGGATCCACAGAGAAGGAATATGCTTTGATGGCTTACTGCCTGTAGTCCTTGGAAGGATTGCCCAAATCTGCTAATGGTAGCAAACTTGGCATGAGCCTGCACAGGAATTGGAATAGGAAACCCCAAGTCTGAGTGATTGGAAGAACATAATTCTTGCAATGGCAGTGATGTGTGAACAAAGAGGCTTCATCTTGGTATCTAAGCAGAGGGTGACAGATGTCCAGGTCATTAGATGCCAAAAGATAAGAAACAAAAGTTCCCAAGATACCATTGCCCTTCTGTTTTCCTCTGTCCAACCCACTCCAATAGCTTGCCTACCTTGGTACTGAGGTACCATATAAACATGAACAAGAGAAGAAAAATTGTAATTAATTTACAATGAATCGGTAACATGAACAATAAAGACTAAGCAAAATAGAAAAAATATTTTAAATTCTTAGCCCTGTTGAAGTTAATTTACAGAAATAGAAGAGAATTTTAATAAAATGCATCAAGATAGTTGAGGAAATTTAACGTATAACACCAACAATTCTCTCTAACTGCAACAATAACATAATTTTTGAAATATAAATAAATTTTTGAAGAAAGAAAATTTATTATCTGAGAATCTCAGAGGAAGGAAATATCTAATAACAAGAAATGAAAGAGAGAAAGAGAGAGATTTTAGAATAATTAGTGAGACAATAAGAGATAGAAATTGTGGAGGACAAAATACCTAAAACCTATAAGTTAGCAATTACAGAGGAGAAAATTAAGGAATGGTGAAATAAGAATTACAGAAATAATTTTTAGCAACCCAAATCTCAAGAATTATTTGTTTTCAGTAAAAGACTCAACTCTCAGGGGGAAAAAAATGAAAATAATACACACGTACTTAAGATTAACCAGTCAATTTTCTGAATTCCAAAGATAAACAGAAAAATTCTTGAATTCAAAAGGAAAAGTAAGAAAATGAAACAAAAGCAATAAATATTAAAAGAAAAATAATATAGAAGAAAAAATAAATACATCCATTAAAAT
The DNA here is from genome assembly GCF_057802395.1 of Ceratotherium simum simum. Classification (NCBI taxonomy): domain Eukaryota; kingdom Metazoa; phylum Chordata; class Mammalia; order Perissodactyla; family Rhinocerotidae; genus Ceratotherium; species Ceratotherium simum. The sequence goes on along the minus strand of NC_141910.1, from coordinate 8,944,453 downwards.
AAGTGATAAGTGGCTGGGGTTACCCTTTCAAAAAGCACTCATTGTAGAATTAGAGTAAAGCAAAATCCATGAATTAAAGAGTTTAAAAATAAAATGTTGGGTAATACTATACAAGGCAAATATGAACAGTATTTTATAATAGAAAAGTAGGATAATAAAGTAAAATTCAGTCAATGTCTACACTGAAAGGAGAAATATTCAATTATAGAATATAAACTCAATGTACAATTTACAAGAGGAAACATTTATTTATAAAAATAAAGTAATGCAAGGAGAATTTTATAAAACGTATTCATAACTAGATATTTTGAATAAATTCTTTCCATTAAAAATATTTTCTAATTTTTGATAAAGGTATTGCTTAAAAGAAATTTTTCCAAATTTCCAAATAATTATTTTGCTGGTTTTCTTTATCAACATTTTTATTGCCTGCAAATTTTAATTTCATTGAATATTATATGCTATGTAGCCTATAAAATCTCTACTGATGGAAACTATTATGATTTTGTTTGTTTCTCACTACAATCATGTATCACTTAATGAGGAGAATATGTTCTGAGAAATGCATCATTAGGCAACTTCATCATTGTGCAAACGTCACAGAGTGTACTTACAACCTAGATGTCATAGCCTACTACACACCTAGGCTATGTGATGCTAAACTTACGGGACCACCATCATATGTGCAATACATTGTTGACTGAAATGTTGTTATGCAGCATATGCCTGTACAAAAATTTTCATGTGGAAGTTAAAAAATATATATATATTATATAAATATATATTATATATATAAAATTTATACATTATATAATATGTATGTATTATACATAATATATAAATTATGTAATATATATTATAATACATATTCTCTTACTATAGGACAATCCTTTATATATAAATATAAATAGCTTGCTATTTTTATCCTAAAATATTCTATAAATCCTTGAATATGCTGACTACTTGATATGTAATGTTTTCAGTGTGGAAATCTTACACATCTTTCTTTAGATTTATTCCTAAAGATTTCATGTTTTTCTATGCTATTGTAAATTATATATTTTAAAAATTTCATTTTATAATCATTTCTTGTATATATAAAAAAGCCCAATTGATTTTTATACATTGACTTTCTCTCCAGTGATCTTATTAAACTTATTAATTAACTCAAATTATTTGTACATATTTTGATATGTACGTAATAATGACAAATGTGAATAGTGTCACTTTTTACCTCTTACATTCAACATTTATTGATTTCATTTTTTTTTCTTGCTGTATTATACTAGTTAGGATCTCTAGAACAGCAAGAAGACATTACTTAACCATAGCACCAATAACAGAAGAAATGACTTATATATTAACAGACATAAATTTTTTTTTTTCATGAGGAAGACTGGCACTGAGCTAACATCAACTGCAAATCCTCCACTTTTTGTTGAGGAAGATTAGCTCTGAGCTAACATCTGTGACCATCTTCCTCTATTTTGTATGTGGGATTTCTCCATGGCATGTCTTGTTGAGCAGTGCATAGGTCCACACCCGGGATCTGAACCTGTGAACCCCAGGCCGTCAAAGAGGAGTGTGCCAACTTAACCACTACACCACTGGGCCAGCCCCTGGACATAAATCTTTTTAAGGGAAAAATATAAGTGAGATAAAACACACAAGAAAACAGAGAGTTTACAACTTTCAAGACAGAGAAATAGATTAATAGTCTCACCATGTAAAGGATTCTTCCAAATTACAACAAAAAATAAATTGAAAAACCAAGCAAATATTTTGAAAAGTTAGTTCTCCAAAGAAGAAAAACAAAATAACCAGTAACCTTGGTCAACCTCAATAACTGTTAGTGAAACATGATGAATAAAAATATACAAAGTGTATTCAATTGCTAAGAAGTGGTAAAAATTCCCACTTGACTGAGTTGAACATAAGAATGTAACATTTTTAAAAAATGGTAAAAGGATGTTGTTTGTAATCATAAAATTGGTTTGAGGGGATGTTAGGGCTGACTTGTGTCCCCTAAAATTTATATGTTAAAGTCCTAGCCCCCATTAACTCAGAATATGGCTGTATTGAGAGGTAGCACCTTTAAGAGGTAATTAAGGTAAAATTAGGTCATTTGTGCGGGTCCTAATCCAACATGACTGCAGTCATTATAAGAAGAGGAGATTAGGACACATCCAACACAGTCCAAGTGATGACCAAGCCAAGGAGAGAAGCTTCAGAAGAAATCGAATCTGTGGACCCCTGGATCCTGGACTTCTAACCAACAAAATTAGGAGAAAATAAATTGCTGTTGTTTAAACCAATCAGTCTGTGATATTTTATAATGACAGCCCTACCGAACTAATACAAGTGAAATAACAAAAACTAATATAGCTTAAACGCTTAAACACCTTATCTGATAGGTTAAGAGAATATGTGTGTGCATTGTGTACCTGTGTGTGTAATACATATATATGTATAATGATACTTGTATATTAATCTGGTAAATACTTTAAAATTATGTCTATGCTTGTACTTGGAAGATTTTATTTTAACTTATTTATGAATCTTTTCAGGGAGGAAAAAGACATTTTCTTTGAGGATTATTCTTCTGATTACAGTTCCATATCAAATCTCTTGCATAATCCACACAATAACAAAATTCTCAAGATTCCTAGGTTGAATTTATTTAAAATGGAAGCATTTTTAAGAAAGCTGTAAGGCAAATTGAGTGGAGAAAATTTCCAGATTTTTAATTTTTCTCTGGGGTTTTACAGTTGACTGCCTTACCTGCCTAAAATGACAGTATTTTTTTGAGCAAACCTTACAGAATATTTTTCAATCAGTCATCTTAACTTTTATACAATTCTTTTTTCAAGCTCCATTGACTTACACACATCACACGATATAGTAGCGCAGACACCTAGCATAAATATACTTCTTATATTAGTCTGCTCAGGTTGGTGGCTTAAACAACAGAAATTTATTTTTTTATGCTTCTGAAGGCTAGAATGTCCAAAATCAAGGTATCAGCTAACTCAGTTTCTGGTGAGAGCGCTCCTCCTGGCTTGCAGACGGCCACTTTCTCTCTGTGTCCTCCCATGGCCTCTTCTCAGTGCATGTGCATGGAGAGAGGAAAAGAAAGCCCTCCTTCTTTTTCTCGTTATAAGGTCACCAATCCTTTTGGATTAGGGCTCCACCCTATGACCTCATTTAATCTTAATTGCCTCCTAAAAGCTGTTTCTCCAAATACAGTTACACTGGGGGTTAGGACTTCAACATATAAAAATTGAGAGCTTATAATTCATTTTCCAGCACATGGTAAGCACTAGAGAACTGGTTGGAGCAGACGTGTCCAGGCATACCACACAGTGGCCTTCTATCTAGAGTCACTAACCATGCCAGAGGCTTCAGTTTTGAAGGTTTCACAGAGGAAGAGAACTCTCATCTCTCTTGTAAGTTAGTTAAGATGTCTACTATAAATGTTTAATGATGAATGTGGAAATAAGTACAGGAAGTATCAAATGAAAAGTATCTAGAGCTCTTATATGTGCTATGACTACATTAAAAATACAAAATATATATTTCAAATACAAAATGTGTATTTGAAAAAGCTTTTTAAGAAGACATTCCTGTGCTCTGACATTGGTTGTGGTCCTAGAAGCCCTGTTTCCGTCTCATTTCCAAGTCTGTTTCTCTAGGCTCCCAAATGAGTCTGTAATTTCCTGATATTATTCCAGTAATTTTGCTTTTCACTTAAGATAGCCAACATTATTTGTAGTCAGGAAATTTGACTGATGATACAAAAACTGCTACCATTTGTGTGTCAAAACCAATGATTGTGAAGGCAAACTTTGGATGGCACTGAAAGCAGAGAAAATTCCAGTTATCTCACTGTTGTGGTTCTGCCATCCAGAATGTAATTTTGCATCTGTGCATTGAAGGTGGAAGTATATAGGGAGTGGGGTTAGACGTTATTTTTACTCATCAGAATTTTCTGCTTGCAAATAAATGTAAATGAATTTTTTCTTGAATGAGAACATAATATTTTTTATACACATTATCATTTTTTCTCTTTTTATAGAACATTGATATTCATGAAAAATTAACGAAGGAAACATCATTTAAATTGGAGACGGGTGGCCAGCCTGATAGTGTAGTTGTTGTCTGTGCACTCCGCTTCAGCTGCCCAGGGTTTGCTGGTTTGGAACCTGGGTGTGGACCTACACACCACACATCAAGCCATGCTGAGGCAGCGTCCCACATAGAAGAACTAGAAGGATCTACAGATAGGATATACAACTATGTACTGGGGCTTTAGAGAGAGAAATATTTAAAAAAAATTAAAATGAAAACAGGAAGCCCTGTGTGGGGGGAGCTCTCACACACACATCATCCTGTATGTCACAGAGTACTTTACAATTTGGGGCAGGAAATGCTACTACTTTACTACTCTGGTAGGAGGAAGGAAGATTTTCTTCTTGCCCAACAACAGTCCAGCCACTGAGAAGCTTCACAGCTCAGCCAATGAGAAGCCATCTCCACCCCAAACTCTTACTTTCCTCCAATGAATTTTTGTTTAAAACAGCCCCTCCCAGTTTCTTCCTTTTCTCTATAAAAGCAAGACTCTCTCCTTTGTTCTCCTGATTTGCCTGTAGTCCACCATAGCTTGCATTTTCCAAATTGCACTTCCTCTGGGTATTCCCTAGTAAACTCGATTTGCTGGTAAGGTAACAGCTATTTCATTTTAAAATTGACATATGTGGGGAGAGAAGTCAAGATGGCGGTGTAAGCAGACTCTGAACTCACCTCCTCCCGCAGACACAGCCAATTTACAACTACTCGTGGAAACATTATCCCTGCGGCAGAACTGAAAACTGGATAAGAGGAACTCCTGCAACAAAGGACAATCCTAATTGAGGTGGAAGAGGCAGAAATTCCCTTTTGGAAAGATAAAACGCCACCTTCACGAGTTATAGCGCTTCACGGCTTCCTGGGAGCAGCCCAAAGATACGCAGCCCTCCCTGGAGGAGCGGGGCCCTGAGCCAGGGAGCACCCCAGCTGTGGGCATTTTGTGGACCCAGCACAATCCAGCCGAGTGGCATAGTATCTGACTTTGCCTGCTACTAAAACATTGGAGAGTACCCCCAAAAAAGCTAGTTCACAAAGAAGTTAAAACCGGCAATTAAAGGGCCCACGCACAAAATCACCCATTTCAAAAAGCAACCTAAAATCACCAGAAAGAAATGTGTACAGTGTTTTGGTGAAAAGACACTCAGCTAAAAGGCTCTGAGTGCATTGCAGTGAGAGGTGAGACCTCTCCAGGGCCTGGGACATTGGCGGCGACCATTGTTGTGGCCTGGTGTGGGGGTGCTGACACAGACGCCATTGGAGTTCTCCCTGGGGCCTGCTAGCCCAGGTCTGCCCCAACCACTAGAACACTGATTTAATTGATTTAATCCAGCTCAGCCAGGGCAGGCAGCCCACCCTAGGGACTGGCCCCACCCAACAACAAACTCTCAGGCAACTTGTGGGCCTGCATAGATTGGTGACTGGATTATCTGCAGCCTGGCAAGTGAGCCAAATTCGGTGGGGCAGGGCTTGCACAAGGAGCGGGTGGAGAGTGTGGGGTGATGGTGGATCTGTGGGGCTCCCGCCATGGAGAGACTGGGTCCACTTCAGGAGGTCAGGGTGTGCACACAGGGCAGGAATATGTTGACTGCGTGTGTGGACCTGAGGGCGGCAGGGCTTGTGAGCTAGAGAAGACTTGTGCTCCTCAAAGACCCACATAGGGGGTTTGCCCCACCTTCCAAAACCTGAACAATTGGGTGCTCCAGTGCCTGAGGCCAGCCCCACCCAGCTGCAATCCTCAGAGAGCTGACAAGAGACCTTATAGCAATTATAAGCCCCTGAGACTAACAACCTGCCATGCTGGGGGCCTACTCACTTAAAAGAAATACTGCAACACAAATGTGGTATTAGAACTTGCAGCCAACTGTGCTGGGGCTCCCCATACCTGATAAAGAGACTGAAGGGCCCACAACAACTACAAGCAGCTGAGCATTACAACAGCTGGCCAGGAGCATAACTCAGCCTCCCTGGTCACCTACAGGGAGAGTAAACAGGCCACAACAGAAGGACACACGTAGCGCACATAGGGGTCACCCCTGGAACATTGAGAACTGAGGGAAGCACACTGGAGGCCTCCTAAGGCATCACTTACATAAGGTCACCTATCCAAGAACAGGAGACGTAGCTGACGTATCTAATACATAGACACAAGCACAGAGAAATAGGCAAAATGAGGAGGCAAAGGAATACATTCCAAGTAAGGGAACAGGACAAAACCCCAGAAAAGGAACTAAGTGAAACAGAAATGAGCAACCTACCCAACAGAGAGTACAAACAAAGAGCGTTAAGGATGCTGACTGATCTGGGGAGAAGAATAGATGAACTCAGTGAGAGTGTCAACAAAGAAATGGAAGATATAAAAAAGAACCAATTAGAAATGAAGAATACAATACTGGAAATGAAAAATTCACTAGAGACACTCAAAAGCAGAGTAGAGGATAAAGAAGAATGGATCTGCGTGCTGGACGAAAGACTAGAAGAAATTACCCAAGCTGAACAGGTAAAAGAGAAAAGAATTGAAAAGAGTGAGGACAGTCTAAGGGACCTCTGGGACAACATCAAACGCACTAACATCCGTGTTATATGTGTCCCAGAAGGAGAAGAGCGAGACAAAGGGGCAGAGAATCTATTTCAAGAAATAATAGATGAAAACTTCCCTAACCTGAGGAAGGAAACAGACATCCATGTACAGGAAGCACAGAGAGCTCCAAACAAGATAAACCCAAAGAGGCACACACCAAGACACATCATAATCAAAATGTACAGAATTAAAGATAAAGAGAGAATCCTAAAATCCATAAGAGAAAGACAAGTTACATACAAAGGAACCCCATAAGTTTATCAGCTGACTTCTCAGCGGAAACCTTACAGGCTAGAAGAGAGTGGCATGATATATTTAAAGTGCTAAAAGGAAAAAACTTACAGCCAAGAATACTCTACCCAGCAAGGTTGTCATTCAAAATGGAAGGAGAGATCAAAAATTTCCCAGACAAGCAAAAATTAAAGGAGTTTGTCACCAAGAAACCAGTGCTACAAGAAACGTTAAAGGGACTGATTTAAGGGAAAAGAGAAGACCAAAAATAGGAAAAATTATCTATTTCCATGATAGGAGGGTAATGGATATAAATGCACAAAAAAGAGGTTAGATATGATATCTAAAACATAAAAGGAGTGAGGAGGGGAGTTAAAGAGTAGAGCTTTCAGACAGATGTCAAACTAAAGAGACCATCAATTCTGTATAGAAGGAGAAAGGAACAGAGAAGGACTACTAAAACACTGAGAAAAACAAAAAGTTAAAAAATGGCAGTAAGTACATACTTATCAATAGCTATTTAAACATCAATGGACTAAATTCTCCAATTAAAAGAAATAGGGTGGCTGATTAGATAAAAAAACAAGACCCATATATATGCTGCATACAAGAGACACACTTCAGACCTAAAGACACTCACAAACTGAAAGTGAAGGGATGGAAAAAGATACTCCACGCAAATGGCAATGAAAAGAAAGCTGGGGTAGCAGTACTCATATCAGACAAAATAGACTTTAAAACAAAAACTGTAAAAAGAAACAAAGAGGGTGTTACATAATGATCAAGGGAACAATCCAACAAGGGGATATAACACTTGTAAATATCTACACACCCAATGTAGGTGCACCTAAATATATAAAGCAATTATTAACAGACATAGAAAGAGAAATAGACAGTCACACAATAATAGTAGGGGACTTTAACACTCCACTTACACCAATGGTTAGATCATCCTAACAGAAGATCAATAAGGAAACATTGGCCTTAAACGACACACTAGAACAGATGGACCTAGTAGATGTATACAGAGCATTGCATCCAAAAATCGATGAATACACGTTCTTTTCAAATGCACATGGAACATTCTCCAGAATTGATCACATATTAGGCCACAAAACAAGTCTCCATAAATTTAAGAAGATTGAAATAATACCAAGCATGGGCCGGCTCCGTGGCTTAGCGGTTAAGTGCGTGCGCTCTGATGCTGGCGGCCCGGGTTTGGATCCTGGGCGTGCCCCGAGGCACCACTTCTCCGTCCAACGTGAGGCCGGGTCCCACGTACAGCAACTAGAAGGATGTGAACTTATGACATACAACTATCTACTGGGGCTTTGGGGGGAAAAACTGAATAAATAAAATCTTTAAAAAAATAAAAAAAAAAAAAAAGAAAAAAAAGAAATAATACCAAGCATCTTTTCTGACAACAACGGTATGAAACTAGAAATCAACTATATGAAGAAAATCAGAAAAGCCACAAATACGTGGAGATTAAACAAAATGCTACTGAACAACGACTGGGTTAATGAAGAAATCAAAGAAGTAATCAAAAAATACCTGGAGACAAATGAAAATGAAAATACGACATGCCAGAATTTATGGGATACAGCAAAAGCAGTTCTAAGAGGGAAGTTTATAGCGATACATGCCTATCTCAACAAACAAGAAAAATCTCAAATAAACAATCTAGCAATGCACCTAAAGGAACTGGAAAAAGAAGAACAAACCAAGCCCAAAATCAGTAGAAGAAGGGAAATAATAAAAATCATAGCAGAAATAAATGAAATAGAGACTTAAAAAAAAAAGAAAAAATTAATAGAACCAAGAGCTGGTTCTTTGGAAAGATCAACCAAATTGACAAACCTTTGGCTAGACTCACCAAGAACAAAAGAGAGAAGGCACAAATGAGTAAAATCAGAAATGAAAGAGGAGAGGTTACAACAGACACCTCAGAAATACAAAAGATTATAAGAGAATACTATGAAAAGCTATATGCCAACCAATTCAACAGTCTGGAAGAAATAGATAAATTCTTAGAATCATACAACCTTCCAAAACTGGATCAAGAAGAAACAGAGAATTTGAACAGACTAATCATGAGTAAGGAGATAGAAACAGTAATCAAAAACCTCCCCAAAAATAAAAGTCTGGGACCAGAGGGCTTCCCTGGTGAATTCTACCAAACATTCAATGAAGATTTAATACCCATCCTTCTCAAACTCTTCCAAAAAATTGAGGAGGGGGGAAGCTCCCTAACTCATTCTATGAAGCCGACATTACCCTGATACCAAAACCAGACAAGGACAACACAAAAAAAAGAAAATTACAGGCCAATATCCCTGATGAACATGGATGCAAAAATCCTCAACAAAATACTAGCAAATCGCATACAATACGTTAAATAGATTATACCCCATGATAAAGTGGGATTCATTCCAGGTATGCAGGAATGGTTCAACATTTGCAAAGCGATCAATGTGATACACCACATTAATAAAATGAAGAATAAAAATCACATGATCATCTCAATAGATGCAGAGAAAGCATTCGACAAGATACAGCATCCATTTATGATAAAAACTCTGAATAAAATGGGTATAGAAGGAACGCACCTCAACATAATAAAGGCCATATATGAGAAACCCACAGGTAATATCATCCTCAATGGTGAAAAACTGAAAGCTATCCCTCTAATAACAGGAACCAGACAAGGATGCCCACTCTCACCACTCCTATTTAACATAGTACTGGAAGTCCTAGCCAGAGCAATCAGGCAAGAAAAAGAAATAAAAGGGATCCAAATTGGAAAGGAAGAAGTGAAACACTCACTATTTGTTGATGACATGATTTTATATATAGAAAACCCTAAAGAATCCACCAAAAAACTTTTGGAAGTAATAAACGAATACGGTAAAGTTGCAGAATACAAAATCAACATACAAAAATCAGTTGCATTTCTATACACTAACAACAAAGTAGCAGAAAGAGAAATTAAGAATACAATCCCATTTACAATTGCACAAAAAGAATAAAATACCTAGGAATAAACTTAACCAAAGAGGTGAAAGATCTGTACACCGAAAACTATAAAACACTGCTGAAAGAAATTGAAGAAGACACAAAGAAATGGAAAGATATTCCATGCTCTTGGATGGGAAGAATTAACATAGTTAAAATGTCCATACTTCCTAAAGCAATCTATAGATTCAATGCAATCCCTATCAAAGTTCCAACAACATTTTTCACAGAAATAGAACAAAGAATCCTAGAATTTATATGGAACAACAAAAGACCCTGAATAGCTAAAGGAATCCTGAGAAAAAAGAACAAAGCTGGAGGTATCACACTCCCTGTTTTCAAAATATACGACAAAGCTATAGTAACCAAAACAGCACAGTACTGGCACAAAAACAGACACACAGATCAATGGAATAGAATCAAAAGCCCAGAAATAAACCCACACATCTATGGACAGCTAATCTTCGACAAAGGAGCCAAGAACATACAATGGAAAAATGGAAGTCTCTTCAACAAATGGTGTTGGGAAAACTGGACAGCCACATGCAAAACATGAAAGTAGACCCTTACCTTACACCATACACAAAAATTCACTCCTTATGGATTAAAGACTTGAATGTAAGACCTGAAACTATGAAAGTTCTAGAAGAAAACATAGGGAATAAGCTCTTCAACATCAGTCTTAGCAACATATTTTCAAGCACCGTGTCTGACTGGACAAGAGAAACAATAGAAAAAATAAACAATTGGGAGTATATCAAACTAAAAAGCTTCTGCACAGCAAAGGAAACCATCAACAAAACGAAAAGACGACCTAATAATTGGGAGAAGATATTTGAAACCATACATCTGATAAGGGGTTAATCTCCAAAATACATAAAGAACTCATGCATCTCAACAACAAAAAACTACCAACCCAATTAAAAAATGGGCAAAAGACCTGAACAAACATTTCTCCAAAGAAGATATACAGATGGCCAACAGGCACATGAAAAGATGTTCAAAATCATTAAGTATCAGGGAAATGCAAATCAAAACTACAATGAGATATCACCTCACACCTGTCCGAACGGCTATAATTAACAAGACAGGAAACAACATGTGTTGGAGAGATGTGGAGAGAAGGGAACTCTCATACACTGCTGGTGGGAGTGCAAACTGGTGCAGCCACTATGGAAAACAGTATGGAGATTCCTCAAAAAATTAAGGATAGAACTACCATATGATCCAGCTATTCCACTGCTGGGTATTTATCCAAAGAACTTGAAAACACCAATGTGTAAGGATACATGCACCGCTGTGTTCATTGCAGCGTTATTCACAATAAGCAAGATTTGGAAGCACCCTAAGTGCCCATCAAGGGACGGATGGATAAAGAAGATGTGGTATATATACACAATGGAATACTACACAGCCATAAGAAATGATGAAATCCAGCCATTTGTGACAACATGGATGGACATTGAGGGTATAATGCAAAGTGAAATAAGTCAGAGGGAGAAGGTCAAATATCGTATGATTTCCTTCATTAAGTAGTAGATAATAACAAACAAACACATAGAGACAGAGATTGGATTGGTGGTTACCAGAGGGGGAGGGAGGAGGGGGCGAAAGGGATAATTCGGCACGTGTGTGGTGATGGGTTGTAGTTAGTATTTTGGTGGTGAACATGATGTAATCTATGCAGAAATAGAAGTATAATGATGTACACCTGAAATTGTTATACAATGTTATAAACCAATGTTACTGCAATAAACAAAAAATTAAAATAAATAAATAAATAAAATTGACATATGCTAATTACCAAACACTCATTTATTTATTAAATTCATTTCCCAACAAGGCATTTTGGCAAACTTAGTTCACAGATACCTTACTTCATACTATTAACACTACATTTTTGAAAAATGTCTCTATTCCATATTTTTCAGTAATTGCTTCTACATATATCTCTTATCAAGTGATAATGCATAATTTGCCAAGAATTATATCAGGATCATTTAACTTCTCTCAGCCTTAAAAAAGTTTGCAAAAAATATGTTATATTGCAGTTTAATTTTAAAGGAAAAATATCCAGGAAAAAAAATGATTTACAATTAAATTTGCAAGGGAAATTATTTTAACACTTCAAAGATTTTTATCAGTATAATCATAAACCATATATGCACATTTAAAATTTTTGGTCTTGAGATAACTCTTTGAATCATCAACAAAACCTATATTTTCTAACTATAAGCCTTGTAAAGCAAAGAATAGAAATACTAATCTGTGAAATATCCTCTCTGCAGAACAAAAAGTACAATACAGAAAGGATTTTTCCTACTCAGATTTCATTAATCTTAGCCTTCAAAATCTATTAATTCTCATAAATTATGCTTCAAATGAAAGTAATTATGCAATAATGACATTGACAGTATAAATATTCAAGTTCTTTGTAAGAAAATAACTGCCCTTCATCATGAGCAACAGGATAGAAATGCAGGAATGAACGGTCTATCATTATGGATATAAGTTATATGTAAGTACACATATATATATGTTATAAAATAGTACATCTAAAAATATATTGGAGATATTATATTGTGTGATTATAAATAAAATTAGTTTTATAATTAGTTTTTTCCATAAATAATATTCTATTTTGTAACTAATAAATATAATCTAATAATATGTATTTAGAGAAATCCTTAATTAAGGAAAAATTAGCAGTACTATTTGGTTTGTATGTACATAGTGAGAGTTAAGTCTGTTGGATAAGTTATGGAGGATCATGAGACCTCTTGGGTTCCGTATTATAACAGGAATACAGTGGTGTACCTTCTTTATGATTTAAAAACGAATTACTACTTAAGACTAATAACAGACTAGTGATTGTAAATGTAATATTAGTCCAATAATGACAACAAACGGATTAATTACGAAAAACAGAGTCCTTCCTACTTTACATATGTTTAATTTCCTGGTATCAGAGCCACTATAGTGATTGTTTAGCTGCGTATGCATTTCTTTTTTTTTTTTTTTTTTTTTTAAATAATTTTATTTATTTATTTTTTCCCCCAAAGCCCCAGTAGATAGTTGTATGTCATAGCTGCACATCCTTCTAGTTGCTGTATGTGGGACGCGGCCTAAGCATAGCTGGACAAGCAGTGCGCCAGTGCACGCCCGGGATCCGAACCCAGGCCGCCAGCAGTGGAGAGCGCGCACTTAACCGCCAAGCCACGGGGCCGGCCCCAGGGTATGCATTTCTTAAGATGATAAATATTCTGCCAAGTACAATCAATTAAGGGCGTTTCTGATGCCATTAAGATGTTGATTCTTATATCCAGTTGTGCCCTCCAAAATCTGTTCAAAGTAAGTAACTTAAGATCTATAATTCTATTTAGAGCCTATGATTCTTTTGTAAAATTTCTTCTGTGACTATGTCTTCTACAAAATGTCCTGTAACTTAGATATACTTATGTAAGAGAAGGTTTTACAGAGCTTAAGTCCTGCAACAAAAAAAATAAAAATTGCTTCCATTGAGTGTTGCTAGGCAGATTTTTCACTATAGTTTAATGGACCTTTCCTTTAAGATGGTGTAAGATGTTGGGACTGATTTCCAGAGCCGTCAGCTAGACTTAAGGTTCTATTTAGAACAAGGTAATAATTTATAAAAGTTCAAGGCCTACGTGTTTTGTTTCCAGTATGAGACAAAGACATTGGAAAAGAAGACTCAAAGTCAGAAAGAAAAAGTTTACCTTTGAGAGCTTTTGGTGAAATTATACTAAAATAATTTATAAAATTATTTTGTGAATTAGTATCAAAATAATTTATTACAAGGTGGACAGGAAGTAAATGATGCATGCTCTTAATCATGCATGCTCTTAATCATACATGAAAAAATAGATGCATATGCATGCACACATGTACCTTTATGCCAATGACTCATGCTTCAATAGAAAAATTGGATTATACAGAAGAACTTAAAACTAATTTATCTCCAAATACTTACTAATGAATAATATTAATAATAATTTGAGGGCCAGCCCGTGCCTTGGCGGTTAAGTGTGCGCGCTCAGCTGCTGGTGGCCGGGGCTCGGATCCCGGGCGTGCACCGACGCACCGCTTCTCTGGCCATGCTGAGGCCGCGTCCCACATAAAGCAACTAGAAGGATGTGCAACTGTGACATACAACTGTCTACTATGGCTTTGGGGGAAAATAAATAAATAAATAAATAAAATCTTTAAAAATAATAATAATAATAATTTGAAAATGTGATATTAAACCTATTAAAATTGAATTGGAAATAAACTAAGGAAAATACAAATCTTTTGCATTTTCATAAGATTTCTCCTGGAAATCTTACAGCTAAATGAATGACCCAGGATCTGTGTAATGGACTTGTTTTGTTCATTTCCTTTTCAGATAATTTTCTTATTGAAATCCACAGATAATTGTTCCGGAATCATTTCCAGGACCTTATTAAAAAAAAATACAGACTTGCGCTGCATAACCACAATTACAGTAAATGGTGTACCCACATATACCATGGTGCTCCCATGAGATTAGTACCCTATAGCCTAGATGTGTAGTAGGCTATGCCATCCAGGTTTGTGTAAGTACACTCTGTGATGTTCACACAATGATGAAATCACCTAACAACACATTCCTTGGGACACATGCCCATCGTAAAGTGACGCACAACTGTATACCAGCGTAGTCCAGCATCCATACTCTAGTCAGGATTTTTAGTGATGACTATTCTTTTATTATATAACACGAACATACAGTTAGAAAATACAAATAAATGAGACATTTAAAAATTTTAAGAATGATATAGAATTATTATTTGAAGATATGACTGTAAACCAAAAAAACCCAAGATAATCAATGCAAAATTATTAAAATCCTCTGGGGAAATGGATAGATATATTCATGGAATTAGCAACTGACAAAATTATGCCCTCTTTGAATCTTCTGAATTTCTATCCTTGACTCTGATTCTTCCATTCTTAAAACACTTGTTACTTTTATTGCAAACAATATATCTATTGCCACATTGATCAGTTTATTTGAATTATATTGTTTAAGAATCAGAGGACATAATCTGGTCATTCTCATCAGAGGGGAATTGGCACTTTTGTTATTCTCTAAATTAGAAGCATATTCCCTATTAAAAGTTGATTTGTGGTTAGGTTTTTTTTTCTTTCCTCCCCAGGTAGACTGTTTCTGATATATTCACTTAATATATTAGATATATGTACTTTATATTTCTATATTATACATATACCAGAAATATCTGCCTAGCATAAATAAAGTGTTATGTTAACATTTATTATAATATGTTTTTAAATCCATGCTAAGGTTTTATTTATCACTTAAAATGAAATTGAATATTATGCTATTTCTTTTAAAATTTCTCTTTAAAAGATTATAGGCTTTTATTGCAGCAATTCATAATGCAATTAAGTTTAATAAAATGAGAATCCAATTGATTTACCCTCTAAAAATGAGTGTTACACATCGTAATAACTTTTTCACTTTCTAAAGAAATTAACGTACTTATAAAGAAATTATTTTTAAACAAGAAGAAAATGCAAAAAGTAAGCCAAAGTTTAAACTTTGAAATCATCAAAAACAATCAGAAATAATGAATAAATTGAAAGATGCCAATATATAACAAAATAAGATTTCATTACAGTGCAAGTATTTACAAAGCATCTCCCATGAACTAGATTTAAGGGAAAATATATGTTTGATATATCCATTTATCCTCCAAAGGATCACAACATTTTGCTGGCTTTTTTTCCATAATGACAAATGAACAATGAGAATTCAATACTACACTGAGTTAGTTCTAATGGCCTCAGGGCCATGTAGAGTGTTTGACAGGGAATGAAAGGGAATGATTTTGGCAGAACCAAATTTCCTTCAAGATGCTATCTTTGAAAATATAGCTCTGCTTTGTCTCCATTATCTTCTGCTTTCATTATGGAAAAAGTGGTAATGTGAACTAGCACATCTTTATCCTATTACTTAATACCTATTAAATTTATTTTTAATAAAAAAATAAGTTTACCATCTCCGGGCAACATTATCCTTGGCCGTAGGGGGCTAAATCACCACCAGCAAGTCCAAGAAGGTTAAGCTTGTTCTTATAATTTGAGGAGATGACTTTTGCTTGTGGGTGACAAAAACTCAATCTGATCTAACTTAGGCAAAAAGAAGAATTCTTCGGCCCAGGAAATAAAACCATCTGAGGAACAAGAGTTCAGTTGAACCCTAAGGACAGAGACTAAAGGGAAAACGGCCAACATTCCTCCTAAGTATCGGCCTATCTCTGCATGCTGGTTTTATTCACTCCATCTAGCCCACATCTTCACAGCCTCACCATCAGACAGAAGGACTTACTGTCTTCTGCTCCAATTTGTAAATTCCCGGGAAGGAATTTCATTGATCCTGGTGTGGGGGAGATAACATTCCCACCTATAGTGCCAATGGAAGCTGAATGCAGTTGTCGGGGGAAGAGGGAGAATCTCCCTCTGCCCTTTCCCTTAAGGTTCTTATGGCTGGCCAAATAATTAACAAGACAGGTTAGCAGGAGAAAATAATACCAAGTTTAATAACATGTATATATGGGAGAAAGCAGGGACACTGCGTTTCTCAACACAATAGCAGAAATTCTCGTCTTAAATACCATGTTCAGCCAATGACAAAGGAGGATTTTGGGGGTGGGGGGAGTCAGTTACAGGAGATTACCACTAAAGCACAGTAAACAAGAGTAAGGTTATTATGCAGCCCAAGGCCTCACCTTCCACATTGATAAGTCACTAGAAATGAGCTCATCCCCCTCTCTTCTCCAAACAGAGAGGGAGATACCTTTACAAATGGATATTTCCCTTATAAATGTAAATGATTGTCTGGCAACTCCTCGCAGGGTCATCCAGAGAGTGTGGCCAGAGAGACAGAACTTCTGATAAGAGGGGCTTGTTCGTGCCTTTCCTATTGTAACATTTACCCTACGTTATCTTTACAGCCATCATGATAGATCTGTTCTAGGAAGGAGCCACCATGTCAAATTCTTTAGGCAGTTAGTGGGGGAGGTCAAATGTCCTTCAGAGAAAACAACCAAGGTAAAGAGATAGATTTCAGGGTGGCCAAATCTTGATCTCCCACACAGTCATTGACCGTCCCCTCTAGAACCCTATGACATGGAGTCAGACCGTGAAGAGTTCTCCTTGAAGAAAGAAAGGCAATTGGGCAAAATTAATTAGTTACTTTAAAAATAGCACTTACATTTGTATCAAATAGAATATTTTACAAAGTGCTTTCACATTACATAGCTCTTTTAAGTCTTAATAATTTTGTAACAAAGACACTTGGAAAATGGTGACATTGAGTCCCAAAAGGCTTAAATGATTTATAAAGTTAACACACACAGTAAATGCCAGAGCTGAGACTTAGAACTCAGAGTTTAGACATTGATACCCATGCTCTCTCTACATTTCAAATTTGGTGCTTGTATCACATATTCAGACATTCATGACTATTCAAAGTCATGGATTCACAAATTGTTTAATATTAGGAGCTTAATACTAATCATACAAAGGAATACTGTTCAAAGAAAAATAGGGTAACTGGAGCTAAATGACAGAAGTTTTAAAAATCACTTCCTACTGCTTCTAACCTTACCTACCTCTAACCACTGCCTATTTCTTCTGTATTCCAACTAGTGTCTTCTAATACTCAATACTTCAATTTGATCCATGGGTTATTTAGAAGTGTTTTAATTTCTAATTACTTGGGTATTTTCCACATATCTTTCTCTTGCTGATTTCGGGTTTAATTATTTAATAGTCTGAGAACACATTTTAGGATGATTTAATTACTTCAAATTGCTGAGGTTAACTTTATGGCTCTGAATATGGACTATATTGGAGAATGTTCCATGTGTACATGAAATAAAGTGTATTTTGCTGTTGTGTAGATTGTTCTATAAATGATAGTTAGGTCTAGTTCTTCGATAGTGGTGTTAAGGTCTTCTATATTATTACAGATTTTTGATCTACTTGTATTATCAATGACTGAAAGAGGAATTTTGAAATCTACTACTAGAATCTTGATTTGTCTACTTCTTTGTTCAGTTCTATCAATTTTGCCTCAGGTATTTTGACTCTGTTAGATTCATATACAATTAAGATTGAGACTGTTATGTCTTACGGACAACGTGCAACATTCACCTTTATATCTGACAATATTCCATGCTCTGAAGTTGTATTCGCTTCTATTACTGCTGAAACAAATAACCACAAACTTAATGACTCAAAACAATGCAAATTTATTATCTTACGTTTGGCAGGACTGAATTCTGAAATCAGTTTCACTGGGCTAAAATCAAGGTGTTATCAGAGCTGTGTTCCTTCCGGAGGCTCTAGGGGAGAATTCATTTCTTTGCCTTTTCCAGCTTCTAGAGACTGCCTGAATTCCTTGTCTCAGCCCTTTCCTCTATCTTCAAAGGTAGGGCTGTAGCATCTTGAAAGCTTTCTCTTTTTCTGTGACCTCTGCTTCCATTATCCTGTTTCCTTCTCTCATTCTCCTGTCTCCCTCTTCTATCTTTTGAGGCCCTTTGTGATACATTATTCACCTGGATAATTCAGGATAATCTCCCTATCTTAATATCCTTAACTTAATCACATCTACAAAGTCTCCTTCATCATGCACAGTAACACAGTCACAGATTTTGGGATTAGGATGTGATCATCTTTGGAGGGGCCATTATTCTGCCTTCCACAGGAATCTACCTTATCTAATATTAATATAGCTCTGCCAAAATTTATATCTTTTTCCTTCTTTATATTTTTAACCTATCTATATCTTCATATTTAAAGTGAATTTCTTATAGACAGTTGGTTCTTGCCTCTTTATCCAATATAATAATGTCTATATTTTAACTGCTGTGTTTAGACAAATCACATGTAACGTGATTAATATGATCAATTAAATTCAACCATCTTATTAGCTATATTCAACTTGTGTCATCAGCTCTTTGTTTCTTTTCTCCTTTTTTACTACCTTCTCTTGGGCTAATTCAGAACTACTTGTGTTCCATTTTCTCTCTTCTATTGGCATATTATTTATACCCTTTAAAAAAAAACAAGAATTACAAACTTTTAATTAAACAGAGACTACATTAAAATAATATCACTTAACATGAAGTATAAGAACCTTTTAGTAGTATATTTCTAAAATCTTCCTCTCATCATTTGTCCTAGGTGTCATATTGTTTACTTCTACATATGTCATAAGCACTCTGTGAAATGTCCCTATTTTTGCTTTAGACAGCCAGTTATCTTTTACAGTAATTAAACAGAGAAAAAAGAATACGTTTATTCCATTCCCAATGTTTCTTTATTTCTTTGCATAGATACAGAGTATGGTCTGATAGCATATGATTTTTTCTGAAGTTCCTTTAATATTTTTTGTAGAGAAGGTAAGTAAGCAATGAATTCCCACTTTTTTGTCTGTCTGAGAAATCTTTATTTCTCCTTCAATTTTAAGGAGTGCCAATATTTACTCTGCTCAGTCTTTTCTGATTTTTTTTGAATATGTATTTTTTATCAAACTATCATTAATTTCAGAAAATTCTCAGTCATTATTTATTTCCAATATGCCTTTTGCTCCTTTTAACTCTTCTTCTTATGGGATTCCAATTATTGGTATGTTAGATGATTTGATATTGTCCAACAGTTCTTGGATGCTCTGTGCTTTTGTTTTATTTTCTCTCTCCGTGTTTGTTTGTGTGTGTGTTTCAAACTGAGTAATGTCTCTTGACCTATATTCAAGTTCTTTGACTCTTTTCTCATCTATGTCAAGTCTATTGATGAGCTCACTGGAGTCATTCTTCATTTCTGGTAGCAAAAGATTGTAATCTTTTTCATTTCTAGCATTTCCATGTGATTCTTTCTTATAGTTTTCAACTCTGAAGATATTATTCCTGTGCTCTTGCATGTTGCCCAGGTTTTCTTTAGAGCCTTTAACACATTCATCATAATTATTTTAAAATCCATATTGGATAGTTCCAATATTCTGTGTTTATATTTGAATGTTCTGATGATTGTTTTGTCTTCTTTAAGTGTGTTTTGTCTTGCCTTTACATATGCTTCTCAATTTCTTTAGAATGCCAGATATTTTGTGTAGGACAACATAGACTGAAGTAAATAATCTTTATGCCTGGAAATGGACACAGCAGTTCTTTGACTAGGCTCTGTTACAACTGTCTGAGTTGATTTAGTTAGCAGTTTGGCTGGTTTTGATGTTTGTTATTGCTATGGTTACCCTCAGGACACCGTAGGCTTCAAATACTGTAGCAATATTTTGATTATTGGGTAAGGTAGATTTACTGGAGCATGTCTGTCAGATTCTGAGTTTAAATCTTCACTGTACATCAAAGAAGGCCATTGTCTATGCTCTTCTTCCTCTCCTTTCTCTCTCCCAATAGTATAATGCTGTTATTTGTTATTTACAGCTTATTAGCTTGGTGGCAGGGGTCTCATTCTGATTAGCCTAAGGTGTTGGCAAGCACCATGCCCTGGGAACTTATGGATGTGGACCTTTTAGTTCTCTGGTCATTTCTTTAGCTATAGTTATGCGTCCAGTGTAGAGTCCTGCTTATCCACCAGGAGTAGAATTTTTTTCCCTTTGTTCCCCTCTCTAGCTGCCTTGAGTTTTTACCAATGCTCAAGGACAGCATTGTTTGTTTCTCCTTTCTCCTCAAGTTCAGACTCCTTTTTGTTCCCATAGGGGATGTAGGAAGAAGGATCTGGGCAGATGTTCTTGCCCTTTACGTACAGCAGCTCTTCCCCTCTGCAACGTCACCATGCTAGATAATTGTTAGCACTCTCTGGCCTGTTCAGTGAGAATCTAGTGGAGTTCACAGAAAAAGAACAAGCAAAACCTTTTGGACTCCCATTAATTCAGCAGCCTCCTGGGTTTTCACACTGTCCCATCAGCTCAATTTCCATGTTCAGCAAGGTCATAAGCAATTCTAGCCGCACTTCATTTACCTCTGTTCAGTTGCATCATTCTACCCTAGGTGAGCACGTACTTCAATTTCTTCTCTCTCTGCAGGTTTCAGTCTCTGTTTGACATGGGTCTATTCTTGCTCTGTGACCTTAGATCTCAATTGGTTAAAAAAATGAATTTAAAGTTATTCCTGATTTTTTTTGTTGTAGGGTGAGAGTGTCGGGGGGAAGAGGGAGAATCACCCTCTGCCCTTTTCCTTAAGGTTCTTCTGGCTGGCCAAATAATCAACAAGACAGGTTAGCAGGAGAAAATAATACCAAGTTTAATAACATGTATACATGGGAGAAACTCAGAAATGAGCAACTCGTCCCTCTGTCTAAGCTGCTTGCTTAAGTATTGCAGCTAAAGGCGAAGGAACGTGTTGGGGGTGGGTAGTGGCCTGGGACTTCAGAGGGCAAAAGGACAATTCTTTTCAGGGTCATCTATTGATAATTTGGTCAGGGAGAGATAGAGTTTTTTGATAAAAGGGGCTTGGTGTCCCTCCCATTGTAACATCTATTTTACATTATCTTTATAGCCATCATGATAGAAGATCTGTTCCAGGAATGAGCCACCATGCCAGATTCTCTAGGCAGTTAGTGGGGGAGGTCAAATATCCTTATTGTCTTCAGCTCTAAATAATCTGCATACCAGAGCAGTGCTTCCTGGGGCAGCTTGCCCTGAGCACCATCAAGAGCAACACTCCTTTTAGCTGTCTATATCATGTAGTGGAAGCCAGATATACTCACCATTTATTTTTAACATAATAATACAGATTCTATTAATGACTTGGAAGTTAGGCTGTTTTGAAGATGGCTTCCAGGCTTCTTAGCTGAGTACAAAATTCTCTACTTCTGTGATCTCAGCTCCTATTGACTTAAGTACATCTATGGTCCAGAAAACTCTCCTGTGTGTACATTTTTGTCTTCCTACTAAGTGCTTGAGTTTTCTTTGTGGATTTCTTCCATATTCAAAATCTTAAAATGCATACCAAACTTCTTGATTCTTTTGTCCCTGAACTAATGCACCTCACACTGTTCTCATTCCTGTCTTCACATCCATAAAAACCCAAAATTGTAATAATTTAATACAAATACATCTAATAGGAAGGCTGCATTAACTGAACATTAATGCAAATAAACAAATAAATTATGAACTTTGTCGAATGTTTTCAAAAAAAGTTATGAAACTTTTTGAGTCAAAATGATGGGCGTGTCATAGAGTGCCTTGCTTGGGAATCAAGTTATGTCCTACAAACCTAGGGAAGTCCCATGGAGCCTGTTACAGAGAACAACAGGGCAACTGGTGACAGAGGGTGGGAGTAATAGGTAAAGATAGATTACTGACATATACATCTTTTGATGTTTTGCAACAAAAGGCCTCTAGTGGCAGTCTAAATGCATGGCATTTGTGTAACTTCGAAAATTGCAAGTCATAATATAACATGTTTGTAATTTAATACTCCATTATTACAGGCAAGTCTTCCACTCCTGCAGGTTCAAGTTTTATACAGTGAACTTTTAGGCAATTAAACCATTATTAATAGGACTTAAAACCTTTACCATGATTTTGAGCATTTGTCCATCAGCTAAAATGCAAACACCTCAAGCTACTACATAGTGGTTTTGCATGTCAATTAACACTTTAATTCTGTCATCATCATCTTTGGCTCTAAAATAGCTTTTGCAATTACAGAATATGTTGCTATATTTTGATCTTACTGTATTTTAAAATTAAAGGAGAACGGAAAATGGAAGAGCTGATACATGATAAGAATTTTAGGTAACAAAAACGGAATACAACTAGGAAGCACGTTTAGGTGCCAAAAGAATCATATCCTTGGTCTCAAACCACTCTTCCTTTTCAAGCTACATGTGTTTAATTGTAAAAACAATAAAACAGAAAAATAGATTGGAGAATGTTACAAAAGAAGCTGTGTAAACAAATCTAAACTGAGTAATTAACAAGCAAACAAAAATCTCTAGTTTATAGATTAGAAGCAACTGAACTATTTTGACACTGCAAACTTAAAATTGTAAGTGTTTTTGAGGTGGGGAGACTTGGAAGGTAAAAAGTGAAATCGAAACACTTTTTAATATGACCTTGGGGACTTTCTATAGTCTCAGAAGTTTTGACAATCTGCGAAGGATCGAAGGTTGTGTTTAGACTGGTTGCAGTCAGTTTTAGTGAGGACTTTTCCTTCCCTTTGTTGATACTTTTACTACTTTTTGAGTGTTTCTCGTCTTGTTCACTTTTTCTAGCCATTAGTGTGGCAAAAGTCGAGTATAGTACTTCAGTCATCAATCCAAGAAATTCTCATGCTGGGTTTGGGATAAAAAGTTCTTTAAAAGCAACACTGATTATATTGATGAACAGTGAAAGTTTAAGAGTCACAGTTCCAGACTGTCCAGATTGGCCAGAAACTCAGTAAAAGGTGCCAAGAAAGTAAACCATTGTCCTTTTGCCTACCAGTAACTTAGCAAAGTTTCTGTAGTTTACCAGGAGATTAACTAATGAGTACAAAACTTAGCTAGTAATAAAGGAAATATTTGTTCTTAACCTTATTCTGGGTACATGGAGGAACTAAGACAAGATTCAGAGATGTTAATTCTTCAGTCTAAACACAAATGATGTGACTCCTCAGGCCTTGGTCCTTCCACAAAACATAATAAAATGTGTTCACTTGAGTTGGGGAGTTCTATATCTTTGTAGACTCACGAGCCAACAGGATCTTTTAATTATCGAGCAATAAAGTGTAAAAACTATTAATAGCAGATCCTAAACCAGAAGATTGAGACACAAATGAATTTTAGCTATCTAACCAGGATCGAGACCAAGGAGGAGGCTGTCTTCACACGTAACACAAACACCAGACAATTAGTTAACAATTTTCTAATCAAAAAGTGGTAAATATGATCTCATTCACACACACAAACACACAGACACATACACACACCCCTATCCCACAGTTAATGAGATCTTTCATTATGACTGTTTAACAAGAGCTTTTTACGTTTTATCAAAGCATCTAATGCAATTCTGAGGTTACTCCACTTAGCAGTCGGCTGATTGGTAACTGCCTTCAGGGACCTCTGAGTCTACCCCTGTTTAAATCTTGGTTTCTGAAATGTGTTCTACATACTGCATGTTAA
Organism: Ceratotherium simum simum; assembly: GCF_057802395.1. NCBI lineage: Eukaryota > Metazoa > Chordata > Mammalia > Perissodactyla > Rhinocerotidae > Ceratotherium > Ceratotherium simum. Next base: position 8,920,311 of record NC_141910.1, on the reverse strand, counting down.
CAGAGGCAGTTTTTTTTCTGTAATTATAACAGGGATATTGGGAATTCTTAATTAAACATCCAAGAGGTTTCATAACTTCTGGCATAAGAAATTAAGAGAAGAGACTTCTGCAGGAAAACAGAAAGACCATCGGAATGCACTTCATTTTGTCAAGGTAGTATGATAATTAATGTCATTAATAATTTTATGGATTTATATTTAAACTTTTTATATATTAATCATAGTTCCCATTTTGAGAATTTTCTATGGACCACTGGGCTAATTGATTTTATACTTTTTCTCATATAATGTTTATAAAAATCCAATGAGATAAGTATTACTAATTCTATTTTACAAACAAGGAAACAGAAGCTTAGATAAAAAGTAATTTTGAGAAAAGACACACAGCTAGTAAATGGTAGAGCTAGAAAAGCATTCCCAGTGTATCTGACTACTAAGCCAATATTTTGAATAAAAGAAAACCCAGAGTAAAAATTCCATGTCATTCCTTCCACATGTAGTCTTTTTTCTGTGCTGCACAGGGACTCGTTTATTATAGAGTTATCGTGACTTTTTGCTAGGATTCTGGATCAGAAATTTTCATTGTTTGAATTCATGGGGGCTCATAAACATTTCCTTGCTACTCTGAAGTTAAGCAGAGAAAGTTGAATTAATGTGTAGCTATTTTAAATTTTAAAAACATTTTTGTGTGTTTCAGACAATATTGGTATATTTGTGTAGTTGTGATTCATTTCGAATTCTTAAGTGAATGTATGCTTTTTCATGTAGAATTATTTCCATAGTAAAAATTTTATTGTTATAACAAGTATATACATAAAATTCAGTTTTATTGTAGAATAGCTTGAAAATATAGTTGAGTATAAAACTATAAATACAAACCCTGCATTGTGTCATAATTGAGAAAAATCTCACTGTTGGTGGCCAGCACACATCTTTGAGTGCTTGGACTATAATACACACAACAGTTGCTGCCCTGCTCAGGAGCTGCAATTTCTCTCCCTTCCACTTGGAGATCTAATATCACAGGTGACAAGCTCCAGGCAAGCTTTCATTTTCTACCCATGCCATATTCTTTTAAAACATCAACTCCACTCTGCTGAAAAGTGGTGCTTACTTCTCCACTGTAAAGTAGGTCAGGGAATGCATTTCTCTTGATTTCAACACTTTCGAGAGGATCTCACAGCAGGATTACTGAGGTCTCAGTGTTCGCATTTTTATTTATTTATTTTTTTGTGAGGAAGATTAGTCCTGAGCTAACATCTGTTGCCAATCCTCCTCTTTTTGCTGAGGAAGACTGGCCCTGAGCTAACATCCATGCCCATCTTCCTCCACTTTATATGGGATGCAGCCACAGCATGGCTTGACAAGCCCTACGTTGGTGCGTGCCCGGGATCCAAACCTGCGAACTCCGGGCAGCCGCAGCAGAGTGCGCACACTTAACCACTACGCCACCGGGCTGGCCCCTCGCACTTTTTATATATTTCCTCTACAAGTTTTCTCTCCCTATCTTGGATGACTTCTACTAAGGAGCTGTATTTGCAAAAGGCATTAGTGACAAACACCAAGTTATACCTGGACGTACCAGCTACATGTTACTCTCAAGTTCATTGCTAAGGCTAGCTAAACATACGAGATTATTTCTTTTCTCAGGGTAGAGCCATTCCCACAGCTCTTGGAAGCCCCTCATCTGTGTTTGATTTCATTGATTTCCATGATCTAATTCTCCAAATATGCACATGTATATTTCTGAATCCTAAGCAGCTCATTTTTAAATAACACAAGACTGTTTTATGAAACATATCCTTAAAAAATCAATGAAATAAAGCCTAAAAGACGAATCAACTAAAAAGGAAAAAGACAGAAACACACAATGATGCAACTGAAAAAAATATGTACCTCTAGATACAAAAGAAATTAGAAAAATAAAATAATTGTATATTAGATCCTATGCTAAAATCTTTGAAATATTGACAATAGATAGATTGATAGAACTATCAATATTTACAGGATGCCTGACCAGATCAATAACGCTGAAAGAAAATAAAAAAGTTATTAAAAACTCACTCTCATTATTGATCTAAGACTATGGTTTAATATATATTTCATAGATATATTTCATATATCTAAATATATTTAGACATATGACCTATATCTATGAAATATATTATTCATATATGAAATATATTAAGATTTTATATAAGAAATATATAAATGTATTAAGATATATTAAGACATATATTAAGATATTCTTAAATATATTAAGAAAATGATATTCATATATTTCATAGAAAAAAAGTCTTGTTACTTTTATTGTTCCAGCATATAAATTAATGATGTTTTATTTGTTGATTTTTAACTTGTTCTTTAGTTTAAACATATCATATATGTGTTTTCTGACAGCTAATACAATTTTTTCAAACATCATTTAACTTTCCATCCATTACATGGATATAAATAATTTAAATACAGTCATGCATCACTTAATGATGGGATATGTTCTGAGAAATGCATTATTAAGCGATTTTGTCATTGTGTGAACATCATAGAGTGTACTTACACAAACCTAGAAGGTATAGCCTACTACACACATAGGCTATACACTACCAACCTTACGGAACCACCATTGTATATGCAGTCTGTCGATCAAAACATCATTATGCAGCACATGACTGTAGTACATTTTCAGTATTTTCCTGTTTATTATTGTAATAATTCTTAGCAGAAAATTGACTATAAAAATTTTTGCTTATCTACAAATTCAGGATACAGGAGTAACCACATTTTACACTCTAATCAACATAGTAGGAAAAAGTATATTCATCTACAGTTTCAATAATCTTAATCGTACTTTTTTATGTTTTGTTTATTCATTTTGTTTATGACATCCTCTTGTTTGTCCCTGCTATTCCAATTATTATTTTTATAATGAACTTCTTATACATGAACTGACTTGAGTAAGTTTCTGTTCCTTGCCAAAAAATTTTCCTAAATTGAAAAATTTATTTTAGGTATGGTACAGTAGGTTGAAAAGTTTCAGAATGTGATCTTATATGGAAATAGGATCTTTCTATATGTGATTAGGTAAGGGTCTTGAGATGAAATCATCCTAGATTTAGGGTGGGCCTTAAATCCAATGACTCATGTCCTTATAAAAAGAGGAGAGGGCGGGCCCTGTGGCTTAGCTGTTAAGTGTGCGTGCTCTGCTACTGGCGGCCGGGTTCGGATCCCGGGCGTGCACCAATGCACCGCTTCTCCGGCCATGCTGAGGCCGCGTCCCACATACAACAACTAGAAGGATGTGCAACTATGACGTACAACTATCTACTGGGGCTTTGGTGGAAAAAAAAGGAGGAAGATGGGCACAGATATTAGCCCAGGGTGAATCTTCCTCAGCAAAAAGAGGAGGATTAGCATGGATGTTAGCTCAGGGCTGATCTTCCTCACAAAAAAAAAAAAAAAAAAAAAGAGGAGATGATACAGAGAGACACACAGAGAAGAATGTCATGTGAAGACAAATGCAGAGATTGGAGTGATGCTGCTACAAACCAAGGAATGGCTGAGGTGACAAGAAGCTGGAAGATGCATGGAAAAATTCTTGCCTAGAACCTTCAGAAGGAGCATGGCCCTGCTGACAAACTGATTTCAGATTTCTAGCATCCGGATCTGTGAGAATAAATTTCTATTATTATTTTTTTCTTTTTCTTTATTGTGAAATTTTTTTTGTACATTATCATTTGTCAGTCACCATAAAAATGCATCCCTTCACCCCTTGTGCCCACCGCCCACCCCCCTTGCCCTTGGTAACCACCAAACAGTTCTATCTGTCTATGTGTTGGTTTACCTTCCACATATGAGTGAAATCATGCAGTGTTGGTCTTTCTCTTTCTGGTTTACGTCACTTAACAGAATACCCCCCAGATCCATCCATGTTGTTGCTAATGGGATGATTTCGTCTTTTTTTATGGCTGAGTAGTATTCCATTGTGTATATATATATCACATCTTTTTTATCCATTCATCAGTCAAGGGACACTTGGGTTAGTTCCATGTCTGGGCTGTAGTGAATAATGCTGCGATGAACATAGGGGTGCATAAGCCTCTTTGGATTGTTGATTTCAGGTTCATTGGGTAGATACCCAGTAGTGGGATAGCTAGATGATAAGGTATTTCTATTTTTAATTTTTTGAGGAATCTCCATACTGTTTCCATAGAGGCTGCATCAGTTTGCATTTCCACCAGCAGTGAATTATGTCTCCTGTTTCTCCACAGCCTCTCCAGAGTTTGTTGTTTTTTGTCTTGGTGATTATAGCCATTCTAATGGGTGTAAGATGATATCTTGGCGTGGTTTTGATTTGCATTTCCCTGATGATTAGTGATGTTGAACATCTTTCCATGTGCCTATTCGCCATCTGTATATCTTCTTTGGAGAAAGGTCTGTTCATTTCCTCTGCCCATTTTTTTATTGGGTTGTTTGTTTTTTTTTGTTTTTCAGTTGTGTGAGTTCTTTACATATTATGGAAATTAACCCCTTGTCAGATATATGCTTTGCAAATATTTTTCCCCAACTGGTGGGTTGCCTATTCATTTTGATCCTGGTTTCATTTGCTTTGTAGAAGCTCTTTAATCTGATGAAGTCCCACTTGTTTATGTTTTCTTTTGTTTCCCTTGTCTAAGTAGACATGGAATTCAAAAAGATCCCTTTATGGCTGATGGCAAGTAGTGTACTGCCTATATTTTCCTCCAGGAGTTTTATAGTTGCTGGTCTCACCTTCAAGTCTTTGATCTATTTTGAGTTAATTTTTGTGTATGGTGAAAGAAGATGGTCTATTTTCATTCTTTTGCAAGTGGCTGTCCAGTTTTCCCAGCACCATTTGTTTAAGAGACTTTCCTTTCTCCATTGTATGTCCTTAGCTCCTTTGTTTGAAGATTAGCTGCCCAGAGATGTGTGGGTTTATTCCTGGGCTTTCAATTCTGTTGCATTGATCTGTGTGTCTGTTTTTCTATCCGTACCATGCTGTTTTGATTACTAGAGCTTTGTAGTATGTTTTGAAGTCAGGGATTGTGATGTCTCCAGCTTTGTTCTTTTTTCTCAGGATTGCTTTAGCTATTTGTGGTCTTTCTTTGCCCCATATGAATTTTAGTATTCTTAGTTCTATTTCTGTGAAGAATGTCCTTGGGATTCTGATTGGGACTTCATTGAATCTGTAGATTGCTTTAGGTAGTATGGACATTTTAACTCTGTTTATTCTTCCAATCCAAGTGCATGGAATTTTTTTCCATTTCTATATGTCATCATTGATTTCACTCAATAATATCTTATAATTTTCATTGTATTGGTCTTTCACTTTCTTGGTTAAGTTTATTCCTAGATATTTTATTCTTTTTGTTGCAATTGTAAATGGGATTGTCTTCTTTAGCTCTCTTTCTGTTAGTCCGTCGTTGGTATATAGAAATGCAATTGCTTTCTGTAAGTTGATTTTGTACCCTGTGACTATGCTGTAGTTGTTGATTATTTCTAATAGTTTTCCAATGGATTCTTTAGGGTTTTCTATGTATAAGATCATGTCATCTGCAAACAGCAAGAGTTTCACTTCTTCGTTGCCTATTTGTATTCCTTTTATTCCTTTTTCTTGCCTAATTGCTCTGGCCAGAACCTCGAGTACTGTGTTGAATAAGAGTGTTGAGGGTGGGCACGCTTGTCTTGTTCCTGTTTTCAGAGGGATGGCTTTCAGTTTTTCCCCATTGAGTATGATGTTGGCTGTGGGTTTGTCATATATGGCCTTTATTATGTTAAGATACTTTCCTTCTATATCCATTTTTTTGAGAGTTTTTATCTTAAATGGATCTTGGATCTTGTTAAATGACATCTCTGCTTCTATTGAGATGATCATATGCTTTTTATTTGTCATTTTGTTAATTTGGTATATCACATTCATTGATTTGCAGATGTTGAAGCATCCCTATGTCCCTGGTAGAAGTCTCACTTGATCATGGTGTATGATCTTTTTAATGGATTGCTGTATCCGATTTGCCAGTAATTTGTTGAGGAATTTTCATCTATGTTCATCAGGGATATTGGTCTGTAGTTTTCCTTCTTAGTATTGTCTTTGCCTGGCTTTGGTATCAGGGTGATTCTGACCTCCTAGAATGTGTTGGGAAGTGTTCTGTCTTCCTCTATTTTTGGACTAGTTTGAGAAGGATAGGCATTAAACCTTATTTAAATGTTTGGTAAAATTCTCAAGAGAAGCCATCAGCTCCTGGATTTTTATTTTTGGGGAGGTTTTTGATTACTGTTTCAATCTCTTTACTTGTGATTGGTCTATTCATATTCTTTATTTCTTCTGGATTCAGTTTTGGGAGGTTGCATGAGTCTAGAAATTTATCCATTTCTTCTAGATTGTCCAATTTGTTAGCATATAGTTTTTCATGGTATTCTCTTATAATCTTTTGTATTTCTTTGGTATCCATTGTAATTTCTCCTTTTTCATTTCTAATTTTGTTTATTTGAGTCTTCTCTCTTTTTCTCTTGGTGAGTCTGGCAAAGGGTTTGTCAATTTTATTTATCTTCTCAAAGAACCAGCTCTTTGTTTCATTGATCCTTTCTATGGGTTTTTTTTTTTGTTTTGTTTCAATTTCATTTATTTCTTCTCTGATTTTTATTGTTTCCCTCCTTCTGCTGACTTTAGACTATGTCTGTTTTTCTTTTTATAACTCTGCTAGGTATAGTTGAAGGTTGCTTATTTGGGCTTTTTCTTGTTTGTTAAGGTGGGCCTGTATTGCTATGAGTGTCCCTCTCAGGACCACTTTTGCTGCATCCCACATGAGTTGGTATGGTGTATTTTCATTTTCATTTGTCTCCAGATTTGATTTGATTTCTCCTTTAATTTCATCAACAATCTATTGGTTGTTTAGTAGCATGTTGTTGTGTCTCTACGTCTTTGTCACTTTCCTGGTTTTTTTCTTGTAGTTGATTTCTGGCTTCATGGTATTGTGTTCAGAAAAAATGCTTGTTATGATTTAAATCTTCTTAAGTTTATAGAAGCATGCCTTGTTTCCCAACATATGGTCTATTCTTGAGAATGTTCCATGCATGCTTGAGAAGAATGTGTAATCTGCTCTGTTTGGATGGAGTGCACTATACATATCTATTAAGTCCACCTCGTCAAGTTTTTTGTTTACGTCCGTTATTTCCTTATTGACTTTCTGTCTGGATGATCTATTCATTGATGAAAGTGGGGTGTTAAGTTCCCCTACTATTATTGAGTTGTTGTTGATATCTCCTTTTAGGTTTGTTAATAGTTGCTTTATGTACTTTGGTGCTTTTTTATTGGGTGCATATATATTTATAAGTGACATGTCTTCTTGGTGGACTGTTCTTTTTATCATTATATAGTGCCCCTCTTTGTCTCTCATTATCTTTTTTATCTTGAAGTCTACTTTGTCTGGTATAAGTATGGCAACATCTGCTTTCTTTTGTTTGCCATTAGCTTGGAGTATCGTTTTCCATCCCTTCACTCTAAGCCTGTGTTTGTCTTTAGAGCTGAGATGTGTTTCCTAGAGGCAGCAAATTGTTGGGTCTTGTTTGTGAATACATCCAGCCACTCTGCGTCTTTTGATTGAGGAATTCAATCCATTTACATTTAGAGTGATTATTGATATATGGGGACTGAATGCTGTCATTTTATCACTTGTTTTTCAGTTGTTATGCATTTCCCTTGTTTCTCGTTCCATGTGTTTTGGACGGCTAATTCAGTTTGGTGCCTCTCTATGATGATTTTCTCTTTATTTATCATTTGTGTCTTTGTTCTGATTTTTTTTTTAGTGGTTACTATGTGGTTTGTCTAAAAGATCTTGTAGATATGGTAGTCCATTACCTGATAGACTCTTGTTCTCTTAGTCTAAGCAGGTTTCATCCCTTTGCTCTTCCCCTTCTAAGTTGTTGTTGTCACAACTTATACGTTGTGAATTTGTGGTTAAAATTAAGTGATAGTATTTATTTTTGGTGTTTTCTTTCCTTTTACCTTTAGAGTTATAATTAAGTGTTTGCTAATCTGTTCTGATAAAGAGTTGCAATTTTCTGATTTTCTCTGCCTATTTATCCCCTTGCTCAAGGCTTTGTAAACCCTTTCCTTCTTTTTTTCCAGGGATAAGGGCCTTCTTGATCAAATCTTGTAGGGGTGTTCTTGTGGCAACGAACTCTCTGAGCTTTTTTTTTTGTGGGAAAGTTTTTATTTCTCCATCATATCTGATGGATATTTTCACTGGATAGAGTGTTCTTGGCTGAAAGTTTTCGTCTTTCAAAATTTTGAGTATAGCATTCCACTCTCTCCTAGCCTGTGAGGTTTCTGCTGAAAAATCTGCTGAAAGCCTGATAGGGCTTCCTTTGTAGGTTATTCTCTTCTGCCTTGCTGCCCTTAATATGTTTTGTTTGTCATTGACTTTTGCTAGCTTTACTAATTTATGCCTGGGAGAAGGTCTTTTTACATTGATATAATTAGAAGTTCTCTTGGCTTCTGTTACATGTATTTCCAGCTCCTTCTCCAGGTTTGGGAAGTCATTATTTCTTTGAATAAGCTCTCTCCTCCTTTTTCCCTCACTTCTCCCTCTGGATTACCTATAACCCTTAGGTTGCATTTCCTAATTGAGTCAAATATTTCTCAGAGAATTTCCTCATTTCTTTTTAGTCTATGTTCTCTCTCCTCCTCCATCTGAAGCATTTCTGTGTTCCTATCCTCCAGATTGCTAATTCTATCCTCCACATTGTCAGCTCTGTTGTTTAAGGACTTCCAGATTTTTCTTTATCTCATCCATTGTGTTTTTCATCTCTAACAATTCTGTTTGGTTTTTCTTTATAGTTTCAATCTCCTTTGTGAAGAATTCCCTCTGTTCAGTAATTTGGTTCCTGATTTCATTGACTTGTCTTTCAGAATTCTCTTGTAGCTCATTGAGTTTTCTTATGATGGATGTCTTGAATGCTTTGTTGTTTAGATAGTAGATTTCCATGCCTTCAGGATTCATTTCTGGGTGTTTGTCTTTTTCCTTCTGATCTAGTGTATATTTCCTTATATCATTTGATGGAGTGGATTTGTGCCAGTGCATAGTGATAGCCTCTGGATGCAGGTTCCACCTGCTGCCACTTGGGGGGGGGCAGGAGCTGTGTAATCTGAGCCCACTCCCATGATCCCTGTCAGCCATGCATGAGTCTGGGTCGCTCCTTGGGATTGCAGCAGCCCTGTGGGGTCTCCTACTGAATGGGAAAGTAGTCACGTGGGTGGCTCAGGGCTGCTGTCACCTGCTTCCATAGTCCTGCCAAGTGGTGCTCCCTGCTTTGTGGCTGCAGTGGTACTATGGGCTTTCACAGCAGCTGGGGGCTTGTTTGGTTTCTGCTGCCCTCTGCTCCTAGATTGCACCAGCAATTGTGCTTGGTGGCCAGGACCTCCCCTCTGGGACCAAGCCAAAACCACTCCCTAAGACCCTGGTGTGATTGTGGATCCTCCCACTGGATGAGAGAGTGATCACATGGGAGCTCAGGTCTACTGCCGCCTGCTCCCACAGACCTACAGAGTTGTGCTTCCCACTTCAGGGCCACAGCAGTACTAGGGGCATTCACTGCAGCCAGGAGCTTGTTTGCCTGGGCTGGGATCTCAGTTGCCCCCTGCTCCTAGGTTGCACCAGCCCTTGGGCTTCATGGGTGGGGTTTCCCCACTGGGTCCAAGTCTGTGCCACTCTCTGTGGGCTGTGTGGTCCTGAGGGCTCTCACACTAGATGGGGAAGCAACCACATGGGGTGCTTAGGGCTGCCGTCACCTGTTTCCACAGTCGTACTGAGGCAAGCTCCCACCTTTGGGGCTGCAGGGGTGCTATGGTTGCTCCAGCTAGGAAAGTAGTTGCACACATGTGCTGGGCTACCTGGGGTCCAGAGGGTGCTCACTTGTCCTCAGGGGGTAATCCATCTACCTTCAGATGTATCGCTGCTCGGGTCTCTCAGGCATTCTGATGTGCTGTGTGGGTATCCTCTGCTGATCAATGAATGTCCTTTTAGTTGTAATTCAAAGGGGGAGAGCCAAAGGGAACAGCTCACTCTGCCATGTTGCTGACGTAACTCTGAGTCTAAATTTCTATTATTTTGATCCTCAAAGTCTATGGTAATTTGTTATGGTGGCCCTAGGAAACTACTACATATGGCATGAGTTAGTTTTTTACTTTACCCAAAATTGTTAGTCTTCCATAGAGCATAATAGAATAAATAATCTTATTTTCCTGGATTTAAAATGCCACTTGTCCTCTTTAAGATATTTGGATCAGCTTCTGGAATTTCTAGTAGAAACACTATTTTAAACATACCAAATAATTCAATTTCTTCTAATGTATATAGTTGAAGACCTTCCTAATTGTGCTAGTCCTTCCTTAAAACTTTTAATATCTATTTTCAGAACTCTCTTCTTTCAAGCGAAGTTTATAAATCTTTGTAAAATGACAAATTACCATTGGCTTTTCACTGCAGATATATTCAATATATGGAAGAATTTATGGAAATGAAAATTTTTATATGACTTTTAATTCATACCCAAGAAAGTTTTATGTTTGCCATGAATTGTCTCATTTATACATTTCAGCAAAGTTATGTTCATATATTTCATATGAGTCATGTACATTTACTATTATCTTTTGTTTATGAATTCAGTTGATAAACCTTTAGTGTTCCATCCTTTAGTAAGAAGTTGCATATTAAGTTGTGTTATATATTCTATATTATGTAAATTATTCCTATTTATCTAGGAGGTTTGATCAGAAATGTTTATAGACTTGAGCAAATATCTTCCTGGCATCTATCAAATTATTCATTAGGCATTACACTATTGACCAAAAAAAATTAGGATTTTTCCGTTACTCAACTGTACTTGCAAAGGGAAAAGGATTGGTCAGAATTCGACAACCAATGGTTGAGCATTTGTTATAGCCTGTTTTCACTAATGCATTGAAATTATAGTTACTTTTCTACATACATACAGATCCTCTCCAAGAATTACATTACGATCAGCCAGAATGAAGTTTCTCTTATATCATCAGGTGAGTGGGTTTCATGACATTTAAGGGAAGATATGAGAGACACAGTTTTCATAAGTTAGCAATTTTGAAGAACAATCCCTAGGGATACTGATAAAATAGCCTAGAGAAGGGCCAATTATTTGTTTACTGAAATATTAAGAACCAAATTCTACCTCCTCTCTTGATTGAGTAACAGAGATTGAAATTAACCTCCCACATTAAATAATTAGAAAACTGGGCTAATTAAAAGACAAAGAATTAAATATTAGGACACAGCCAGAATTTGCAGGTCAAAATACCTTAGAGGGGAGAGATGCACAGAGAGGGACAAAGATCTGCTGATGAGTCCTTTGAAGTCTCCAGCTGAGTGTACTAGCTATGCATGTCGGACAAAGAGCCACCAGAAAACAGTTGGCAAAAAAAATCCTGACATTCACTTCAGATGAGAAGAGTTAGAGTTCCCATAGACCAGAGCAAACAGAATTCATAACATACAACCTATAATGGAGAGTACTCAGAGGTTATCACCTTAGAAGTAGGGGTAAATTAGCCTCAGCCTAAAGGCTGCTCTGGATATTTCCTAATATAGTTAAAATAAGCTTTGAAAGAAATAAACAGATTCAAAGTAACTTATCTGTGTATCAGAACAAAGTTCAACACTATTTCTTTTAAACACAAATAGCAAAAAAACACCAATTTAATGCAGAAATTGGCAAATAGGAAGGAAAAAGACCTAACTAACATTGTATATAAAAAACACCTGAAATATCAAGACACAGAAAAATTGAAAGTTAACTGACGAAAAATGATTTACCATGCAAGTTTTAATCAAAAGAAAGTTGGAATGACAATATTAGGAAAAGTAGACTTCAAAAGAAGGACTATAACCAGGGAAAGAGGAACTATCATAATAATACATGTTAAGTGGAGGTGTTTTTTTCCCCTAAAATACTTTATTTATTCAACATTTATTAAGCAAATATTGTCTTTTTCTTTAATTTTTCATTTATTGCAGTAACATTGGTTTATAACATTGTATAAATTTGAGGTGTACATCATTATATTTCTACTTCTGCATGGATTACATCATGTTCTCATGTTCACCACCCAAATACTAATTACAATCCATCACCACACACATGTGCCTAATTATCCCTTTTGCCCTCCTCCCTCCCACTTCCCCTCTGGTAACCACCAATCCAATCTCTGTGTCTATGTGTTTGTTTGGTGGGAGTGCAAACTGGTGCAGCCACTATGGAAAACAGTATGGAGAGTCCTCAAAAAATCAAGGATAGAACTACCATACAATCCAGTTATTCCACTGCTGGATATTTATCCAAAGAACTTGAAAACACCAATGCATAAAGATACATGCATCCCTGTGTTCATTGCAGTGTTATTCAGAATAGCCAAGACTTGGAAGCAACCTAAGTGCCCATCAGGGGATGAAGGGATAAAGAAGCTGTGGTATATATACACAATGGAATACTACTCAGCCATAAGAAATGATGAAATCCAGCCATTTGTGACATGGATGGACGTTAAGGATATTATGCAAAGTGAAATAAGTCAGAGGGAGAAGGTCAAATACCATATGTTCTCACTCATTAAGTAGTAGATAATACCAATAAGTGGATGTTTTAAATTTATGAGAAACTGACAAATTGTTTTCCAAAGTGGCTACATTGTTTTGCATCTCTACCAATAATATATGAGTTCCAGTTACTACATATTCTCACTAACACTTACTGATTTCATTACTGAACCAAGTGAGCTCACCTCTTGGTGAGTTAAATAAGACTCTACTCCAGTGGAAGTTGTCTCAGGAAGTAAAGTGTATTTGCAGCAAATAGGAGGCCATGAGGAATCATTTCCAAAGTCATGGTGTCCCTGAACAAAGGGAAGCAGGAATTTTTAGTTCAGTTAGGAAATGAATATCCAAAAGGGAGAGGTGGGTATTTGCTTGCACAGGTTCAGTTGGAGAACATGCTTCCACATAATGAGGCTTAAGCTTCTCTGGGAGACATCTTTGCATTAAAAATAAGGCAAAGGTCATGGGCCTAGCTCTTGTGGTGAGGCTTGGTCAGTTCCAGAATGGCTGGTGATTACATCTCCCTTGAGTTTCTCCCTTGGTCATTTTCAGGATGGCTGGTGATTGCATCTCCTTAACATACAAAAGAAAAGAAACAACTTGGAAAAACAGTTAATTGCTTCCAAACCCATCTTTGAGTTTCTCGAGGCACCTAGTTGGTGACAGTATCATCAAAATTTTTAATTTTAGGGGGCCGGCCCAGTGGCTTAGCAGTTAAGTGCACATGCTTCGCAGCTGGTGGCCTGGGTTTGCATCCCGGGCACACACCCATGCACCGCTTGTCCGGCCATGCTGAGGCCGCGTCCCACATACAGCAACTAGAAGGATGTGCAACTATGACATACAACTATCTACTGGGGCTTTGGGGAGAAAAGGAAAATACAGAGGAGGATTGGCAATAGATGTTAGCCCAGGGCCAGTCTTCCTCAGCAAAAAGAGGAGGATTGGCAGGGATGTTAGCTCAGGGCTGATCTTCCTCATAAAAAAAAAAAATTAATTTTAGTCATTCTTGTTATGGAATAATATTTCATTGTGATTTTAATTTGGGTTTCCCTAATACTAATGATTCATTATTCATTATTAAATTATTCAGTATTTAGCACTGAGTTGTAAGAAAGCTTTGCATATTCTGTATACAAAGTCTTTATTAGATATGATTTACAATTTCCTCCTAGTTTCTTGTTTGCTTTTTCATTTTCTTGACATCTGCTTTAGAAGAGCAGAAGTTTACTTTTTTATGAGGTCAAAATTTTCAATATTTTTGCTTTTATGATATGAGTCAATTCTGTACTATTAACAAACATTTTCCCAACCCTAAGTCATTTCTTTTGTATACTTTCTGTAAGAAATATCTTAATTTTAGATCCATGATCCATTTAGATATTTTTTGTTGTGTGAGATAAAATTGACTTTTTCTTATTTTTCCACATGGATGTATATGTCCTATTACCATTTGTTAAAAATACTATCTTTTATTATTACATAAACTTATCATCTTTTTAATCTTTATCACAAATCAATAGATCACATATGAATGGACCTATCTATTCACTTTCATTTGTCTATATTACTAGTCTCACATTAAGATCAAAATGTATTTTTCACTCTGTTAAGTCTTGAAATCACATAGTGTTTCTGTCAGTCTTCTAACTCTGTTCTTTTTCAACATTAATTTCACTACTTTAGGTTCTTTGTATGTCATGTAAATCTATTCTGAACTTATTAAGTTTGCCAAACTATTTTCTATTTCTCTTACTACAACACAGTTTAGGACTTTCCTCTAGGCAGAAAGACTAGGCTATGGTAAGGCTTGCCTAATTTGTTTTCCTTATCTCAGGAATCACATTTCTCCACTGTTTGTCTAATAACTGAAAATAGATATTTTCTAGTTTTTTGCTTTGTTTTCTAACTATTTACAATCAAGAGAAATTCCAGATGATCTTAGCATTCCAAGGACAGACATGTAAATCTGAGAATTAATATTTTTGTGTTCATGCTTCAGTATGCATTCTTTTCTGTTATTTTGTTTTGTTTTTGAATCCTTGTATAATGTTTTATCCTTTGAACCTACTAAAGTATTGTATGCTTGTTGCCCCAAGGAACAGATAAATGATGAGAGTGCAGGCAGAAGGGGAAAAGGGGCCAGATTTTGGCTTTTTCATTTCTGAAAGTGAAGATCTAGTAAAAACAAAATTAGTGACAAATGCATGATCAGTAGAAAAAGGTTTTCCCAATCCATATCATACCCTAACTAAAGTAAAAATTTTACATGTTATAGAGAAAAATAATTTATAAGAGGAAATGAAAATATTTTAGACATAGTTGGGGCCCTGAGAAGGGTCTCCAGGTCCTATATTAGCAGGTACTGTGATAGACACCTCCAGAGTTTTGGGAATTCAAGAACAGAGTTGACTATACTCTTAATCTTGGAAAAATCTCAGGAAGGTGGTAAGACTGTTCAGATGAGATAGGAGCCACAAAATAGCTACATTTATTTTTGTTTAATAAATTGATCTGTCACAGTCTCATTGACTCCATTATTTGTGTCACACTGAAGTAGTAGAATATTTCCAGGATGGTTGAGGGT
This sequence comes from Ceratotherium simum simum, assembly GCF_057802395.1. NCBI lineage: Eukaryota > Metazoa > Chordata > Mammalia > Perissodactyla > Rhinocerotidae > Ceratotherium > Ceratotherium simum. Next base: position 8,905,086 of record NC_141910.1, on the reverse strand, counting down.
AACAGAAAAACAAAATATAAAACCAAAATTACTGTAAAAGGAAAAGAAAGAGACAATGGCCATTTCCAGAAGGAATTCAAGCAACAATTGTGGATAAACGAAGACAACAAGAATCAGACCCATTTACTCTGTTGAGCAAGATCTGTGCCTGTTTCTAATAGAAACACAAGAAAAATCATTTCTGATATCCTGTATTGTACTAATTGCATTGTTGAATAATTACACGCTGTAAATTACAATCAAGGATAGGTCGTCTAGAAACAATGCTCATGTCCCATAACAGAATACATATGCATATTTAACATGAACTCAAAATTTCCCATGGGTTGTGAAGAAGCAGAGTGGCAAAGAGTGGTACAACAGGATTTGGATACCCAACTTAGTTATGTAATATTTGTCAGAAAGAAGGAAAACCAGCAAATACATCCTTTCTGGAGTACGCTGATAAGATTAGGCTTGAAATCTGGATTTCCTAAATTACTACAAACTTTCCAAGCAAGGGGAATACACTTTTAGTGCTGCCAACCCCAGCCGCCAAAACAAAGGATTACTCTTTATCGCCAACAAACTGGCACAGCAGTAACCTAGCTTTAAAGTTAGAACCTGAGGCCCAGCAAAAGACTACGTTAGAGAGAGAGAAATGCATATCCTGACCACAAGGAAATTCTAATTCTAATTTTCAGAGGAATTCTCGGACACATATCCATATCTAAGAAAATGTATCCAAAGATGTTCATTGCAACACTTTTTCTAGTAGCTAAACAAAACATAAATCAAACTATTCTACTCCAGGATAATAAATTAATAAATGCTTTATTTATACAGTGGAACACCCTACAGTTGTTACGATGAATAAATTAAAGCTACATGTATCAATGTGGGTGTCCCTAAATACATAATATTGAATGAAAGCATCAAGTTGTAGTGTGATAAAATTTCCTCAAATTTTAGAAATACTACATTTCCCTAAAATTAAAACAAATATTGTATGTATATATTATTTTTTTATATAAACATCATGAGTGAAAGAAAGAGAAAAAAAATAGAGACAGGTCTAAAAGCCAAAAAGAAAGAGAAAGACATATCTATATATGTCTTACAGTTATATCTGTACATACATAAAGACATATCTATATATACCTATATCTGTATCATCTCTCTTTGCTTTGAAATATTAAAACGGTATGTGATTGTGAATTTAAGTCCACACACTCCAGTGTGCAAACATCACTTGCTTTATTTTGTGATAAAGCCAAAAATAATTTTTGAGGTTCCATTATACTAGGTGGAAGAAATTTAAACTTTAAATTTAAATGAGTCTTACTTCAGATTATGGCTATATGTACACAATTAAATACTGATATTTCTTTCTTCCTCCAACTCCCAGTTAAATGAGTTTCTCCACTTGCTTAGTTCCTTTGAAAATTTTTATCTTCTATCTTCAAAATCCAGCAGAATTCCTGAAATTTAAAAGGTGGTTAAACTTTTTTGAGAAAATGTTGCCAGATTTAATAAATATGTTCACATGTGACTATGAGTACATGACTTATCATAAAAGCAACTGACAGAAAATATATCCCCGAGGGAGGAAAAAAGTAAAGAAAGGGTAAACTCTTTAACAAAGGATAAATTTGGTTGTATTAAATGCAAAATTTCATAATGGAAATATAGCTTGCTGTTTTTGTGATATAAAATACTGATTTTCACTCATCCTAACACACATCTCCTCAGACAAATCTAGGTTTGTTCCATTTAAATACACAGATATGTAACTAATAGTGTCTGTGATAAGAGTAATAGCTTCATTTTTAAAAAGCTAGTTCTCTTATTTTCTTTAAAATTTCAAAGGGAAGAATATTTTCTTTCATAATTGTGATCTTATGGTCAGGAAGAAAGTAGACACTTTCAAAACAATGAGTCTCCACGCTTTATTGAAGGATAAGTGAAATTATATATCCATATATTCATATTTTGATTGAAGTCTCCTGAGTTGTAACAAGGCACTTTTCACAATAATTTTAAAATTTATAAACTCTCATATTTTTGATTGAAGTCTCTCCATCCTTCCTGACTTAAGAAATGTCAATTTCAAATCGATTTCTACCTATCTTTCTTAAACAAATGTATTCTTAACTGATTTCTTTCTCTTTATCTTTGTTAATGTATTACTAATATTTAAAAGAATAAACCTTTTAATAAATTTAAAATCTTTTAGATTTTATGTGCGTGTTGCACTTAACTGCAAACTAGTCTGGAAGAGTAATCTTCCTTTTACTCAGAAAGGAGAGGAGAGTCCATCAGGGGTGCACACAGAAATAGCTTACATAGCACTGGTCTGTATTCATAGGATATGCCCTTTGTCCAAACATTCTTTCCATTGACAAATATTTTATACTTTCTTCTCTCTCCTCAGATGTTCAACAAATATTTTCCAATCTTTATTCTCAACCAATTTTTTTTCTTTCTAGATAAAATAAAATCAACTTAGAAACTCCACAAATCCCCACAATTATGTCTCCATCTGCTTGTGCTTATATACGTTACATTCATCCCTGATTGTAATTCTTCCCATGATTGAAAGCTTCATGATTATATAGAGGATCAACTATAATATTTAAGCACTAGAACTCTTCTTCTCTTGCTAACTCAAGGAACTCGGTTCAGGAATTTTCCCTCTATTTTTGCATCTCTATTTTTTTCTCTCTTATGGACTGTATCTAGCAAACAACATTTGCTACAAACATTTTGTAATATCTCTTATCAAGAAAATACCTTGTTGAGCCCACATTATACTCTAGCTATCAACCCATCTCTCTTCACTTTCTATCACAGTGTTTTCAACTTAATTTCCAACCTCCTTTCTCCAATTTCTTTTCTCATTTTCTTTCTTGAACTCATTCTAAATGTATCTAGGTAAACATTCATAAAAAAACCCATTTGAAAAATTTTTTGAAATATATAACCAGTTAGTTGAAAATGTTTATTCACTGTGCCAAGTAATTCTAACTCTATCTTAAGGAAATTAATCAAAATATGTATAAAATAAACAACAAAAGCTTTGTGAAAACTTTCGTACTATTGTGTAGGCATAGATGTGTGCAGCTTGGATGAAATTTAAATTGCAAAACTAGAGAAAAATGTAAAATTTTTAATTTCTTTTTAACAGAAGAATTTAGCATTTAAGCCAAGATTCCATTTCTTCTGGGGGTAGAAAATTTAATGTGATAAAATCAAGGTAAATACAACCACTTCCACATGTTTCATATTTATTTGGGGGTATTAAATAATTCAGGATTTTCCCTCTGAACTTCTTCAGTTACCCTCAGTGAAAAATTTAGTTTCTTGGAGTTTGAAAGAATCTTATCTGTCTTCTTGGCTCTAGAGGGCCTGGCCCTTTGTTCATGATCACTGGCATCCATCCATATTAGCACACAAGCTAAGATACCCAACAAATTGAGAATAAGCCTCACTTTCTGAGATTGTCTTCAAGCCCACTTACCTAGAGACTTTGTTCAGTCTTTGAAAATACAGACACAGAATTCAGACACAGAAGTAATTCAGACATGTAAGGCATGGTGCACTGTTCTAAGGCTTTAGATATCTCTTCGTGAGGAACAATTTTCCATGAATCTCTCATATTTCTGAATATCTTCAAAAGCACTCACAGCTTATTTTCTCCAGACTGCCTTTTCAAGGATATTTGCATAGCATACAGTCTTGGAAATGTAGACATGTCTCTTCCTGGAGTATATATACTTACATTTCAGGATAATAAATTGAGAGATGTCTCATTCCCTGAATCAGATTTACTTACGTGTCAGGATAGTAACGATAGAGATGTCACTTCCCTAGAGCAAATTTATATGCTATTTCAGGGTAATAAAGATAATATGCCTCTCTGATATAGAAGAATAGAGTTGGCAATACTCACTATAGAAGGTCAGGGCTTCCTAATATCAGAGATCTTTTCTTTTTTTTTTCTTGTAACGCTCTCCACTATATATGTAGGTGATACATGGTTTTCATTGTGTCATCCTGTGGAAATTGAGGCAATGTTTAGAGTAGCATAGAATAAAAAGAAAGATTAACTGATCTATATTTTCATCTAACCTATTAAAAATCAACATTTTTATCTAACCAATTAAAATATTATTAACCCATTAAAAATCAAATATGGTGGAGGCAAATGGCTATACAGCAAATGTAAGTAATTAAAATGATTTATAAAAAACATGTGTGGGAGAAAGTCATACAATCAAGGTAGTCTGACCAAACTTTTTAAAAAAGTGATAATTTAACAAAAAGTAATACATAAAATTCTTCCACAAGAGATTTGCAGGCAAAAAATTATAAGTAGTTCTATGATAACAACAACAGAAAAAACAGCAAATCTGGGAAATTTCTGAGTTCTAGAGTTGCCACATTATATTACTTAAAATGTCCAGGTTTAAGAACAAGTTATGACACCCACATGCACACATACACACAAACATATATACACACACAAAATAGGAAAGTAGGGTCTATACACAGCAAAATAAGCAATCAATAAAAACCCATTCCAAACTAAGCTTACTGAGCATATGAGACAAAAACTTTAAATAATCTCTTATAAATATGTTCAAAGAATGAAAGAAATCAAGTTTAAAGAATTAAAGATAAGCATAAGAATAATATTTCACCAAATAGAAAATATCTATAAGGAGATCAGAAATTATAAGTAGAAATGAGCTCAATAGAAATTCTGGTGGTGAAACTATAGTAACTGAAGTGAAAAATTTACTAGGGAGCTAAACAGTAGATTTCTTCTGGTGGAAGAAAGATTCAGGGAGATTGAGACAGATAGTTGAAATTATTAATTTTAGGAACAGAACAAAAAGAACGAAGAATAAACACACCCTCAGAGATCTGAGGGATACCATCGGAAATATCAGCACATGCGTAATGAGAGTTCCAGAATGATGAGAGATGGAGAATAAAACAGAAAAAAAAAAAAATTGTGAAGTGAAATTTGATAAAATTCAATGAAAAACCTTACTCTACACATCTAAGAAGCTTAATGAATTCATATCAGATAAACTTAAAGAAATCAACAATTAGGGGCCAGCCCGATGGCGTAGTGGTTAAGTTCACGTGCTCCACCTCGGCTGCCTGGGGTTCGCAGTTTCGGCTCCTTGGCGTAGACCTACGCACTGCTCACCAAGCCATGCTATGGCAGCCTCCTGTATACAAAATAGAGTAAGATGGGCACAGATGTTAGCTCAAGGCCAATCTTCATCAGCAAAAAGAGGAAGATTGGCAACAGATGTTAGCTCATGGCCAATCTCCCACACCAAAAAAAAACCCAACAATTAGACACATTGGAGGAAAACAGTGGAAGTTCAAAGACAAAGAGAACATTCAAAGCAACAAGATAGAAGCAATTTATCACAAACAAGTTCTCCATAAGATTAACATTTTACTTCTCGTCAGAAACCATAGAGACCAAAGGGCATTGGGGTGACATACCAAAGTGCTGAAAAACAAAGTGTCAGCCAGGAATTCTATACTCAGCAAAAACTATCCTTCAAAATGAAGAAAAATTAAGAATGAGCAATCCAAAGGGAAAGAAAAAAAATATTCCGTATATTTATCTATAGATATAGATGTAGATACAGATATAGATATAGATGTTCTATTGGTTCTGTTTCTCTGGAGAACTCTAGCTAATACAGATTTTGGTACTGAGAGTCATTCTAGAGGAAGAGAATTTTAAGGATAAGTTTTCTGCATTGGTTCTGGGGTTTCTGGATTTGACTCCCTGATCTGACTAGATTTAAAGATGCTAATGACTCTATTTCAGTAGTAAAGAGAGCACTGATAGTTCGTGGTATAATCTATCAATAGTGATATGCAAAATAGCACCACTGGATATTGCTAATCAACCACTTATTAGAAGCAAGGAGATAGGTGACTGTGTATAACTTTTGAACATTTTTGTCAAACCAGCAAATATAATGAAATTGGCTGATTCCTCCTAATGTCACTGAACAAAGTGGGAAAAGAAAAGGATGAGCTCAGGGATTGGAATTCCCAGTTCAAGTGATTCATAAATAACCTTAAAACTACTACATGTGCCCTGAAGGAAAGACATTTTCTATAATTGCAGGGTTGAGATTGCTAAAATTCAAATGCAGAACTTCATCCTGTGGTGGTTGAATTACGACACAACTTGAACTTCCAGCCTTGGAGGATATCTACTGTTAAACTGAGGGCATCGATTAGGAAGAAATAGGATCTGAAAATTGGAATGAGAGCGTGTGGAAAATCCCTGATGAAGCTAAGGACATTGAGCCCTTAAATTCTGATGAGTCTTCTTTGCCAGTGGGAGGGACTCTCTACCTCTGGTGGAAGTGGTTTCTCCACCCATCTGAGGGGATGACTCTGCATTGCCTGAGGAAACTGTAATGGGCTATCCTGAGGCAGATGCCCTGCAAGACAACGCGGAGTCTCCTCAAAACCCACCCACACTACCCCTCTTCGCTTCTAGACTATAACTAGATTCAAATACCAGCAGACCCCTAAAAGTGAGATACAAAGTGTGATCCATGAGTAGGTGTGCTAGACTACAAAAGAATAACTTGAATTTTATAACTTATATGACAGAAATCTGAGAAACATATGTGGGAAAGGTTATTAAGTGTGTGGGACAATGGTGGAAGGAACAGAAAGTTGGATCAGGCTGAATCAATTGATATGGGCTCACTAAGCAGCGATTCTGCTTTTAATATTGAAGCTCAGGGAGTTAGAAAGGAATCTAACCATTTGGTTGGTTGGCTGAAACATCGACCCACAGTGAGCATGTTAGAAATGCCAAGAACTTGCCTTGGTTTAATGTAGAGGAAGAGATTCAAAAGCCTCTAATATTCAAAAGAATATTAGAGTAGACGTCATTTAAGATCTACTCACCAATCCTGGGAAGATCCAGGAGACAATGACAGTGAGAAATAAATCTGTGAAGGGAGCCCTGACACCTTCTGTGAAGGATTCTGTGATCAGTATTCTCTGCAAGCCAGACCTTACAGTGGGAACTGCAGTCACTGAATTGGGAAACCTAAATGTGACGGGAGTTAGTTGGATTCCAATTGGCAGGGGCCAAGTGGTGGCTCTCAACCACCAAAGACAGGGTGAGTGTGGTTACCATAATGAACAGCAGAGTCAAAGTAGCAATCAGAATTGTCAGGCTCATGCGGAACTATGGTGGTGCCTTGTTGACCACGGTGTTCCTAGAAGTAAAAAAGATGGGAAGCCTACTAAATTCTCACTTGAGCTGTATAAGCAGAAAAGTTCTAGGTCAAATGAACGAAAGTCTAATCTGAATCTTAAGAAAGAGAGTCATAGCCCCTCAGTCATTTCCCAGACTTGAGCTAGTTCACAGACCAAGAAGCTCTTAAATGCAGGGAGGCTCCGCCAGCTTGAGAAAGGATGCCAGTACACTACCAAAAGTATCTATTGTTAATGTTTCTTCCACCCTTCCCCAAAGGAACCTACAGCCTTTAACCAGGGTGACTACTTTGGAAAAAAGGAAATAATCAGAACTTTCAGTGACTGGGGACAGTCTCTGAACTGATACTGATTCCAAGAGTCCCAAAATGTCACTGTGGTCCACCAGTCAGAGATGGGGCTTATGGAGATGAGATGATCAATGGAGGTTTAGCTCAGATTCATCTCACAGTAGGGCCTGTGGGTATTTGAATATATCCTGTGGTTATTTCTGCAGTTACAGAAGATATAATTGAAATAGACATACTTAGCAGCTGGCAGAGTCCCCACACAGGTTTCCTGACCTCTGGAGTGAAGACTATTATGGCAGGAAAGCCAAAATGTAAGCCACTAGAACTGTCTCCAGCTAGGAAAATTGTAAACCAAAAGTAATATTGCATTCCTGCAGGGATTATAGAGATTAGCCACCATCAAGAACTTGAAAAATGCAAGATGGTACTTCTTACCACATCCTCATTCAAATTTCCTATTTTGCTTGTGCAGAAGACAGACAGATCTTGGAGAACGACCTTGGATTATTGTAAGCTTAACCAGGTAGTGAATCCAATTGCAGCTGTCGTAACAGATGTTGTTTCTCGATTAAATTAACTCATCTCCTGGTACCTGGTATACAGCTAATGAGTTGGCAAACGCCTTTTTCTCCATCTCTGTCCATAAGGTCCACCAGAAGCAGTTTGCTTTTAGCTGGCAAAGCCAGAAATATACCTTCACTGACCTACCTCATGGGTATATCAACTCTCCAGCCCTATGTCAAAATTTAGTTCATAGAGATCGTGATCACTTTTCCTTTCTACGGGATATCACACTAGTCCATTTCATTAATGACATTATGTTGATTAGATCTAGTGAGCAAGAAGTAGCAATTACTCTAGACTTATTGGTAAGACATTTGTGTGCCAGAGGATAGAAAAGAAATCTGACAAAAATTCAAGAGCCTTCTATCTCAGTGAAATTTCTAGGGTTACCATGTAAACATGGTTGAGATTTTTCTTCTAAGGTGAAGGATAAGTTGTTGCATCTGGCCCCTCCTACAACCATAAAGGATGAATAACGCCCAGTGGGCCTCTTTGGATTTTGAAGGCAACATAATAGCCATCTGGGTGTGTCACTCTGTCCCATTTATTAAGTGACCTGAAAAAGTGCTACTTTTGAGTGGGCCCAGAACAAAAGAAGGCTCTGCCACAAGTCCAGGTTGCTATGCAAGCTGCTCTGCCACTTGGCCCATATGATCCAGCAGATCCAATGGTGTTTGAAGTGCTAGTGGCAGAGGCGGATGCTGTTTGGAGACTTTGGCAGGCCCTACAGGGTTAATCACAACAAAGATCCTTAAGATTTTGGGGCAAAGACTTGCCAACCTCAGTGAATAACTACTCCCCTTTTCAGAAATAGCTCTTGGCCTGCTACGGGGCCTGAGTAGAGACTAAATCCTTAACCATGGGCCACCAAGTTAACATGTAACTTGAACTGCCCATCATGAACTGAGTGTTATTTGGTCCACTGAGCCATAATTTTGCATACATAGTAGCACTCCATCATCAAGTAAAAATGGTGCGTATGTGATCAGGCTTGAGCAAGTCTTGAAAGCACAAGTAAGTTACACGAAGAAGGAGCTCAAATGCCCATGGTCTCCACTCCTGCTACACTGCCTTCTCTTTCCCAGCTTGCATTTATGGCTACCTCATGGCAGATTGACTATATTGGATCACTTCTATCATGGAAGGGGCAATGTTTTGTTTTTACTGGAATTGATATTTACTCTGGATATGAATTTGCCCTCCCTGCACGCAATGCTTCTGCCAAAAATACCATCTGTATTCTTACAGAATGCCTTATCCACCACCACGGTATTCCACACAGCAGTGCTTCTCACCAGGGAACTCACTTCACAGAAAACGAAGTGTGGCAATGGGCCCAGTCTTATGAAATTCATTGGTTTTACCATTCTCCTCACCATCCTGAAGCACTTAGTTTGAGAATGGTGAAACCACCTTTTTGAAAAAGGCCAGTTAGGTGGCAATACTTTACCAGCTAGATGGCAATTCCTTATACTGCTGGGGCAGTGTTCTCCAGGAGGCTGTATATGCTCTGAATCAGCACCTGATATTTTGTGATCTTTTTCCCTTAGCCAGGACTTACATGTCAAGGAAAGTGGTTCCACTAAAGGGGTGGAAATGAGAGTGCCATCAACCCCTATTACCCCTAGTGAGCCATTAGCAAATTTTTGCTTCTTATTCCCATGACCTTATGCTCCTCAGGCCTATAGGTTTTAGTTCCAGAAAGAGGAATGCTTCCACAAGGAGACACAATGATTCCATTGAGCTGGAAGTTAGGACCGCCCCCCAGCAACTTTGAGTTCCTTATACCTTTGAATCAACACACAGAGAGTTACTATGCTGGCTGAGATGATTAATCCTGAACACCAAGGAGAAATTGTACTACTACTTCATCATGGAGGTGAGGAAGAGTATGTCTAGAATATAGGAGATCCATTAGAGTATCTCTTAGCATTTCCATGCCCTATGATTAAGGTTAATGGAAAACTACAATAATCCAATACAGGTAGGACTAGTAATGGCCCAGACCCTTCAGGAATGAAGGTTGGGTCACCCATCACATAAAGAATCACCAGTTGAGGTGGTTGAGTTAAGGGAATACAGTAAGGGTAGTGGAAGAAAGTAATTTTAAATACCAGTTACAACCGTGTAACAGTTACAGAAACAAGGACTGTAATTGTAATGAATATTTTGTCATTTTATTATGAATATGTTTGTGTGTGTGTGTGTGTGTGTATTTATATACCTATTTCTAGGTCCACATCAATGTCAACAACTATACTAGTTATGGTTACCTTTATCTGACATCTTTATTGCCACGTATAACTTTAATTCCTCTTATGATTTATCTTCCCAAAGGCATAGTCTTCAGACTATTTTCATTGCAACTACAATTCAATATTACTACGAGATTTGAGAAAGCAAGTTATCTTCAACTAATTTCAATTGATAATGACTAAAAACTTCAACTAAACTAATTAATATCTTTATTTTAAGGAGTGTCAGTTTACGAATCTTGAGTTCATATCATCAGTTATTGGAATAAATGTGCAAAGTGAGTCACCATTAAGCAATTCTATCAGACTATAGCAGATAGGTTCAATAATGAACCTCTCTATATTTATCTTTTTATCTTACTAATATTTTTCCCCTTGTTCAATTCAACCTGATTTTTCACTGACTGCCCCAATATCCCTCTCCCAACTTTCTTCGAAAACAAAAGAAACAAAAGGAAAAAAGATGTCACATCACAAATGTTTAAAAATTATTAACCATATATTTGCAGTCAACATGGAATTGTGAGTTACTATTTTGAGATCCTCAGCCCCAAATAGAGAACAATGATAGATTAAATATTGAAATAAAATGAATTAAATATATCTGCACTCAACAACAGAATAAACATGTCCAAGTACAGAAAATGGAACATAAATGCACAGTTCCTGGAACCCAAGCTGATTGCCTACAACCTCTGATTCTGTAATCATACAGAAGAGGTGGCTCCTGAGGAGAAATAGGAAAAAAAATGGTTCATTTGAGAAAGAAAACTGTCATCAGCTTCATTACTTAAAATTTGGGGCTATGTACTCATCTTGAAAGAAGGTGAGAAACAGCAATCTACCTCTGCCTGGGTTTGTGGATTATACAAAGGGGCTTAGAAAGGGAGGTTGAAATGAACACAAGCATGCAGCCAAGAAGGAACCAGCCACATACTGGACTTGGAATATCCCCAATATCACTATGTTATGGGACCTCTGAACTGCAAATACAAAACTTGATTCCGTATTGGGAATTCTGGAGGAGACAGCATAAAACTGCTATCTCCATGGATGAAAATCAAAATCACATCGTGTGTGGCAGATCAATCATATTATAAGCAACCATATCATATCAACTTTTTCCAAATTTATACATGAATTCTAAGCAGTTTCAATACAAATCTCAACACATTTTCTTTTCATATAAGATGATAAGCTGATCCCAAAGTTATATAGAAGAGTACAGAAGCAGGAATAGCCAAGACTATTATCTAAGAAGAAACATGAAGAAAATTAGGCTTTCCTTACCAGTTGTTAAGACTTATTGAAGTTATAGGAATAAGAAATGGCATGGAATTGGCAGAGTGGAAAGCAATAGATCAACACTATAAAATAGAGAACCAGTAAGCTGACCCAAACAGTTCAGGAGACTTGAAAGTGACAGAGAAGGGGCATTACAAATTAGTGGGAACGAATTCAAGTTTTCGATAAAGGGTGTGGAGGCAATAGGCTTTTCATATGAGAGTGAAAATTACATAACCAACTAATACCATACCCAAAAAATCTAGATAGATTATTGGACTATTTGTAAATTGAAAACTTTGAAATTTTATATCTATATATATGAAGAAGGTTTCATATCCTCTGGGAATAGATAGATTTCTCAGTAACACTAAAGCACAAGCTATTAAAAAAGAAAAGCTTGGGGCCAGACCGGTGGTGTAGCAGTTAAGTGCATGCGCTCTGCTTCTGCGGCCTGAGAGTTCGCAGGTTTGGATCCCGGGTGTGCACCTACACACCGCTTGTCAAGCCATGCTGTGGCGGCATCCCATATAAAGTAGAGGAAGATGGGCATGGGTGTTAGCCCAGGGCCAATATTCCTGGGCAAACAGAGGAGGATTGGCATTGGACGTTAGCTCAGGGCTGATCTTCCTCACAAAAAAAAAAAAAAAAACAAATTAAAAAAGAAAAGCTTGATCAGAGTAAATTTTAAAGCTTCTTATCTGTAAAACAAAACATAAGTAAGGTTAGAAAAAAGCCAAATTTGGAGCAATATATTTTCAATGCACAGACCCAGCAAATGATGAATATTCAGAATTTATAGAAATATCTTTGATTCAGTATATTACAAAAAGAGGGCTGGCTCCATGGCTTAGCAATTAAGTGCGCACGCTCCGCTGCTGGCGGCCCGGGATTGAGGTCCCGGGTGCTCACCGATGCACCGCTTCTCCGGCCATGCTGAGGCCGAGTCTCACATACAGCAACTAGAAGGATGTGCAGCTATGACATACAACTATCTACTGGGGCTTTGGGGGAAATAAATAAATAAATAAACAAACAAATAAATAAAAAAGATACAAAAGCCTGAAGGGAGAATTGTACAAAGGATATAAACAGATAATTAACAGAAGAGGAAAACCAAAATAGCCAATCTGAGTGTGAAAGTTACTCCTGATTAGCAATAAAGAAAACAGAAATTAGAACCAATAAATTCATATCTATCAGATTGACAAAATTGCAAAGTTTGACGTTATCACCTTGCATCAAAGATTAAAAAGGTGGAGCTCTCTTAAAAGCCAATAGGATATAAAGATCAAAGCACTTTTGAGAACAATTTGGTGTTCTTTTAAATTTGAAGATGTACCTAACCCATCAATCTTACTTCTAGCTATGTCTTAGATAAATTTTTACAAAGGCACAAAAGGATACATACACAAGAATAATGAATGAATAATTGATTAAAATATCATGAACTGGGAAACAACATTATGTCCACCAGTTGAAGATAGCATAAATAGTGTAGTGTGTTCATTCAAAGGAATTAGTATAGTAGCTACAACTTATAAACTATATTTCCCTGTATATCAAAACAGACAATTCTAAAACATGTTTCTTGAATCAAAGCAAGTCAAAAATCATTATGAATTGTATCATAAATTTATATAAATTTTAAAAATATAAGTAATATTTTTAAGGAAAATACATTCATATGAATATATAGATGCATAAAATGCACAGACATTTCAAGAAACAATTCTATTTAGAGAGGGAGAAATAAATGAGAATGGCTTCAAAGCATGTTACAAATGGGACTACAACTGTATTTGTGTCATTAACTAATAGAAAACTCACAGCAAATATGGCATAATTCTAAAACTGAGTGGTGAGTGTTCATCATGTTGTTTAAATTTTTTATGATTTTAAATGTATAACATTTAAAAAATTGCTAGCAATTACTTGTTGAGAAGATTAAAGATTAAACTAGACAGAGCACACTGTTAAGGAGATAGAAGTTGATATTGGGGGCAGGGGGTGAAAAACGAAAAGAAACCCTGTCAGTCTTCAGTGAAAGTGACAATTTTTTAAACTCCCCGTTTCTTCCCTGAATCAGAGAGCCAACCTCTCCAATCAGATAAATGGAGAAATTGCTAATTCTATCTGCTCTACTCCTACATGCTTACTTTTTCCTGCTCACCATAGTATTTTCTATATTCATGAAGAGGATAATATTTTAAGAAAATAAGTTGATATGAAACAAGTGAGAGTGAAGAATAACCAGCAATGATATGTACAATATCTAGCAGCTTCAGTCATCTGTATACCATCTCAGCTATTTGGGTGAATCTGCATACCCCTGTTGTTATTATTTATTTAAATCAACTTATTTCTCAAATTTAAATAAATTGTTTAAGAATTTTATTTTATTTCATTTTCTTTAAAAGGAACCCATATCACTTGCCAAAATGGAAGCACCATAACAAATTAATGCAATAAAAAATCAAACCATGTAATTAAAACAGAATAGCAAATTATGTAATTAAAATAAAAACAAATTAAAGTGATATTCATTACAAAAAGAATAACGACCCAATTTACAAAAATATATATACCTAAAAATAATTTAAAGAAAAGGGTGAAGCTTACTGTCATCAGTCAATAAAACTGGTATTCTGCTTGATGTCACTCGTTAAAAATAAGAAATTCTAACACAAGAATTCATTCTGGTCTATAATTGTGATGTCACTTCTTGAGATTTCCAACTCATAGACATACAATCATAGAAAACCAAAAATTGCTTGACTGTGTTCTCTGATCGGATATGTTATTTCACATTAATTTCTTAATAAAATAATAGAAATGTCATTCAACCAACTCATGTCAAAAAGTCTTCTGAACAAGCTCCAGCTTCTATTTTTCTTTTGATTAGCTCAAATTATCTTGCGATGCTCACAAAGTAATGGCAAATTTTCTCATCCACACACCAACACTAATTCATTTGGGAAAATAAGGGTAAGCCATTAAAAAATGTCTTCATAACATTCAAAATATTGTTAGTGAGCTCTTTAGATGATAATATGAAACCAATTACATAAATCTAGACATGTCTCTCCAGTTTTTTGCAATCAAGTTAAATTTTCCAATATAGCCGTGCCTCTAAAGATAAGTGAAATAATTAAATCTGCTCACATGCAAAGCTAAACAGAGCATTCATTGCCTCTGAAATGAAGTCTTACTTGGAAGACCTTAGACTCTTTTCTCAACATGCGCAGAATGCTTTCATGCATGGGAGGCCAGCAAGCAAGCATCACCAGAGAACAAGAGTTGTTTATGGTCTCAGGGAGAGAGAGACAGAGAGAGACAGAGACAGAAAGACAGAGAGCAAGACAGAGAGAATAAAAATCTGGTGGCCTGCCCTTCAAATGAATAACACATTTCTTCACGCAGTATATCTGGTGGCATGGACCTCCATGTGTGTATATCTGAGTATATTCTGCAACCAAAGCAGGAAGATTGAAGTAACTTTCCAACTTGGATTTGAGGAACACTGTCTGTTATGGGCCAACAATGGCTTTAACATCCTCTGTGCGCTTTCCAAAAGAAACTATTTTTCTAAGCTATATTTTGTTTGTCTTCATATCAGTAAGTTGTCGATTAGTTTGAAAATTATCTTTTTCAGATATAGGTGTTAGAAAACATTTCTTGTTCAAAAATTGGAATTTCTTATGCAGCTAGTATCTGATAAACACCAAATAATTAGCTGAGTTCATAGTTATCTGTAGTATCAAAAATCTTCAATGAAAAGTATTAGCTTTTCATTCTAGGTGTTATCTTTAACAAATCAAGATTCTGGTCATATCTGTAATTCCATAATGAATCTTGTTGTTTAAGAGAGGAAACTAATCGAAGAATGTTCATGCTTTGCTACTGATTATGCCCTTACCATTAAAAAATATATGTTTTTAAAAGTGTCTTCGCAATTACTTTTGTGGCTCCAAAGTTTTTAATTAAAAACAACAGTGTAAATGATGACAGCTATACTGCTTTTCCGTCACTATTCCCAGTCACCTTGATACTTGAATATTTTCTTCCTTTTAAAAAAATTATATAGATTTTGCATGGTGGTTTTTCTTTTCTTGGTTTCAAACTACCATTGCAAATGGAAATATTTAATATCAGAATTTATGAGTGGTTCTTCATAGATGAGAGAAATTAAATAGACTTGTTCTCTTTGCCAACAGGCAAAAATCAAATTTATAATTTTGCATGATTTTTTTTTGAAGTTGGTTGTTAAGAATACCAAATTACTGCTTAATTGATCCATTAAATTGGTGTTCATATCTATATGAAGACTATATGCATATTTTATTATAATCACCATAAGTATTTAAAATCAGCACCTTTATGCTTTAAAAACTCCAATTTTAAGTACAATTTAATGATGCTTCAAAAACTACGACTATTACCACAACAGCAACAAAACAAAGTACAGTCCCAATTACTTCTAATTATTACATATACTTATACAAACTTGATAAAGATAATTATTCGCTTTTAAAAGTTGTTTTAGACATCACTGTAAACAAGAATGCAGGAAGATTTTTGAAATTCAATTTTCAAAAATCCACACATATGATCCATATCATCTATGTAATATAAACTTCCAACAACCTATAAAAGATATCAAAATGGATGCTTTGTAATCTTTGTTGGTAGGATTAAACATCATCTACAAATTACAAGGTCTGCATGCAATGATTTCTATGTGAGTCACATTTTAAGCCAAGAAATCAGTAAAATCTTGTATTTTTCTAGGATACATATAAGTTTCTATTACACAGTAAACTGCATGAAAATTATTAAAATAAAGCATATTCATCTGTTTTCCACCTAAATGATAATATTTATCATAAATGAGTTCATGTACCACATTTTGAAAAATGTTGGTACAGTGTATTTCAGGTGGCATATTACCCCCAAGTAAGTATTAGGTCAATGATAATCATGTTACTTTTACTTCTCTAGATTTTGAACTGTTGAGAAATATAATATATATTCTTATTTGATTTTGCCTATTTCTATTTATTTATCTGTCTGTTCACCTACGTACCTACCTATCCTCACACACGCATTATCAGAAGGTAGTGCTTTCCAATGCTTTCATGTTTCTGATAAAGGGACTTTCACTAGAGCTGTGCTTATTATATTTCGCTGCACATGGAAATCACCTGGGGGCTTAAAAACCTGTCTCCCCCAGAGATTCTGATCTAACTGTTAGGTATTTTAAAAAGCTCCCCTGGTGATCCTATTATGCATCCAAGATTGAGAAACATTGCACTAGAGCAATCATTCAAGCTTCTCAGGCTTTTTACCTGCCTCTCATGGAAGAGACCAGCCAGAGAAGACTGTTTTCTTACACCCTCTCTCTGGATGTTATTATTCTTGCTTTACGACATCAAGCGATAAATGGTAAAGATAAATAATGAAGTCTCATCTAATAATACAACACTAGAATTGTATTCAAGAGAAATGGCTGATAGCTAAAGGGATGATACACATGGGGTTATTCCACTACCCAAAATAAAACCATTTTTGAACAGCAATGTAGAACTATAGGCTAGATACCGAAACAATGTGGGAGTGGGCCACTTCTCAGGCAGAGAGAATGAGAGAGAGAGAGAGAGAGAGAGAGAAAGAGAGAGAGAGAGAGAGATTGAGAAAGACAGGTAATGAATAAGAGATGGAGAGGGTAAAGAAAAAGCTTTTGTACCAGGAAATATATTCACAGCGCAATAAATATATAGTCTGTAACACAGGAACCTGTGGATCTTTCCTGGGGACTTGGGCACTGAAGTAGTAATTCAAGCTTTAAGAGAGCCATGAAATCCTAAATAACTTCAATTTTGTGCCTGTATTTTATGAGATCATCAAAACACTTCAAGTAAATTACAACTTCAAAATCGATTTCTCTCTTCAGCCGATCATCTGTTATCCTATATGATTGAAGCTTGCGTCTCTTAACTGGTGTATTATCCAAAGCAAAGTCAAACCCAAAGTTCTTATTTAATGCCAGCACTTCAGCGCCTTGAAGAAATAGAAAATAAAAATGCTAATCTATACACATCACTTGTGCTGTAGTGCTGAGTTTTTATATTTATGTGGAGAAAGTAATTGAAAATGAAAGAAAATAGTGAGTTTGAAGTAAGGGAAATGGCCTATGTTCAGAATTTGGGGACTTCCTCTGCCACATACTCACTACAACACGTGGACAAGTCAGTTAATGTCTCTGAACCCCTTTCTTCTCAGGTACAAAATAAGATATAATACCTATAACTCTAGATAGATACAGACAGGTAAGTATTATGTTACTATGTTGGTTCATTCTATCCATAGAGAATGGACTAGCTTCAATACTCAGGACAGGAGAGATAAAGAGATAACAGAATTTATTAGCATGTGATATGCATATGATAGTATTTAGTAAAATATAAGGTAGAATGCTATGAATTGTGAATATGTACATTAGTTACAAAAAGATTTAGAAGAGTCAAGAAAAATGGAGGATCACGGTGAAGAATTTTCTGTGGTTAGACTTTGATAGTCACGGACCATCCAGACAAGAAGGAATATAAAGTCTAGAATGACCTTGGCATGACACCTGGGAATGTTAGCAGGTGCTGAGCACTTGAATTTGTTTTCCTGAATGATAGAGAGTGCCTTGCAGACAAAAATTAGTATAGAAAGTTTTAGAATAAATAATATTAGCTGGCTATAAGAAGGAAGAGAATAAAAAGGGTTATCAAGAATGGCCTCTTAGGAATCTGTGGCATTTTTCTTTTTCAGGCTCTAAGGAATAAAGAAAAACAATACAATTCCAGCAATAAGAATGACAGTAAGTAATAATTATAAAAGATGCTTTAAAGAATCAACATTTTGGTTGCCACATTGAGATGAGAGATGTGAGATTGGAACTGTTGCTTGGAAATAAGATTCAAGAACTTGAATAAAATGTAGACTGTAAATATTGATTTATTTTTAGGTTCAATATTTATAGCAAAGAATGCAAATTAAAGAAATGAGAACCAAATACTGTTAATATTTATTAATACAGATGTATTAAGAACACAATTTTAAAGTATTTTAAGAGAGGATTTTACCATCCTGTTACATTTTTTCCTTGTCCTGCCCACAATATAACAATCAAGACCAATAATGATTAAGACCATTAATAAGGTAGCTATACTTAGCTCAAAATTCTAATCTTCTCCCAGAAATGCCTAACTTTTGAAAGAATTGTCTATATTTGCTGACTCCATTTCTTTCTAGTTTATCATCTGATTTTCTCTATTAATATTGTTTAGAAATTCATCTCCTATCTGCTAACAAAAACTTTAAATAACTAAAATGTCCTTTACAAATCATTTATACTAGTACATGTTTTGATAACGCTACATTTAACTAAACCTTTTTTTGTGGAATTTGTTATGTTGTGAAAACTCCCTTTTCCTCCTTTTCTGAAAGCTTTTTCTCTTCTTCCTCTTCATATGTCCAATGAAAAATAGGAGTTTCTCACTTTTTTGTCATCAGTATTAATTGGAAAATATTGCTGAGGGAATTATGTACTATACTGAGGTCATAAGCAACATCATGTTCAAATAAAATGTTGAATTCGGTGACTCAGAGGACGATGTCTGATGGAATTTTTGAATGCTTGCAGGAATATGATCACACAACTGGAACGAGTCAAGAGGAGTTTGTTCCAAAGGTGCAGAGGGTACAACTAGGAAGGAAAAAGGCCACTCATCCTAATGGTATTAAAAATACGAGTGCAATGGAAAAAATAAAGTGAATAATAAGTTCAAAAGTCTTGGACAGACTAGCTCCACTTTGACGGATAATCTAAGGATGGTGTTAAAAAGGGGTTTTACTAGTAAATAAAGAACGCAATCAGGAGAGGGAAAGGGTTAATCTGGAACCTGTCTATTGAAGAATTCCTGGGTAAGGCATCAACGTATTACTTCATCATTAGGTACAAGTCAGTGTAGTTAGTAGATCATGTAGCTGCTCACATTGGTCACCTCCTCTACCCTCTGTATGGTTTCTTACAAGCAACCTTGAACTGGGAATGAACAATATGTGATGTGTTACTCATCTATATGATGTGTGTACGCTAAGGTTTGGAGCAATTAAATGTGTAAGCCTGCAATTTAGATTGTTTTCCCTCCGTGACCTAGTTCGATGAGAACCATTTAGAAGAGCTCGAAGGAAAGAACCAGGAGTCTCTTCTCAGACCTCTTATTTTCTTCCTCAAACTCTCTTCTTTAAGGCCTACTTTCTCCCGTATCTTAAAATGACACTCAATGTAAATCTCTCCCAAATATCTGTTGATAGCCCTGAGCTCTCTCTTCAGGTCCAGTTTGGATTTTAACTGCCTTCTTATCCTTAAACGATACATCCCACTGACTATGTACCATTCAAAAAGTGCCACATTTTCTACAGAACCAATTCCCCCCAATTCTTGCTTCCCTGTTTTTATTTATAGTTCCCACTCGACTAACAGTTGTTGAGAGCGGCCTTACTCCACTCAGCCTCATTGTCTACATTCTACCACAAGCCCATGTGTGCAGCTTCCTCAGTCATCCTTCTGGACTACTCCTTTCCATTACATAGCTACTTTCCTTGTAAAGGATAGTATTCCCTTTGCAGTGACTACTTTGATAGCCTTCAAACTGGCCTTCTTGCCTCTCCTTTTTCTCCTGAAGTCTATGACTAATCTTCTTAAAGAACAAGCCCAATTATATCACTTCCATGCTCAATTAACTTCTGTGAGTCATTTTTGTATGCCAAATTATTTATAAATTTACTATCCTGGCACTTAAGCCCCTCCACAAATCCCCAATCTATTTTCCCAGCATTACCAACCTGTACTGTTCTCCAAAGGGACCATATGCTCAAATCAAAATTAACTTCTACTATTTGTCAAAAATGCTCGTGCTGTTGTTTCCAGGTTTTTGCTCATATTTGTTTTACTGCTGTTGTGCCTTCCCCACTAGTAGATGTAGTAATTAAAATTATTGTTGTAACAATATTAATAAGAGCTAACCTTGGTTGAACATGAATTGTATGCCGGGGACTGTGCTACATGCTTTA
This sequence comes from Ceratotherium simum simum, assembly GCF_057802395.1. Lineage (NCBI taxonomy): Eukaryota > Metazoa > Chordata > Mammalia > Perissodactyla > Rhinocerotidae > Ceratotherium > Ceratotherium simum. The sequence goes on along the minus strand of NC_141910.1, from coordinate 8,884,304 downwards.
TAAATGTTTTCTCCTTTAAGCTTCACAGCATCACTGTGTTAACATGCTATTGTCTCCATCACATACATCATATGATGGAGGCTTAGAAAGATTACATTACTTGCTCAAGTTCATTACACCAATGGTGGAATTAGTAATCCAACTCAGGAATACTGAGTTCAGGACAGCTTTGCTTTGCTCTCTCAATACAAATATAGAAAGAAGCTGGAATTCAACATCTTGCCCTTCATTTTAAGTGTCACCTCTTTAGCATAGACTTCTTGGTCATTTTCTTTCTTTTCAATGCTGTGAATAGTCCCTCTTTAGAGTCACCAAACCCCACACTCCAACAAAGCATTTTTATTGTTCTTCTTATACTAAGAACACTTCACTATACTTGGTTTTATAAAAATATGCTCATTTGACCAACACCCCAGTTAAATAGTAGCATATTGAACAAAAAGACTGTTTCTGACTCTTTCTGTCTTCTAAGGCACATAACCAAGAGCGTATATATAGTGGGTGCTCAATAAATAATTTTTGAGTTGAATTATTTCAAAGGTTTCTCCAGGGGCAGAACTGTACTAAGTACAAACTATTTTGTGAATAGTTTTATACCCCAGATCTACTGCTGATTTATAAATTAAATATTTTTTGTGGTTTATTAGGCTAGGCCCATGGAACCTTAAAGGGCATGATTTCATATGTCCCTCAGCACTGTGGGAGAGACTCATGCAGAATACGAATTTGTACCAATTCTTTCCCTTTCAAGACCTGATATTTCTGAAGAAAAATAATGACCCCTCCATGACAGGACCATGGGGAAACACTCAACAAAACTAGAAGCAATAATTATGAATCCAAAGGGTGATTCAAAGCAGTAGGAAGCTAGATTGCACTGCAGTTATTTAAAGCTGGGTAGTCTTGCTCAAATACACTGACCTGGAAATTGCTAAGAAATAAGATTTTAAAGCTTTTTTACAGAATATACTAGAATGTCTAATAACCACTTCTGAAGAATTTGACTGGAAGACCAAAGTAGAGATAACACAGAGGTGCTGATGAACCGGATATATAATGCTAGGGTTGACCTGACTGTTGGAAGCTGAGGGTAAGAAAGGAAAGCCATTCCTAGGATTTATCATTTAATGTTACAGGACATTCACAACTTAAGTTATAGGAGTGAGACCTAGAAGCAGCTAAGGATCTTGACTCTTGAAACATAAATTTAACACAAGGATTTTCCTAGAATATCATGAAATGTCTTACAAACTCTGGACAAAGTCACACAGGTTATTTTTCCATAGAAGTCCTTCAAAGGGTAGGTATTTCTGTATGGCCATGGGTATCCCTTATAATGGAATGACTTCCTGAAAAGCAACACACATATCCCTCTTCATTTTTCTTCCTTAACATAAAACTAAATTAATGACAATAGAAAATCTATACTACTTATATAGTGACTGTTTTCAAAGTAACACACCATTATGTTCAAGTTCAGATAATGATGTTTGGAAAACTGAGCTAAAAGGACAAAGACTATATATTTAAATATAGATATTTCCAAACTTTGAAAAGAATAAACAAAGAGATAATTTATACCTTTCAGGGCTGAATTATCCTATCAAAAAATAGGAAATGTTTTTCCATACATTTATGCCTTCTTGTATAGCTTTCAGTAGAGTTTCAATGTTTTCTTCACGTATGACTGATATATTTTATGTTAAATTTATTCCTAGATATTTTATATTCTTTAGTTTGGAAAATGAAAATTTTATTTCTTTCATTTTTAAACTGATTATTGTAGAAATATATTAAACTACATTTTTGTATTTTATATTTCACTTTTTAACCAAATGTCTTAATAATGATCAATTTTCTTATAGCTTTTCTAAAAATTTCAATGTTTTTTTCCAGAAACACAGTCATTTGAAAATAGCAAAACTTTTTTCTTCATGTGTTTGTTATTTTCTTTGTTAGATAATTTAATTAATCTATATTTAATGTAGAATTACATTACATGAGTGTGATAAAAAGCAATTATAATTGCTTTTCTAATTTTAATGGAGTTACTTTTGAGCTTGTTCAAATTGTTTTTATTTAGAATTTCTAAATGTGAAATTACACTCTACATTTGTTGTGCTATTTAAAAAACAAGAATCATTTGGTAAACATATTTGGGGGAAATTTCCTCATTTTCTTTGCTGGCATACAGTTAAAGCAGTACAGGTATTATATATACCTTGGAAATTTGATAGCTCTGGCTGGAAAAAACAGCACTGCTTTGGGTTTTTAAACAGCTCTATTGAGGTATAAATTGACATATAATAAGCAGTAGTGTTTGTTTATCCATTAGCCTGTGGAAGGCGATAGGGTTGTTTTCAGATTTTGACTGTTATACACCTTAATATTTGATAATGTTGAAAACACACACATATACATACATACACATTTCTCTGTGTATATATGTGTGTGTATATATAATATATGGAGAGTAATTACCATAAAGATAATGAACATATCCATCACTCTTCAAAGTTTTCTTGTACTTCTCTGTAATCCCTCCCTCTTACCACCGGCCCCTCTTACCTCTGCCCTCAGGTGAAGATTGATCTTCTTTCTGTCACTACAGATTAGCTTGCATTTTCTAGAGTTTTATCTATATGAATCATTCAGTATGTACTCTTTTTCTCTGGTTACTTTCACTGAGCATAATTATGTTGTGATTCATTCATGTTGTTGTGTGTATCAATAGTTCATTCCTTTATATTGCCGAGTAATATTCCATTATATGGATATACCATAATTTTTTTATCCTTTAACCTGTGACTGGACATTTGATACGTTTTCAGTTTTGGGGTGTTAAAAATAAAGCTGCTATAAACACTTATTACAAATATTTTTATAGATAAGTGCTTTATTTTTAGGGGGTATAGAATGGCTGGATCATATGGTAGTATGTATGTAATATTTTTAAGAAAATGGTAAACTGTTTTCCTAGTGGTTTAATATATGGAAAAGAGTTATACTAATTGTTTTGATGTCTGTGTCTGCTCATTCTAACACCTGTGTCAGTTCTGGGTGGTTATCGATTTGCTTATTTTTTTCTCTTCATTATAGGTCATATTTTCCTGCCTCATCACATACCTGATCTCTTGTATTGGATTTCAGACATTGCAAATTTTACTTTGTTGGGTGCTGAATACTTTTGTAATTTATAACTAATCTGGAAGCTCGTTCTAGGAAACTGTTAAGTTACTTAGAAACAGTTTGAAGCTTTTAAATCTAAGGCAATTTTAAAATTTTTGTTTTATGTTCATTCATCTTTAAAGACTTCTTCCTAGAAAATTGTCTAGTTTTGGAGGTTGTTCTCATTTCTTAGATTTGAATTTACATGTAGTTATAAATTGTTTATAATTTTCACATATAAGATAGTGTTTTCATTATTCTAAATATGTTGTATATGTGGGTTGCAAATTTATCTAAACTAGTTTCTTCCTGTACAAATTTCTCTTCCCGTCTCTGTAGCTTCCAACAGTTAGAAAAAGGTGAAGAATGGATGTTAAGTCTAAACACTCCCAGAGAGACATGGAGCATGAACTTATTTTTATAAGTTCAATAAAGTTTCAGCTTTTGTCCTTCTGGTTCTCCAGCCAGCACAGCTTGCTCCACCAGAGTCCATTATGGCAGTGTCCTAAAGGCTGAATTCAATTAATTCTCACAGTTACCACACAACAGCTAGCATATTCTAGTATATTTGCTGGCCCTCACAACCAAGCTTTGGGGGGCCGGTCTGGTGGCACAGTGGTTAAGTGCTCGCGCTCCGCTTCGGCGGCCCGAGAGTTTGCAGGTTCAGATCCCTGGCACACACTGACGCATCGCTTGTCAAGCCACGCTGTGGCAGCGTCCCATATAAAGTAGAGGAAGATGGGCATGGATGTTAGCTCAGGGCTGATCTTCCTCACAAAAAAAAAAAAAAAAAGCCACCAAGCTTTGGGAGCCAGCCCTGATGGCCTAGTGGTTAAAGTTCAGCTCACTCCACTTCAGCAGCCCAGGTTCAGTTCCTGGGTGCAAAACCATACTACTCGTCTGTCAGTTGCCACGCTGTGGCAGAGGCTCACATAGAAGAACTAGAAGCACCTATACCTAGAATATACAACTATGTACTGGGGCTTTGGAGAGTAAAAAAAAAAAAGATGAAGATTGGCAACAGATATTGCTCAGGGCAAATCTTTCCCAGCAAAAAAAAAAACAAGCTTTAGATTTATTTTCAAAGTATGCAGACCATTGGTTTCACTAGATTCTTATGATCATTCAATAGTAGAACAGCTCTATCGTTCATACAATAGTAGAATGTATCTATATTATATTTCCAGACACTCCATATATCTAGTTTGTCACTATTTTCAGCAATAAAAAACCTTTCTAGCATTCATTTAGCTATTTAAAAAAATGTATAATGATGACTGGAGTTAAAGGAAGCTGAAACATTTATGACAGCTACTTCTGAATTACAAATTTTTGATTAAACCATAGCTAACCATCTCTTGAATATATCCCAATAAGGGCAAATAAAAAACTAGCTTACAGATTAAACCAACACACACACACACACACACACACACACACTACATCCTCTATATTGAAATATGTTAAATTACGGGTCACATTTCACATGTATTTTTCCTCCTTTTCTTCAATAGTCTTACTAGATGTTTTTGTTGAACAGATTTTGTTGTTGTTATATTTAAAGTTAACCTTACTAATTTTTTGGAGGACTAGTTCTAGGATTTATTTTTCAATCTTCTTTTTTGTTGCGCTTATTGTTTTCAGATCTCTGAATTTTAGTTTTCTGTTTTATGAATTCATTTCTTCTATATATCTCTCTTAACCTTTCTGCATTGAATGCACAACTTCTTAATTTTTATTCTTTCTTGTCTGAAAATAAAGATATTTTAGGCTTTATATTTTCCTCCAAGCATTACTTTGTCCATCTCACAAAAGTTTAAATATATACTGTCTAGTATAGTTCTGTTTTTTAAAACAATTTTTGGTTTGGAAATTACAAAGCTTATACTTTAATAATTTTTCTTTTCTATTATTTATATTTATAAAAATGGTTACTCTTCTGTCTCCAAATCTTTCTCTTAAGCTACAAAAATCTTTTTTTTCTTTTTTTATGAGGAAGATCAGCCCTGAGCTAAAATCCATGCCTAATCCTCCTCTTTGTGCTGAGGAACACTGGCCCTGGGCTAACATCCATGCCCATCTTCCTCACTTTATATGGGACCCTGCCACAGCATGGCCTGACAAGCAGTGCATTGGTGCGCACCCAGGATCCAAACCTGGGCTGCCAGCAGTGGAGCACGTGCACTTAACCGCTACGCCGTGGGGCAGGCCCCAAAAATAGTTTTTAGATTTGATCTTGTTTTTCTTATTTTCAGTAACTGGCATAAATGACATCCAGGCATTTTTTATTCTCCTAAGATCCCCCATGGGTGACCTCTCCTTGATACCAATAACTGTCCACTTGTGTACTGTTAGAAGATCCCTTTAAGGCTTAAGCTGCAGGTCTGGTAAATTTATGTCACTAGTTGAGCAATGCATTTGCATAATTGGGAAGGATGCCAGAGCCAGTGGCAGTCCAAGAGGAACTCGTCCTTGTATTTTTTTAGGCTACTCCCTTTGCCAACTGCTGGCTGGATTAGCTCCTCTCGTTCCTGTTGCTTGTGCTGTCAGCCCCAGTATTCTCATCCTCAGTCTTCCTGCCTGCGGCCTCTGCTGTGCTGTCCCTATGACCTACAAGATACTCTGTCAATGGAGTTGATAACATTGAAAGGGTTGTGGCCTGCTGCTGCTGTGCACCATGGTCGTTGCTTGTCTCCAATCATCACTCACAAGTCTGGAATTGTTAGCAGGTTTCTGAAACATGTCTCCCCTATTGTTCAAGGAAGCTGCTATTTCTCAGGAAAGAAAGCTGGGTGGAGGACCTTAGCACCGTCCGTAATCTGACCCATGTTCACCACGACAGTTTTTTTCTTGGAACTGGATGGCTACTTCCCCTAATTTTCAGTATTAAACCAGGCATATTCTTCTTATTATGTTTTGTAAATAGAAATCCTCTATTTCAGGTCATGGAACACATGTCGTAATCGGTACACCTGCATGCATTATTCACATCCCTAAAATGCCAAACACACTCTGTGCATAGAGTAGTTGTTGTTCCTTTACTATTATTACAATAATTCAGGCATGTGAATAAAAGCATGTGAAGGACTTAGTGTAAAAGAGTGGAAAATTAAAATAAAATTCCTTCTGATAAATGTATTTCTATTTTTTTAAATAAAAAATATTTCTGTTTCCCAATAAATATCACTATAAGATATATACACATTTGAACATTAGAAATAAAACACTCTGGATTTCCTTATTCGTATATGGAGAGAACCTTATATACAGAAATATATTCACTTTTTTTCAGTCAATGATATATTACCATGATATTTCCATGTCATATATAGAGGTTTTTTCAACTTTTTTAAATGGCTACAAATATTTTATCTCAGTGATATTTCCACATCATCAGACAGAGGTCAACATCATTCTTTTTAAATAACTACAGAATATTTCATTATATCACCGTATTCCAGAAATGAAATTATTTATGACTATTTAGGCAGTTCCCAGTTATTTGTTTTGGTTTTGCTATTAAAATAATGCTAAAAATTAACATCTGTGGATACTTTTTTTTTATGTTCATGTGAGGATGATTGAAAGTTGATAGAAGTTAGATATTTAGGTCAAACTAATTAATTTTGAAATTGTGTTAGTGTTGGCAAATTGATCACAAAGTATTACATAAATAGAGACTTACTGTATTAGTTTTCTATTTCTGCAATAAAAATTACCACAAACTGTGGCTTCTAAGATCTTGGCATGTTTAAAAAGAGCATTCCTATCCAGAGATTATTTTAAAGTTATTAATCCAGTGCTTTTATTCTTCCATATTTTTACATAAAAATTCTTAACATATCTCAACATTGTTTTTTAGTCAAAAGATTTAATTAGACAATGAGAATATTTGTGGTTTCATTATTAATGGAATCTGTTATTTTTATAACAATTTTAATTCTATATTTATCATATACTAAATATTCATATGTATTTGGATTTATCTGAACTGGCTATGCTCTTTCAATGATATCTCTGTCTATTCCTATACCACTGTCAAACTGATTTAATTACAGTAGTTTTATAATGTGTTTTCGTACCTATTGAGGGACTTCTACCCAATTATACTTTAGTTTTTCACTGTTATTCTTAATATTTCTCCCAGATGAATTTTATTGAAGTCACTTTTAATCGATTGACTCATACAGGAAACAACGTGATTTTAAAATGAATTCACCAAGAATGGTTATTTTGATCACTATGACTTAAGGTTTTAGATTTATCAGCTTAAAAGAGAGAATGATGAAATGTATGTATTTTCCTCTTTCCAAATATTATTACTCTTTGTAGATGACATAGTTCTAAACCTATAAAATTCCAGAAGATAAATTAAGAAACTATTCAGTGGGGGGCCAGCCCTGTGACATAATGGTTAAGTTCAGTGTGCTCTGCTTTGGCGGCCCAGGTTCATGGGCTTGGATTCCAGGAGTGGACCTACAACACTCGTGAGCCATGCTGCGGCGGCAACCTACATACAAAATAGAGGAAGACTGACACAGGTGTTAGCTCAGGGTGAATCTTCCTCAACAACAAAAAAAATTAAAAAGAATTTAAAAAAAAAGAAACTATTCAAAATAATAAATTAGCCTAGAGTGGCCAGATAATACTTAATAATAATAATATCAATATCAGACTTAGATACACACTATCCTGTTAAAATAATAATAAAGGAAATTTTTACAGGTAATGAACACGTTTGGTTTCTTACATGGAGCCTATCCTCCTCTTTTTTTTTTCCCTAATAGAACCTATTTTTTTTCAGGTAGCCATTTCTCCCCAGATTCTAGAAGATCAATAATAATGTAATCAATAAAGCCCCTCTGAACAATTCAATGTGAAGGCTGTCTGCTGAGAGGCTTCTAGGAAAGAGTTTTTGTCTCCAAAGAAAGAGAAACAGGTGGGGCTAGGTAGATGCTACTTATGTGGAGAGATTTCTGCAAGCTGAAGAACCCTGAGCTTAAAACCTTAGCCTTTTATAATGGGCTTTAAGCAAACATGCCCAACTATTGCCCCATGGGGAGATGCTATATTAGTTACCTTGGATAGCAAACAAACCTGCCTTCTAGGAGACATGATCTCTATTTTCCAAAGCTCTTTGTTATGCAAACAGCCTAAAAGGATAGTACAGTACTATAGACTGTCAGTCCCTTTGTTTGTAAGACATGAGAAATATGAACTACTTATGGAAAATTGTCTCCTAACATTTTATGAAGTAAATTGTAGAAAGATAGCTAAAAATAAATATCATGTGAATTGACTCAGAGCCCATTCAGAATAGCCATATTCCCCCAAAGATAGATTTATGTTTCCCAGTGCTTAGAAGATACTTGCTAAACTTTATTTTCAGAGGGTGATTTAATTTTCTGAAAGCGTAAATTATTTGTACACCTTTCTAAACCTTGTCTAATCCATGACTGATCATAATTTGCAGATGACATCTATCATATCTTAAAAGTTTATTAAAAAGTGTCCTCATTCAACGGACCTATTTACTTAAGAGTTTAAAAGCATTCTGCCATTTCAGGGAACTCCTGGCAATTCCTACCCCCAGTTTCAGAAGGGTTATTGCACTTGACTATTCACATGGGTGTGTCACTTAAAAACTTGTTTGCAGCTTTATGGATACAGGCATAATAGTCAATGGAAAGTGGAGAGCTTCTGCATTTTTATGGACACCAATATGTTTAAATACTGACATAAAATTTTACTTTTGCAAACAGCAACCCCAGGAAAAAAAGAAGAAAAATTACCAGTCCTGATTTGGTAGCTCTGTATCCTGTAAATATGTTCTTGAAATCTTAAGGGCTCTCATGAATTTGTTATTTCAATCACATTTTTAATGATACATGCTGTCTGAATTGACAAGGCTGTTTGAATGTCCTGCTGCATATAAGTAAATCAATTCACAGAGGAATGTTAAGAGAACATAGATTTATTAATATTGGGATACATGATATGTAGGAACACACAACAGAGGAGAGATGTTTTGCTATTCAACAGCAGAAAATTCATATATTATGTAGTATATAATAATATATAATAGGAAAAGGCAATCACTCTATTGAATGGCTTTGGTACCACCATAAAACACAGAAGTTATGCATTTTCCTCCCCTCAAGTATGGTTTGGAGTCATATCTGAATCATGAAAAGGAATAGCCAGCCACTTATAAAATAAATGAAGTCCAACTGAATCACAAATGACTAATATTTGCAAGTTGAGGGCATTCTTAATATAATACATTATAATAAGTTATAAATGATACATTCTAGAATCTGTAAATCCCCATAGGAATTAAGTATGAGCAATACACAAAACTTTTTTTTTCTTTTTAAATCTATTTGTTGTATCACATGCTTATATGAATCCTAGAGACAGAATTCATATAAATAACATAGCGCTGTAGCAGAGTGTAAAGAACTTCCATGAAAATTCTCTCTAACCTGTCATAGAACCTCAGATCAGACAGAGTTTAAAATATTGCATAGAAATAACAAAATTCAGTGTTGTGGAGCAAAGCCTGTCTTAAAGCAGTGGTTCTCAAATTTGGCTGCAGAGTAGAATACTCTGGAGAACTCTAAAAAATGCTGATTACCAGGAATCACACTGGACCAATTAAAGCCCAAATTCTGGGGCAAAGGAGGGAGGCCAGTGGCCAGGTCTTGGGATTGTCTAAAAGCTCTTCCAGGTGTTTACATTTTTCAAAAAGGATTGAGGACCAATCAGTCAGGGTCTCTTAATTCTTAACTTCTGGGTGTTTTCTTAAATTGATTAAATATATCTAACACTGCTTTGACATAGTCTGGTAATGATATTTGCATTACCATATGCAGTTTTGTTATTCAGTGCCATTGAGTGGATGTCATCTTTTTTCTCAAATGTCTTAAGAGAACAATATTTTTAAGTTTCTTCTTTATACTTTGAATTATCTTTGGTTCCATTGATGTCAGTTTTATTAACTCATTTATGAATATTTAATCTTACCCTTTCATGTGCAGTTTATGCATTTATACCTAGAGAACTTATTGTTTATTGATATTTAAGAATAAAAGATTACAAATGATTATTTATCTAGTATAATTTTCCTCAGTTGTTTACAGATAGGAATGTTTTCCCTATGGGGAATTCTTCTAGAATTAGAAAAGTTGCCTAAGAGTTCTGTACATTTGGCCTGAATTTGCCACATGGCTGGCTTTGTATGGGTTGGGTGAAGACAGACAGTTGCCAGATATTCACCCAGGATCCAGGACTGTGAGAAACTAAGGGTAAATACCACCTGCGAAGCCAAGAGCTCTCCTAAGAGTAGAAGTTAGCCATATGGGAAAATAGATTAAAGGCTCTGCATGATGCTCCATTTTTTTTTTTTTCTGGTTTATTGAAATATAATTGATAGGTAACATTGTAGAAGTTTAAGGTCAACTAAGTGATGATTTGATACACATATATATTGCAAAAAGGTTACCACAAGTTAGTTAACATCACGTCACATAAGCCCATTTTTGTGTGAGGTGAGAATTTTTAAGATCTACTCTCTTAGCAAATTTCAAGTATACAACACAGTACTATTAAGTATAGTCAACACGCTATATATTAGATCCCCAGAACTTATTCATCTTATAACTGGAACGTTGTACCCTTTGACCAACATCTTTCCATTTCCTCTAGATCCTAGCCCTTGGCAATCACCATTCTACTCTCTGTTTCTATGGGTTCAGCTTTTTCAGATGCCACATATAAGTGATATCTTTTATCATAACTGATAAATATAAGTATTTACCTCTGTGTGTTAGACTTATTTCACTTAGCATAATGTTCTCAAGGTCCATCCATGTTGTCTCAGATGGCAGGATTTGCTTTTTTGGCTGAATAATATTCCACTGTATATGTACATTTTTTTATCCATTCATCTTTTGATGAACACTTAAATTGTTTCCATGTCCTGGCTGTTGTGAATAATGCTGCAACGAACATGGGGGTATAGATATCTCTTCAAGATAGTGATTTCATTTCCTTTGGATATATACCCAGAAATGGAATTCTTGGATCCTATAGTAATTTTATTTTTAATTTTTTGAGGAACCTCCATACTGTCTTCCATAGTGGCTGCACCAACTTACATTCCCAAGGGTTCTTTTTTCTCCACATCGTCACCAATGCTTATTGTCTCTTGACTTTTTGATAATGCCATTCTAACAAGTGTGAGGTTACATCACTTTGTGGTTTTGATTTGCGTTTTCCTGATGATTACTGACATTGAGCGCCACTATTGTTCAACTCCCCATGAATTCTCTCCTGGACAGTCACATCTTCTGAATTGATCTTTAGTCCTTCCCCTTTTGTGTCACTATGACCCATGGTTAACACATAAGAGAGAGATTTTTTTAATTAAATAAACTTTTTAACACTAAATAAGATCATATTATTCTTTAGGTATAAACCTTAAGTTCATGGCTGCTCCTTACAACAGAAATAAAGTCCAGTCTCCTCGCATGATCTCCAAGTCCTGTCTGATCCTGCTCTGACCATTTACAACTCTTCCTTCTGCCCTATGTCCTCCAGCTTGACTACTATGCTTTTTATTCTTTGAACATTACAGACTTTTTCCAAACTTGAGCATATTACTCCCGCCAAACACCCAAAGAAAAGCTTTTCTTTATTCATTTCACATGGCTCATTCCTTCTCATAATTTAATTGTCAGTACAAAAATCTCCTTCTTGGAGAGACCTTACATGACCTTACATGATCATTGTACTAAGGTAATGCTCCATTTTTATCTATCCTTGTCCTGGATTATTTACTTATTATACATAAAGTTTATATAATTTATAATTATTGTTTCATTAACTTTTTTTCCTGTTTGTGTTTCCAATTCTTCAATTTCTTTCAATTAAAATACACTAACATCTCCAACTGTCTATTTCTGTTAATAGCATTACCTTTGTAATCACCTAGGTTCAAAACTTGAAGAGTCTTTTTCTCATCTATCTTTGATTCGCATATACACGCACGTGTCACATTATCTTGATTGTGTTTCTCACTTGTCCCTTACAGTTTCCTTCTTCTTTTAATCCCTGCTGTCATATCTGTAGTTCAGATCCTTATTGTATCTCTCCTGAATTGGGATGTGTTCTCAGGAAAAGAAAATATTTTGAAGATCCTTTAAAAATAATATTTAAATTTCTATTAAATATTATTTAATGGCTATAGGGAGAAACAAGTTTTCTAATACTTAATAATTATTATATGTCCTTTACTTGAGATTTATATTACTTTTCTGCTTTCACCACAAAACATATTGCATTCCTATAACCAGATTTGTAATAAATACAAAATTTATAGAAGATTTTGATAATAAATATTTACTTGGGACAACATACAGCATTTCACGAAAAAATATACATACATCTTTCTTCTTGATCTGATAGCAGCCTCTTGTCTCCATTTTCACCTGTAATTCTCAGTATTTTGTACTTTTGCCTCCCATTCAACTTTAAGTTTCTCCTGTACCTTTGCCCAGGTCCTTGCCATATTGCTTCAATCCTAAGCACAGAGCCAGCTACATAATTTGCCAGGCCTAGTACAAAATGAAAATGAAGGCTTTTGTTCAAAAGTCAGGAAATAACTTTCCCATTTCCCTTTCTTTCCTGGTTTGTCTCTAGTTTCATCATGGTATTTTCCTATCTGCTATTTAATGATATACTGCCTTTGGCATGAGGATACTGGTGGGGCCAGGGCAGCCCCTCATAGGCTCACGGGCACCCCACCAACCCCACTATTCAGTTCCTGGGACACAAGCGAATCCTATGCCTTCTCATACCCTCAGCAGTAGCTGGATGGGAGCAGAGGAGTGGGCAGCTGAAAACTTGTTCTAGGGAGGAAGAGAGACAGTAAGAGGTAGGATTGCACCTAAGCCTAGGCTGCGAGCCCCTGGTATATTTCATTATCCCATTAGATGTCAATCACAAAATACAAATTCAAAGATACAAGTACTAAGAGTTTCAAGAGGAAAATCACATAGCATTAAATCAAGAGTGGGACACTTCTGAGTCTCGGACTGCTGGTCCTGCCTATTCAGAGCAATATAAATCTAGCCCAAGTTCTATCTCCAAGCCTAAACATTCCAAAGATGACTATATTACTCAAATATATCATAGATCCCTATGTTGTGGATGAAGCAATTGTTGTTGCTCAGCACCAAAGGTCCTTTATGATAAAGGTCGATCTTACTTAGAAGACAGTGTAATAAAAGACAAATAACAACTGCATTTTCCTAGTCTATGTTCAGTATAAAAATACGTTCTGTGCACTAAAAGGTAACCAAACCAAATTATATTTCATACCCATAAAAAGATTTATACATCAAAACCGAATTAATTGGATTATCCTATTGCAATTTGAATGTCTCACTAGAACTAATAGAAAACGTCCTATTGGCTTTAATCTAACATTGCTCCTTGATCGCTGTAATAAGACTTCAACTCAGTTTCTCTCTTCACCTCATCCACGCTCAAATAGATATATCATTCTGCTTGATTATTCTTTCTGAAGCATACATGTCATTATATATATTCTCTTGTCAAAGACTTTAAATGTTTTTCTACTGTATAAAATCTATGTAAAATCATATCAGTATAACTATAGTTTACATTTCAAACAACAACCAAACTGGATGATACATTTTTCCTTAAAAATGTTTCCAAGATCATCAAATGAATACATAGCTCTTGTGGGGTAGGAAACTTTTAGGAAAGTATGTTAAATAGTTGCATAATGGTGATTTCTACAGAGATACAATAAAACACATTTTCAATAGTAAATTTCAGAGAATCCTTTTATGGCGTTTGTTTCTTATATAATGCAATGACATTACACAGTATTCCACATGTTTGTATCCATGGATTCTTCTACTGACATGCACTCAAAATGACTCCATGGCCACATATATCTTTTCTTTTCTCAGATAGGAGATAAGAAGAAGAGGAATTATCTGAGGATACAAAGATTGCTCAGGTCAGCTTCCTACGTTCTAGGAACTCATACTCCGCTTAGCTCTGTTTCTACTGCCAGCTTCCTTGTTGAGTTCCTTGTGCATATTTTATAGGACTCAATCCCAAATCAGTAAAGCATTTGCACACAGTATTAATAAAATTTACTATTTCTTTCTTTTTTTATTGAGGTATATTTGACATATAGCATTATTAGTTTCAGGTGAATGACATAGTGATTCGATATTTTAATATATTGCAAAATGATCATCACTATAAGTCTAGTTAACACCTGTCACCATACATGAAGAATTTTTTTTCTTGAGAATTTTTAAGATCTACTCTCTTAGCAACTTTCAAATATGCAATACAGTATTATTAACTATAGTCACCATGCAGTACACTCCATTCCATGACATTTATTTTATAACTGGAAGTTTGTACCTTTTGTTCCCTTTCACCCATTTCCCCCATTATTTAATTTATATGGGGGATTCTGCTGCCTAAAATTATGAAACCCATTATTCTTTTCCATACTGACTCTAGTTTTGGTATATTTAGGTATAGACATTGCTGGTTATCTTTTCTAGAATGTGCACCCTCTAGATCTCTTTTCTATCCTTCTCTACCCTGCTTTGTGCTTGGAAGACTCACTTTGCAAACTGAAGTATCTTGCTTCCCTTGCCCTCTGGCTTTTAGTTGCATTCAGCCAATGGAGGCTACTGGTAGGAGAGGTAAAATAGAGAGGGTAAGGGATTAATTCTTTCTACTCTCTTTGCCTCACTAAGACTCCAGCAGTGGCTATGTTTCATTGCCATATGCATTTAGGAGGAGAATAACACAGTTGGTAACAGCATGGACTCTACAATCACATCTTTCCTGGGTTTGAATACCAGCTCCGCTCCATTTATAGGCTGTGTAACCTTAGGAAAGTTACTTGAGGTTTGTGAGCCTTAGTTTTGCTCACCTGTAAAGTGGGCATTAAAAAGTTGCTAGATAGGTAAAGAAGTAGAAAACTACAACCCTTAATAAGGATAAACAAGAAAATCAATCAATTGAAATCCACCCAAAACTGATAAAAATGTTAGAATTAACATACAGGATATTAAATAATTTTTATAAATGTATTCCATATGTTCAGTAAGTTGAGACATGAAAGACATTTAACAGACTCAAACTGAACTTTTATCAATTAAAAACTACAATGTTCAGGTGCTGGATGGAATTAATTAATAATAGAGTAGACTTGGCAGAAGTCAAAAATAAAATCTGTCATCTTAAACATACAGCAATAAAAACTACCCAAAATGAAACCTACAGAGAAGTAATTTTTCAAATAAAGTGACCATCAGTGAGTTGGGAGATAACTTTGAGTGGCCTAATATATGTGAAGATATTATGCCCAAAGAAGAGGAGAAAAAGGGGTACGGAAAAAATAAGACTTTAAAAAAATAATCGTGAAAATATTTGAAGAAATAATATCTAAAAATTTTCAAAACTTGATGAAAATTGTAAGTCACAGATCCAACAAGCCAACACATCCCAGGCAATAGAAGCACCAAGGATAATATCAAAAAAAATTATAAAGAGAAAATATTAAAAGGAATCAGAGGAGGGGGTAGCGTTATATACGGATTCTCATAAGAAAAATGCAGACATGAACACAGTGGAGGAACATTTTGAAAGCGTTAAAATAAATAAAAAACTATCAACCTATAATTCTGTATCTTGAAAAAATATTTTTTTCTAATATGAAGGAAAAATATAGATTTTTTAAAACATACCAAAACTGAAATATTCATCATCATCAGACCTGCAGTACAAGAAAGATAAATTCAAGCCAAAGGAAAATCATGCCAGATGGGATTATGACCAAAACAACGGAATGAAAAGCACCTGAAATAACTACATGGGTAAATATGTAAGATTGTCATATTATTATTGAAATATCTTTAATAGATCATTGACTTTACACAAAAATTTTTAAAAGGTATTGTGTTATTATAATATACTTATGACTAAAATGTATACCAATAATGGCATGAGGATAGGAAGGGAGGAAAGCAAGAATATTATTTTAAGGTTCTCATACTATACGTAAGATGGCATAATGCCACATGTAATAGCCTGTGGGAAGTTAAAGATATATAATATGCTATAAACTCTAAAGTAACCACTAAAATAACAAAACAAACTATAGCTCATTAATTGGCAAAGGAGACAAAACAGAATCATAAAAAATATTCAGTCTGAAACTAGGCAGAATAAAAGAAAAATTATAACAAAAAACAGATGAAATACATAGAAAAAAAATTGAGATGATAAATTTTAACCTAATCATGGTAATAATCACATATAAATGATTTATACCTTCCAATTAAATATCAGAGAATGTCATATTGGATTAAAATGCAAGACTCAACTATATGCTGCCTATATGAAACACACATTCAACAAAAGATGCAAATAAGTTAAAATTAAAAGAATGGAATAAGAAATACTGTGCAGATACTAAATTAAAAAAACTGAGGTCCTGAAGAAAAAAAGGGAGACAGGTGAATCATGTTTGTTGACAAATAAATTACTAGCTCTGGGACACTGAGTTAATTGTTTAACTGTCACACAGTGACCTCATCTGCACACTGCAGCTATAATGCTTAGTCCACAGAATTGTCACAAGCCTTAAATAATATATGCAAAGACATTTAAAAGTTATAAAGTGCCATACAATTGCAATACTAGATGAGAGATTGGCAACATCTCTCTGCCAGTTTAGTGGCTGTTGAATAGACCAAGTAACAGAGAAGGGAGGCCAGAACTAATGATAGTAACAATAGAGAGGACTTGACAGATGTGTGCATCACCTCAGGGGCAGTGTGGATCAAATCTGATGGCTAATTAGATGGGTAAAAGTCATGGGAGAAGGAAGAGCTAAAAATGACTAAACTTTGAACTCATATAACTAGGCAAATGATGATAAGAGTAGAGCCAGGAAACATTGAAATGAGCTCTGTTTTGAACACTAGTGCAGCATTCACAGGAGATGTCTAGGAGTAAAGATCATGTTGGAGTCTAGGAGAGTAAGATAGGCAGACTCCAAAATTTCCCCCACCCCGCATCCCCAATTTCCTATCCTCACACCCGGGAATATGAACATGATGAGATATTATGTCCTAGTTCTGTTATGTTTCATGGCAAAAGGATGTCAAAGATTTAATTAAGGTCACCATTAGTTGACTCTAGATTAACCCAAAGAAGATTGCAGAGGGTGTTAATCTAATCACATGAGCCCTTAAAAGCAGCATTTTCTCTGACTGGTTGCAGAAAGCAAAGTCATAGATATTCACAACATGAGAAGGATTAGACGCATTGTTGCTGACTTGATAATGTGGATGCTGGCTTGTTGATGGAAGGGGCCAAACACAAGAACTGGAGAGTGGTCTCTACAAACCGAGAACAATCCCTGGCCAAAAGCTAGCCAGGGCACAGGAAACTTCATTCTAAAACCAGAAAGAACTCGATTCTTCCAACCATCTGAATGAGCTCGCAAGATAATTCTTCCAATAAGCCTTCAGATGCCATCCCAGTCCAGCCAACATCTTGATATCACCCCTTTTGAACCAAAGCAGAGAACCTAGTTAAGGCTACCAAGATTCTTGACTTACACAACTGTGAGATAACACATGGATTTTGTTTGAAAAAGAAGAAGAAAGAGGAGGAGAAGGAGGAAAGATTTAGTGGCTATGTTAATCTTGGACGAAGAAGTTTTCAAAGCGAAGAATATTACTAGAGGTAAAGAAAGCCATTTGATAATGTTGAAAGGGTTAATACATCAAGTGGACATAACAACCCTAAATGTTTGTTCCTCTAATAACAGAGCTTCAAAACACACAAAGCAATAACTAATAGAACTGCAAGGGGAAGTAGACAAATTCACAATTATAGTTGAAGATTTCAGTACCACTTTCAATAATTGAAAGAATAAGTAGACAGAAAATCAGTAAGGCTATAGAATGATGCTATCATTCAATTTTATCTAATTGACATTTATAGACCTCTCAACCCAAAGCCAGAAGAATACAAGCTCTTTTCGAGTGCACAAGGAACATTTACCAAGATGATAGATCATAAAACAAGTCTCAATAAATTTAAAAGGAGTCAAGTCCTACAAAATATATTCTCTGTTCATGATGACATAAATCAATACTCAAAAACAGAAATACCTCTTAAAAATTGCCAAATATTTGGAAACTAAATAACAAACTTCTCAATAACCCATGAGTCAATGAAGCTATAAAAAGTGAAATTAAAATGTATTTTGAAGTGAACAAACATGAAAAAACTCATTATAAAATTCTAAAATTCTGTTAAAGCAGTATTAATTTGTAAATTTATAATACCAAATGCATCTGTTAGAAAAGAAGAAAGGTCTCAAGCCAATGATTTCATCATTACCATGAGAAACTAGAAAAGAGTCACTAAGTAAATCCAAAGTAAGGAGAGGAAAGGAATAAAATAAAGATAATAGCAAAAATAAATAAAATAGAAAAGCATAGAGAAATCAATGAATTCAAAAGCTAATTCTTTGGGGAAAAAAGTGGTTAACCTCTAGTCAGACTCATCACAGAAAGAAAGATGGAAGACAAATATTCCAATATCAGGAATGAGACAGGTGACATTACTACAGATTTTACAGGTATTAACAGGATAATATGCTATATTATGAAGAAATATAAGCCAATAAATGTGGCAAACTACATATATTGGACAAATTCCTTGAAAGACATAAATTACCTACCAAAGCTCACTTAAGAAGAAATAGGTAACCTGAATAGCCCTGGATTTATTAAGGCAATTAATTTATAGTTAAAAACTTTCTCCAAAAGGACACTCCAGGGACAAATGGGTTCTATGGTGAATTCTACAAAACTTTTAAGGAAGAAATATTATCAATTCAAAACAAACTCTTTCTGAAACTTAAAGACGAAGGAATATTTCTTAATTTATTCTATGAAGCCCTTATAACAAAACCAGACAAAATCATTACAAGGAAAAAGAAAAATCTAGAGACTGATGGCCATCACAAACGTAGATGCAAAAGTCCTAAACAAAATTTTGGCAAATAGACTCCAACAATACATAAAAAGATTAACTCATGGTAACCTTTAGATGTACCCCAAGGTTGATTTAACAGTCAGATCTTAATCAATGTAATTTACCATGTTAACAAACTGGAAAAGAAACATCATACAATCATTGCAATAGAGATACAAAAATAATTTGACCAGATTCAACATCCATTCCTGATAGAAATCTTAGCAAACTAGGAAGAAAAGGAGACTTCCTCCACCTGATCAAGGGCATCTGTAGCTGACATACTTATGTTGGAAGAATGGAAGCTTTCTCCCTCATGTCAGGAACAAAGCAAGGATGCACAGTATCGTGTCCACTCACATTTTAGTGGAGGTTCCAGCAAGTGTTTTAAGGTGAGAAAAAGAAATAAAAGTCATTCCAGGGGCCAGCCCGGTGGTGTAGTGGTTAAGTGTGCATGCTCTGCTGCGGCAGCCCGGGGTTCAGATCCTGGGCGCGTGCTGATGCACCACTTGTCAGGCCATGCTGTGGCGGCGTCCCATATAAAGTGGAGGAAGATGGGCATGGATGTTAGCCCAGGGCCAGTCTTCCTCAGCAAAATAAAAAGAGGAGGATTGGCCACAGATGTTAGCTCAGGGCTGGTGTTCCTCCTCCCCCCCAAAAAAAGAAATAAAAGTCATTCCAATTGGAAAGGAATAAGTAAAACTGCCTTCTTTTTCAGAAATAAGATCACCAATGTATAAAATCCAATAGTATCTACGTAAACATTTACTAGAATTTTGAGTGACTTAAGCAAGGTCGTAGGAACAAGATCAATATACTAAATTCATTATATTACTATATACTAGCAACAAACAACTGGAAATTGAAGTTAAAATACAATTTAAAACAGCTTCAAAAAGTTATATACTACTTAGTGATAAATTTGATAAAATATGTGCAAGGCCTGTACACTGAAAACTAGAAAACATTGCAGAGAGAAATTAAAGAAGGCAAATTAAAGGAGAGATATGCCTTGATCCCAGGTCAGGAGACTAAATATTGATAAGATCCTCCCCAAATTCAGCTACAGATTCGAGGCAGTCCTAGTCAAAAGCCCAGCAACATTTTACCTAGAAATTGATGAGCTGATTGTAAAGTTCATATGGAAATGCAAAATCCTTGAGTAGCCACAAATAAATATTCGAAAAAAAAAGGGATGAATTTAGAATGCTAATATTACTTGATTTCCAGAATTATTATAAAGTTACAGTAATCAAGAGATAAAATATTGGCATCAAGATAGACAGATTAATGAAACAGAATAGAAAGTCTAGATATAGGCCCAAACATATATGGACACCTGACTTTTCACAAAGATCCAAAAGTAATTCATTGGATAAACTATAGACTTTTCAGCAAACGAGGCAAGGACAATTGAGTAGCCATAGGCAAAACAAAATAAAAATAACAGTAATAATAATAATACATAAACTTCGACCCATACCTTATATCACACAAAAATATTAAATATCCCTGAATCATACTTAAATGTAGCACTTAAAGCTATACAAATTCTAGAAGAAAATATTGGAGAAAATCATGACCTTGTGCTAGAGATTTCAAGAACAAATTGGCAAATTTGACTTCATTGAAATTAAATACTTCTGCTTTTCAAAAGACACTATTAAGAAAATGAAAAAAAACAAGCCATAGACTAGCAAAAAATATTTGCAAAGAATATACCTGGTAGAGGACTTCTATCCAGAAAATGTAAAGAATTCTCAAAACTCAATAAGCAAACAACCTAATATCAAAACTTGGGCAAATGTTTAGAAGAGATTATGTACCTAAGAAGATATTCAGATGGTAAATAAGCACATGAAAAGATGCTCCTCAACATCACTAGTAATTAGGGAAATGTAGATTAAAACCACAATGATATACTATTGTATACCTATTAGAATGGCTTAAATTAAAAAGCTGACCATACTAAGTGTTGACAAGGAAAGGGACAAACTGGACCCCTCATGCACTTCAAATAGGGATGTGAAAGGTTCAACCACTTTATAAAGCAGTTGGCAGTTTACTGGAAAGTTAAACACTTACAATATAATCCAGCCAATCCATTCCTAAGAATTTGCTGAGGAGAAAGTGTAAGTCAATACAAAGACATACACAGATTTCTATACTAGCTTTATTTGTTATATCCCGAAACTTGAAACAACCCAAATGTCCACCAAGAGGTAAATGGATGAACAAATTGTAATATATCCATACAGTAGGATACTTCTCAGCATTAACTTAAAAAAAAATTACACTAAGTGAAGAACTCAGACAAAAAAGGAGTACATTCTCTATGGTTGCATGTATATAAAATTGTACTAATGCACACTAATCTATACAGAGAGAAATCAGATCAGTAGTTACCTAGGGACGGAGGTAGAGGAGGCCTGGAGAAGCTGTAAGGTGCACAAAGACACTTTTGGAAGTAAAAGTTATGTTCAATATCTTGATGTATGTGATATTTTCATAGGTGCACGTACATGAAAACTTTTTAAATAGTATATTTTAAATATGTGTAGTTGATTTTATGC
This sequence comes from Ceratotherium simum simum, assembly GCF_057802395.1. Lineage (NCBI taxonomy): Eukaryota > Metazoa > Chordata > Mammalia > Perissodactyla > Rhinocerotidae > Ceratotherium > Ceratotherium simum. The sequence goes on along the minus strand of NC_141910.1, from coordinate 8,862,441 downwards.
CAATTATACCTCAATAAAAAAAGAATAAAACATAAAGAATGCAACTATTTTTTTTTCCTTTCAATGGTCAGTTTTCTTTGAATGAGTGAAAATGAAATGTTGAAATTGAAAGCCATTAGTAATTTTGATGTTCAACATAGCCTTCATGCTTTTTCATTTTTCTCACATCAGAAATTGTGGACTTATAAGAGCTTGTTCATATTACATAATTTTCCCATGAGACATTTCTCCCCTCCTTCTATTGGTTTTGTGGGGAAATAGGAGATCAGTACCTCCAAAATATTTAGACTATAGCTTCATTTTGGACTAGAATCTGTGTAGCAAATTATAGCTAAGGAAAATATCAACTCGTCCAAGTCAGAGAACTAAGTTATTCTACATTTTCTTCCTTCAAATCTGTTCAACCTTGCAGTTATCCTGAGGTAATTTTCCCTTGCAGTCTCAACTAATTTCAAGTTAAAATCTTTGGCTGACAAGTGGACTCTTCCAACAGAGGATCCAGCTGGTATACCATTTTCTGAGCATTATGGGATATAACTACTCCATCATTTTGATCAAGGCTGTAACTTCTCAGTTGTAACCTTCCTTCTAAAGGAAGCTCATACCTTTTCCCATGAAGAGTCAGGCAGGAAAGAGTGGAGATGCCCAGCAAGGGGAAGCCATAATGAGGTTGCCATTTCCACAGATGAGCCCATGAGACCTTCGGTTACTGTTAACACAGTGTTTAGCAATGCTGCTCTTAATTTTAATACACTAACTTGGTAAATTTAAAAATATGTGGAAGACATAATACTTTCATTTTGATGTTTGGAATTTAGTTTTCTAAAGTGTGTTTGAAGTCACATTTAGCAATAAATATGTTTCTACTGTTAAACCTACCGATTTTATTTATATTGTATTTTTTATTTTATTTATGCAGATGAAATAAAAAAAGAAAGGTTTAAAAACTTGTAAGTACATGGGTTCAAAACAGCACTATCATCATTTATATTTATTCATATTTATTAAACAAAAATTATTGTGAGCCTACATTATGCCAGGCATCTTACTCAGCATATTAAAGTGTCCAATAAATGATGTCAAATGGAAAAATAAATGAGTGAAGTCTCATGCCCTCATAGATTTGATGACATGTATGCTTATAATCACAGAAATTGCTTTCACTGCCTTTCATCGGGGATTATTTTATAATGATGTACACATCTTTAAAGGTGAATTATATTTCTATTGTTTTTACCTTAATTTGCCTAGTGTTTTCTCAAATGTGAACCCACTGTAAAAAGACATTCAGGTGACATTTTGCCAAGGAACGTGTTTATTTCTTCTGTATGTACTATGATGGTGTACAATTAAATTATTAAGAAGATTTTAATTATGTGAAGTAATAAGTAATTTGGGTATGATAAGTTATTTTATGCTGTAATGATGTTTTTCATCTGCTCAGTCTACCATGAAATGTCAGGTAGACATTATAACCCAAGCATTTCATCTTTCAATTCTTATAATTATTTAGACTGAATTTTGCCTGTATTGTTCCTAACTTTCTTTGTGCTTATCATGCGGATAGAGAAGATTATAATTTCATCTGTATTTATAGTAAGTCTTCCACTCTCTAGTCTGAACATATTAGCCTCAATTATCCTTACAAATCAGATTAGCCTTGTTGGCTTCAATCTTCTCATTTATTATGAAACATAAAAAAGGACAATATTCTAAGCAGTTGCCTTGCAAGTGGCAAAAATCAACAGGACTAGTATGTGTGGAAAAAGAAATGTATTTTCTCCTGTTGAGGTTTAAGTTAAGGATTATAGGATTAAGCTCATCTATCTTACCAGCCTGGCAAAGTGGATGGAGAATCGGCTTCATCCTCACCCCACGGTACAACAGCTCTCTTCAGAACTAATCAAAAGTGTAAAATAAGAACTTAAATGCTCCCCCAAATCCCCGTCTTTGTACTTCAATAAGAGTTCTGTGATAAGTAACAGATACAAACATCAAATTGCATTAACCAGACCAGCACAGCACAGCAGAGATCCTTTCTCCATCTTCTCCAAACATCTGAAGAATATTTCTTTCCTGGTGGAAGTCTAATGACCCAAACATGTTCATAAAGTCTAATGAACTTTCTACTACTCATCTTGCATGAGATAGAATATATCTAAAGTAATATTCAGCATGTCCTTTTTTTTTTATAAAAGTTATCACGTTTTAAAATAAATATGAAATAAATATGTAAAAGACTTTATCTTTCTACTTCTTCAGCTCAGATCTCCCCTATATATTGTGGAATCAGAATTTGCTTTCTAATTGCATTATCTGTAGATATTCTAAGCGACCAAATAAAAGAAAAGATTTGATGTCAATTACTTGAGAATCATTTGTTAATTGTGCATCCCTTACTGAGTCTGGCATTACAAGAGGCATTAAAAAGTCAGATATTTCTGATGTATAATGGATAAATGAGTTAAGGTCCATTGCCTTTTTCCTTTGGATGGGGTATACACATTTATCAGCAAGCTTTTTCAAAAGAAGCTGCTTTCATTGTGTTTCATTGGGTGTTATTCTGTAATTATGTACATATCTCTGTACGATGCATAAATTAGGGCATTAGTTATGATTGCCTATTGAGGCAACAATTTCCCAAATTCTCTATCATATTACCCTTTTGATGAACATGTCTGTTCGCCATCTCTGATGTTCGCCATCTCTAACATTCTGTGACCTTACAACAAAGTACTTGGACTAATAGTTCCATCTGGATAAAACTGACTTAGGCTGGCTGTGGTATCTGATTAAGTCCAAAATGGCTTGAGTCTCAAAAGGACCCAGTGCTTTTGGATCCCCACTCATAGGTCTTCTAAAACATTTCTGGTATGAGAAATGGATGTGCTGGGCAGTCGTGTCTGACCAGAGTGCATCATTTCACCACTGCCACATCTAAGGCTTTTTCACTTCTACAACTACTTCCTCATCTTTGAAATCATAAATGTGCAATTTTTGTTCTCTGGGGACAGCGACAAAATGTATAGCTTACTCTCTTTTAATAGTTTAACATAATTTTTTCATAATTATCAATTCATGATACTCTTACTTCAGCTCTCTATTCCTTACACTTCCTCTGTTCCTTTCATTTCCCTCTAATATCTTTCTGAGATGTGTTATTCTCGTCTTTATCTACCTACTCTGTGCTGAATGTACCTAACTTCTTATATACAGGGGAAACGAAAGGAAGCGTTGGAGAGGATGTGGAGAGAAGGAAACTCTCATACACTGCTGGTGGGAGTGCAAACTGGTGCAGCAACTATGGAAAACAGTATGGAGATTCCTCAAAAAATCAAGGATAGAACTACCATATGATCCAGCTATTCCACTGCTGGATATTTACCCAAAGAACTTGAAAACACCAATGCGTAAAGATACATGCACCCCTGTGTTCGTTGCAGCTTTATTCACAATAGCCAAGACTTGGAAGCAACCTAAGTGTCCATCAAGGGACGAATGGATAAAGAATATGTGGTATATATACACAGTGGACTACTACTCAGCCATAAGAAACGATGAAATCCAGCCATTTGTGACAACATGGATGGACATTGAGGGTATTATGTAAAGTGAAATAAGTCAGAGGGAGAAGGTCAAATACCGTATGATCTCACTCATTAAGTAGTAGATAATAACAACAATAAACGAACACAGATTGGTTAGTGGTTACCAGAGGGGAAGGGGGAGGGAGGAGGGCGAAAGGGATAATTCGGCACATGTGTGTGGTGATGGGTTGTAATTAGTATTTGGGTGGTGAACATGATGTAATCTATGCAGAAATAGAAGTACAATGATGTACACCTGAAATTTATACAATGTTATAAACCAATGTTACTGTAATAAACAAAAAATTAAAAAAAAAATAAAGAAGAGAAGATTGATGATGCCCACCCCGTGCTGTCCAGGGAAGTGAGTGCTGAAATTCAAGGATAGTGCCTAAACAAACTTGACGTAGTCGGCAGTGATATAAACTTCACCTTTAGGAGATGCTACTTAAAATTCAAATCATATATCTGCACCCCTTATTATGAAATTATCATCACAAAAAATTGATTATAATTTAGCTTTCCAAATAATATGCCCACGAGGAGAGAATGTGCTGCCTGAAGAATGTGCCTGTTTGCTTTGGAACTTTTCTCCTCAGAGTGAAATAATAAGCTGGCCCTCACAATATAATTAAGTTTTCATGCAGCCATTCTTCCAAGTCAAGCGTATTGGTCCACTTGACAGTTGTATTTCTCATTATGAATTAATAAGTTGGTATTATCGAGTTTTTTCTTCCCACTGTTTTTTCTACAGACAGGTCTAGTTTAGAGAAGGAAGGCAGAAGTTCAATGCTTGGAGAGAGGGAAAGTAAAGGAGAACAAAGTTGCAAGCCTGAGCCAACTCAGAGAGATGATTTTCAGCAAAGCAATGGTAATACTCTTTTCCTTACTGCAGATTTCTAAGGCTAGAATAGGGCAGAGACTCTGGGATGGCTTTTTAAAGCTGCCAACTGTAGCTTTAAGGGCAGTATGATTAACAAGTTCCCAATACAGGTTCTTCAGCCACTGGGAGAGAAGCACAGGCAGCAGTGAGGGTAAGATTCAGAAGATGGATAAAGACCATTTGGTATAGAGAATACATTTCATGTTGGGCCAAGCTAAAGAGAGAGCAGCATAGGTGCAAATAGTTAGGGGATCAGGAGGTATGGATTTTGCTCATCCGGGCCCCAGAAAGAGCCCTGCTTGGATGATTGGGAAATGACACCCAAGAATGCCCAATAGAATGGCTTTATACTGTGATTGTCACATCTATTGCATTCATTCATGATTAACTTGGGGCTCATCTGTGTCCACAATTGATTGCACTGACATAAGATATTGCTATCTGTATTTTGTAAGATTATTATGAGTTATACAAGATGAGACTACTCTCTTATTGTGACTATGTAATCAATCTAGTCCTTACACAAACTGAATGATAGATACTCTCTTGGTTAATGCAAACAGGTACATTAAAGCTAGTCTGGGCTGTCAGTCAGTTGATCTTTTCTGTGTCACGGCCTTCTATATTGCTGTATCCTATGCATGTCTTTTCTATTTGAATTTCAATAAAATGCCCTTCTTACCCCTCAGTTTTCCATGCCCATGTTTTCAGTCATACCTGACTGTGCCCCTTTTTTTCTCTCTTCACGCATTCATTTGGGCAGTAACCTTCCATTTTTCAACCTCCAAAAACCTCTCTATACCTATTGCTTCTTCATATTGCATTCTTATGTGACTACTTACATATCCTTACCTCTCATTTCTTATAATCTATTTCCATAGTTTGGGCAGTGCTCTTTCATGCTGCTGTTCAGATCACGTCACTTACATGCTGAAAGGTTTAATAGTCTTTACTCACTAAAGAATAAAGTTCAATTTTCTTGGTAGAATTTAAAATGCACTTCACAATTAAATACTGATTTACATTTCCAAGATTATCTCCTACCTAGTCCCTAATAACTCAAAGTATGCCTGGGTCACTTGGGAATGGTCCTAGTCCTGAACCACAGGTCACAGTGTCAGGCATTTGTATTGTTTGCTACTTCACAATTCTGAAAACCAAGAGAAACAAACCCAACAGTCATCAAATGGTGCCTAAATTTCTGCCACTTTCTCTCTTCCCCATCATTATGTTTTTTAGGGTGGAAATGTCTAACGCAAACAGTGAAAGAATAATAATTATAAATGCAAATTAATTGTGAGTTACAACTATGGTGACATACCACTTATGTTTAAAATTGGGAAATTTAAACATTTTATAATGTATGTTTTCAAGGGAATGGAGAAATTATAGTCTCATACACTCCTGATAAAGCTAGAAATTTTTAATAAGCACCTTTGAGAACAATTTAACAGCATTAACTTTTAGGTATATGTCTACTATGACCATCAATCCTATCACTTGATATCCACCCAGGAGAAACACATGAACAAGTAAACAAAGAGGCATGTAAAAAGGTGTTCATTGAAGAATGAATTGTAATAACCCCAAACTGGAAAAGACTGAAATGGTTAAAAATAACATGATAAAATCATATTTCCTTAAGATATTCAATCCAAAATGAAACAAATAGTAATATGAATAATTATTTTATGTATAGTCAAAAGAGAAAAAAACAATTAAAATATGAAAGAATGCCTTTAATATGGTTCTTTATGATGCTTGAATGTGTCGTACCAGTCACATTCTATAAACTTTGACATTTATTTCAACAATTATAATGGATTTTCTTCCTTCCTTCCTTCTCTTTCTTTCTCTCTTTCTTTTTCCTTTCTTCCTTCCTTCCTTCCTTTCTTTCTTTTCTCTTTCTTTCTTTCTTTCTTTCTTTCTTTCTTTCTTTCTTTCTTTCTTTCTTTCTTTCTTTCTTTCTTTCTTTCTCTCTCTTTCTTTTCTTTCTTTCTTTTCCTTCCTTCCTTCCTTCCTTCTCTCTCTCTCTCACTCTTTCTCTCATCTATCTATCTATCAATCCATCTTAAGTTGCATTGTGTGTCATATGAAAGTCAAACTTTTATTCATTTATCAGTAATACAGTTGATATCCTCTATCTGTAGGTATCTTCCTCTCTTAGGTGCTAAAGAACATTTGTTGTTTTCAAAAAGAATGTGAAATTATATTCTTATCTACAATGATGAATAGTTACTTTACTTCAAATTTACACTTCAGTGTCTGTTTCTATGCCTTTCTATATAGAAAATAACATTTAATTTCAATGTTAAATTAGAGCATAAGCTTTTGAAGTCTACTAAATATCAATTAAACTCAGCAAAGATAGTATCAATCATGACAGGACTCAACTGAAGTGATGACAATACGAACAGCTCTCACCAAGTGTATATGGGCACAGGCAATGACAAATTTGATACAAATTCCCCAGGCCTATAGTGAGTATAAGATACCATCAATTTTAATGCATCTATATTTCAGAAATTATAAAATGTCAAAAAATGCAGCTTAGAGTTAGTAAAATCTGGTATTAAACAAAATGCGACCAACAAAATGAAAGGAAAATCTAGATAATTGATGTGGAAAAATGTCTCATATATTGATTAGTGAAAAACAAAGTTGCAAAGATATATAACATTCATGTAAAACACATACACACTCAAGGTATATAGTAAATGTCCATACTGTTATAAATAAATGATTGAATAAATAAATACATGAGGGAGAATAGATAGCTGTCTGATGCTGAAGAATTCCATATAGTAAATGTAGATACTCTACACTTAAGAAGGTGGAACACAACTTCCCTCTTCCTTAAATGTGGGCTGTGCATAGCGATTTTCCTCTGTAGAGTCCAGTATATAGAGGCATTGGGAGTGGGGTAGATAACTTTACAGTGGAGAAAGCTGATAGCTACTACATCAGCCGTATGATCATGGTAAATATCAATAATGGTAACTCATATTGATAGTATGTTCTCTGGATACATGTGATGAGAATGGCACTTTACCTCTGGGCTTCTCTCCAAAACCCATAACCCAAGTCTAATCACAAGCAAAACACCAGACAAAACCAACTGAGGGACGTTCTGACAAGTATTCCTCAAAACTGTCAAGGGGATCACAAACAAGGCAAGTCTGAGAAATTGTCTCAGCCAAGAGGAGCATAAGGAGACAGGATGACTAAAGGTAATGTGGCATCCTGGATAGGCTCTTAGTAGAAAAAAAAGGACAATAGGTAAAAATAAGGAAATTTGAATAAAGTATGAAGTTTAGTTAATAACAATGTTTCAATATTGGTTCATTAATTGTGACAAAAGAATCATTAATGTAAGATGTCAATAATAGGGATAACTGGGTGCAGGGTAAATGGGAACTTGTACCATCTTCTAGACTTTTCTATAAATCTAAAGCCATTATAAAATAAAACTTTATTAAAAACACATACATGTGAAACTATACCCTACAGTAGAGAGAAAATAAACGTAAGAGTAATGAAATAAGACTATAACGAAACCAGCCATGCAATAATGAAATTCATGTTAGATGTGAGGAGAACATTTTTGGAAAGAAAAGCCCTTAACTTTTTCAACAAAGATTGCAAAAATGAGATACACCCAGCTGTACTACGCAACCCTCCACACTGTACCACCAATAATGGTTGGGTTGACTTTACATCAATGTTAACTAGAATAAAAAAAAAGCGCTGCTTACAGAAACACATTATTATCAAAAATTAGAAGATAAACTGTGTTAAAATACTGGGTGGTTCAATAATTCACATATTCTCAAATAAATATTTTGCTGTTATCACAAAACACAGTTATGAAAACTTTGTAGTAACATGAAATAACTGATATAAGGATCTACAAAAGCAAAATAAAAACTGTGTGTGTGATACTATGGCAGTCTAAAATTACATAATTGTGATTTAAAGGTTGAAGAGGAAATGTTTTTGCTAACATTTCATGTGTGGTAATGTTTACTGCTATAAATACAACTTAAATATTAAGGCAGTATGTGGGTAAGATAAAATAGAAAAAAGGAAATTTTGTTTTAATAGTTGAATAATGCACAACAACAAAGATAGAATTTCCTTTGCATTGCAAGACCCTTTCCTCTCCTTTCTCCCTCTATAGGAGTTTTGAAAACAAATCTCAAGATATACCACATACTGAGTTATAATATAAATCATAGCCCAAATCTAATGGACTAATACAGACTAGAAACACTCAACAATGCATTTTTCTTTCTTTTACGGCACAGTTCTTAAACAGTTCAATAAGACAGAATAAAACCTTTTATTTTCTATTGAGAAAATTTGTGGGGGCTTATAACGCTGTGTTTACTATGTATATAAAATGTAATTATCTGTTTTACGAAAGTAGGATTTTTATGACCATAAGTAACTAAACAATATGGATAATCATAGTTTCCAAAAGGCAAAAATATCCAAACATAGAAATCAAAATGACTAATAGTTCCCCATTTTTTTTCTGAATCATCTCAGATTTAAATTCCAGCTAGTTTTATGGGAATATGCTATATTAATATGTTGGGAATATGAATCTCTTAGTACACTCATTGTTTTAGACAAAATGGTGAGCTTAGTGATGCTTATTATTGAAAGCAATAGAGCTCAGTAATTTAATTTAAATATGATTCAATTATTTGCTTCTCTTAAAATTTGAAAAATAGCATTTCAGAAAATTGTGTTTTGGGCCAGCCCCATGGCTTAGTGGTTAAGTGCGTGCGCTCCGCTACTGGTGGCCCAGGTTGGGATCCCGGGCGCACACCGACGCACCGCTTCTCCGGCCATGCTGAGGCCACGTCCCGCAAACAGCAACTAGAAGGATGTGCAGCTATGACATACAACTATCTACTGGGGCTTTGGGGGAAAAAAAAGGAGGAGGATTGGCAATAGATGTTAGCGTGGAGCCGGTCCTCCTCAGCAAAAAGAGGAGGATTAGCACAGATGTTAGCTCAGGGCTGATCTTCCTCACAAAAAAAATAAAAAGAAAATTGTGTTTTCATTTGTGTAAGAGGATTGTCATTTCAAGAAAATTTTGTTATAAAAGTTAGATCATTTAAAGAAAACTAATTTTTAGAACAAAATAGCATAAAATGCATTCACTTCTAGTAGCTAAGTTTAAAAAAAAAAATTGGATTCTTAAGCCAAAAATTTAAATCTCTTAAAGACTAAGGAAAGGACTACTTTGATAATACAACTGTCAGTGTGACAATTTGCATCATTTTAGTTTTAAACTTGGATTTCAAGGTTACAAAGAAGATTTTGTGATTATTTATTTTGTTATTATTTTATTCTTTTATCTAGTGTCATAGCAGTTTCTTTAAATTGTGATAAACATATATGACATATAATTTACTTTATTAATCTTTTTTTAAGCATGTGGTTCTGTGTTAAGTACATTCATGTTATTGTGCAAGCAATCTCCAGAACTTTTTCATTTTGCAAAATTGAAATTCTATATCCTTTTGTAAAGAAAAAAAGTCTGCATCTCTCAACACTTTCAGAATACTTCACTTCTGATACCAGACATGTGAATTTTTCCCACACTAAGCCATTCTCCAATTCTCTGCAGTCACCAAGTGTGTGTCCTACAATTCAATTCAATTCTGACACTACCTGAAGTTAGCCAGATCCCACAGGTTAAGGGCTCAGTCTCAGAAGACTGCCCCCCCTCAACTTCAGCCATCAATCACAAGTCCAGCAGGTCAACTGTACTTCTGACCAACCAGCTATAAATCAGAGGTTCCTACAACCGTCTACTCAGGTTCAATAATTTGCTAAAGCAGCTCACAAAACTCAGGAAAACAGTTTACTACTAGATGACCAGTTTATTATTAAAGGATATAATTTAGGAAGAGCCAGATGGAAGGGATGCATAGGACAAGGTAGGGGAAGGGTGCAATGCTTCCAAGGCTTTTCCTGGCATGCCGCTGTCCCAGCGCTTCCACATTTTCACCAACACAGAAGCTCTCCGAACCTTTTACTTTTTATGGGGATTTTTATGGAGGCTTTATTCCAGGCACATGATTGATTAAGTCATTGGCCATTGGTGATTAAACTCAATTTCCAAGCCATCTCCTTTAACCTGGAGGTCAGGTGTGGGGCTGAAAGTTCCAACCTTCTAATTCATGGTTAGTTCCCCTGACAACCAACCCCTCATCCTTAGGGGTTTTCGAACAGTCACCTCATTAACATAAACTCAGGTGTAGTTGAAAGAGGCTTGTTATAAATAACAAAAGAAGCTCCTTTCATCTTTATGGCTCTGCAGCCAGTTCAGGAACAGAGAACAAAAGAGCAAACATAATAAAAACATGTTCCATTGCTCTTATCACTTAGGAAATGTCCAGGGTTTTAGGAGCTGTGTGCTAGAAATGGGGCAAAGAACAAATATATGTTATTATTATTATAGATCACAATTTCACACCATTAAACAATTCTGTACTTCCGTCACCAGGCCCCTGGCAACCACCACTCTGCTTTCTGTTTCTGTGAATTTGACTGCTCTAGGTACCTCAAAGAAGTGAAATCATACAGTATTTGTCTTTTTATGGCTGGCTTATCTCCCTTAGCATAGTGTCCTCAAGGTCCATCCATGGTGTAACATGTGTCAGGATGTCTTTCTTTTTAAGTGTGAATAATATTCCATTCTGTGTATATGCCACATTTTATTTATCTGTTCATCTGTAAATGGACACTTGGGTTGCTTCCACCTTTTAGCTATTGTGAATAAGGCTGCCATAAATATGGGTGTGCATTTATCTCTTTGAGACTCTAATCTCAATTCTTTTGGATGTATACCAGAAGTAGAATTGGTGGATCATATGGTAATTCTATTTTTAGTTTTTTGAGGAACCACCATATTGTTTTCCATAGCAGTTGTACCATTTCACATTCCCAAGAAGAATGCACATTGGTTACAATTTTTTCACATCCTCACCAATACTTGTTATATTCTGGGTTTTTTGGTTTATTATTTTTTTTTAATATTAGCCATCCTAATAAGTATGAGGTGGTTTATTGTGGTTTTGATTTGCATTTCCTAATGATTAGTGTTATTGAGCACCTTTTCATATGCTTATCGATCATTTGCATATCTTCTTTAGAGAAAAAACTAAGTCCTTTGCCCATTTTTGTAATTTATTTGTGTTATTTATTTTGCTATTGTTGAGTTGTAGGAGTTCTTTATATATTCTGGATATTAACCCCTTATCAGATATATGACTTGCAACTATTTTCTCCTAGTCCATGAGTTTCCTTTTAACTCTTGATTGTGTCCTTTGATGCACAGATGTTTTAATTTTGATGTAGTCCCATTATTTTTACTTCTATTGTCTATGCTTTTGATATCATATCCAAGAAATCATTGTCAAAACCAATGCCATGAAGCTTTCCTCCTTTTTTTTTATTTAAGAGTTTTATAGTTTTAGGTCTTACATTTAAATCTTTGACCCAGTTGAGTTTATTTTTATATATAGTGTTAAGTAAGGGTCCAACTTCATTTTTCGTATGAAGATATTCAGTTTTTCCAATATCCTTTGTTGAAGAGGAATCATAGTGTTTTGGAAAGCTATATCATCTACATATTGCACATGCATAAAACAAAATTAAATTTCCAAGGAGATTTTTTTTGTGTATATAAGATTCAACCAATTAGATCACACAGTCAGAAAAGGGCAGAACCAAAGCTTGAATCCAGGAATCCTGGCTCCAGTATTATTTTTGCCTACTTGTTCATTTGCTTTGTTTTTATCATTGCTGTGTTATTTTTTTGTTATTTGTTCGCTCCTTCTAGGAGAGAGTTAATTAGCAAGTTGACTTCTCGGAAAACATGCTTTATGATAATTTTTTTGCTATTTTCTGAAGTCATCTAATTCATCCATAATTCTAAAAGATGTTAGATTACTCCAGTTTCTTTACTTGGGATCTATTATCTCAACTTAAATAAACAGCAGACCAACTGAAGAGTATTTTCAAGTTTTTTATTTTTTTTTTGAGGAGGATATTGCTCCACACATAGTAAAACTTTGAATAACTGCTTGGCCTCATTTAATTTAGTAATACAATTAATTAGATTTTCTGGAAAAACAAGTTATTTATATCATCCCAGAGTCCAAATTATTCCTGGAAACATAATAACATTATGTTTTAGAAATCATTGAATACATTTAGACTTTTTTCTGTTCTTGTAGTAATTTTGATTTTTGCATTCATTGTCCAATACAGTTAATAGCAGAAAACATTAGATTGAATTGAAGTAATTCCCAAACACTATTTTCAGTGTTTCTAATACCCATTTCCTTGTAATTATCATAATCAAAAGGCATTTTGTGAAATATTGTTCTAAGTACTTTGCACATACTGACACAATTTTTGAATAAATCTATGAGAATTTGGATACCATTATTTTATATACATATTTAGGTACCCTTTTATATATCAAGAAACTGAAACACAGAGAATTTAAAAATCTTGATCAAGATCACATAGCTAGAAAATAGCCGAACCAGGTCATGGGCCCAGAACATCTAGCTACAGAGCCCAGACTCAAAATGACAACACTATGATTTTTCTCATGTGGCTTAAATAAAAATTTAATTTATATAATGTTATCAATGATTAATTAGTCTAATTGGTTGCAACACATATATTAAACAATTATGTTTTCTTGGAAAATTAACTTCTTAAGCATGTGCAAAATGGAGGTGGTATTTCTTTCTAAAACATTATGACTAACAAAAGCCTGCTATTAGGAAAATCATTCCTAAATAGTTTTAAAATTTTGAATAGAAACACAAGATGCCAATTTATCCCACATATAACTGAGTGATATTTTTACTCTCAAAGTTAAAATTTGTGATGGTGAAGTGAGTTCATGTTCCAAACATCACTTGTAAGACAAAACCATTATAATATACACAATATGAAAATATAGAAATCAAAGATCAAATACAAGACAAACATCTTTATAACAAGAGATAAAACAGGAATATAAAGTGGCAAATGTGTTGAATCCATGGGCTGGTTCACTGAGCTCTGATGGGTATAGAAGTGGCTGGCACCAGTCAGGAATTTTGCTTCTGTAGAAAAGAAGAATCTGAAACATTTCCAGTCAAGATGAAGCATTTGAACTAGACACACAGATTGCGACCAGGGACTAGATTTAGGTCCCCTATACTAAAGAATGGATGTTTAAAAAAAATGCCAAATGCTACCTAGAGCAATTTCAAGTGCCAAGTTGAGGAATGGTAGGTAGAAAGTCTTCCCATGCTGGCTTAGTGACTAGATTTGCTACATTATCCGGATTACCACAAGGCAGTAACTCCAAACATACAACTTTGGATTTTATACCAAAGAGAGAAAAAAATAACTACCCACAAACAAACAACTTTTCCTCAGATTAAATTAATTTTATGTACCATTCCAACAAATACTCTTAAAAACTATATTAAATCATTTCAAATATATAAACAATATATCAAATTACATTTAAGGGGAGCATAAAGTTGTAAAAGATAATAATACCCCACTATTATGAAAAAGGATTGGAAATCATGACATAAAATACACTTCACTGATAACAAAACAGTTTTCAAAATACGCCTTCGCAAATCTCTAGACTGGATAGAGTCAAAGAGAAAAATGGTAAATTGAAGACAGTAAGAGGACCCTTGCCAGCTCATTGCCAGAAAGCTTGAGACACACAATGTGAAAGGACTCTTAAGAACCATGTAGGATACACTGAAAATCCTCGACCTTCATATAATAAGAGTTTAAAAAAAAAGAGACTAGGAAAATACAGGAGAAAATGTATTTGAATAAATGATTTTAATGTTTTCAAAATTGGGAGAGGACAATATGTGACCTCCGATAAAATGTGCATTTTTAATAATAAAGAGAAAATTATAAGCCCATACCTAGATACCTTATAGTGAAAGATGCTGTATATTAGGGATAAAATAAGACATAAAAGCTGCTAGCAAAAAGACATTTTAACAATAAAGATGTGACCAACTGACAATGCACGTTTCATTTACAACAATAGATGCCAAAAGAAAGTGGGGTAATATCTTCACACTGCTGAAAGGAAATAACACTAACATATAATTTTACATCCAGGCATATTTTCAAGAGTGAGCACATAAAAATGTTTTCCAGCTACAGAAACACAGGATAACAGGAGATTTCACCACCCACAGAACCTGACTAAAAGATTACTATAAAAAAATAAAATACCGACAGAAAGATTAAAATATAAAAAACCCAAAGAGAACAGAATTGATATAATGTAGCAATAAATTTACTTAACAGCTTATTTAAGGAAAACATTTTTATTTTAAAAAAAGAAAATTTAAATATTTAAATAACAACAAGATGGGTGGAGGGTCTTTGTGTGATGACTGACTTGTGGTAAGGTTGCTGTGGAGAAGGAAGGTTAAAAAGATTTAATGAAAAGATTTTCTCAGAAAAAAAATCCTTGTTAAGTAAATATCTTAAAGATATGAAGGCAGTCACTAAAATAACATTAGTGTAACTCAAAGTTTCCAAACCAGAAGAGAGCAAACAACCAAAAAAGGAATACCTGAAAAAAAATGCATAACTACTACACTTGTAGGGTTACACTGTGAAGAAAACACAATGAAACCATAAGAACCTTCTAGCTTTGACTTTGGGATATATTAGTATAAATGGTGTCAAACTTGCCTTCCTTTTATAAACAACTAGAAAACTGACAAAATATTTGAAACAACAGCTTTCAAATATTAATGAAGGGCTAAGATCTTTAGAGAAAAAAAAACTATCACTCTAATTTTTTCCCTTGAAGCATTTTTGTGACTCTAAAATAGGAATAAACTAACCAAAGAATGACATTCCTGCTGAGCTGAAAAATCAGAGATCAGAGTTGTGGTGGCTGAAATGTAAGAAGGCATTATACCCAAAAGGAGACATCTACACACACCCAGAGCAACACTACTCCTTTGACTCCCTTTAAATCTTTGGTTGAATATTAAGCTATAATACCTAGGGTGAAACCACCGAAGACCAGACAAAGAACAGCTACTGGAGTATCTTAATTTACCACTACTACATAATAAATTACTACACACTTAGCAGCTGACAAAAATAAAATAAAACTTATTATCTTACAATTTCTGTGAGTCAGATGTCCAGGCTGACAAGACTGAATTCTCCTTGCAGGATCTCACAAGGCTGAAGCCAAGGTGACAGCCATGGCCTCATTTTTTATGGTGGTCTTCTTCCAAGTTCACTGGTTGTTAGCAGAATTAATTTCTTTGTGGTTGTATGACAGAGGTCCCTGTTTTCCTTCTAGCTATCAGTCATGAACCATTTTCAGCTCCTAGAGAACACCCAGATTTTTACAGCATTGTTGCCAAAGGCAGTTCAAAGCATGGATGTTTGCTTTATTCCACACCAGCGAAAGCACGCCTCTATGCCTTCCTTTTCCGTGACTAGGTGGAGGAACTCTCTGATTTAAAAGACTCATGTCTTTATGTCAGCCTATCTGGATAATCTCAAATTCTTAAGGTCAAACAACTTTGAACTTTGCTTATATCTGCAAAAATCACATTACAGCATTATCAAGATTACTATTTGACTGAATAGCTGAAGGTGTGTGTGTGTAGGGACCTAGGGTCTTGCAGGGCCATTTTAGAATTCTCCCTACCATATACAAAAGAAAGCCAGCAGACAGCCCAATTCCAACCAAGCAGATTGGAGACACCTGGAACACCAGGTATTCTCTGTAGATATTTAAAGACAAGCTATACCTGTGAAGTAGGGCTAAATTAACCCTAGAGTAAAGGCTATTCTAGATCCACCATAGCTAAGCTTAAAACAACACTCAAGGGCCGGCCCCATGGCTTAGCGGTTAAGTGTGCGCATGCTCCGCTACTGGTAGCCCAGGTTCGGATCCCGGGCACGCACCAACGCACTGCTCCTCCGGCCATGCTGAGGCCGCGTCCCACATACAGCAACTAGAAGGACATGCAGCTGTGACATACAATTATCTACTGGGGCTTTGGGGAAAAAAAAGGAGGAGGATTGGCAATAGATGTTAGCTCAGAGCCAGTCTTGCTCAGCAAAAAGAGGAGGATTAGCATGGATGTTAGCTCAGGGCTGATCTCGCTCACAAAAAAAAAAACACTCAGAAGAATCACATTTATCTGCAAGTAAATTAAGTCTGCTAGAAAAAACCTGAAACTACTTAAAGGAGTACATCAAAAATGTTATGTCACATGAAAAATTGGCAGCTAGAATAGACCAGTAGGAGGAAGGTCTTCGGTGAGGTCAGTTGGAAACCTACAATTCTTTGTATCCTCTGAAGAGATCTCAGAACATCAGCAGAGAATAACCGTTAAATTTCGTGGTAAGAGCTCTGAGATATAAAAAAATCAGTTAAATTATATTCGGTATATTTTTAGATCCTTATAAGGTACTAAATATTATAAGGGTTGTACATAGAAAAAAAGCAAGGTGAAAATATATGTAGGCATCTTTCAAAATGAAATATAAATATGAATGTCACTTGCACTTTTAAAAAGAGAGATATTAGGATTAGCTTAAAAAACAAAAGGAAAAATGAGCTATGTGCATTAAACAAGAGAAAAACAGTTGTAAAATGAATTTTACAAAAAGAGCAGTAATTCTGAAAACAGGAAAATGCCATAAAATAAAAGTCTATTGAGTATGACCTGTAAATATATAAAGCAAACATTGAGAGTTAAAATTGTAATTGAAAAATCAATAATTATTGTGTGAAATTGATTTTACAGTTATCCAAACTTGGTAGATAAAGTAGGATATAATAAGACTATAGAAACTTTGAATCTCAAAAAGAAAAAAAAGATTAAACTTACATTTAGAGAATTCTAAACATAAGAAAATAAGAATATGTTTTAAAGATATGTGAAAACTTGTATAGAAAGGTGCCTGTATAGTAGCTCATAAGAAAGTCTCACCACTCTTCAAAGAAGCAGTATTATAGATGCCATGTTATCAGACCACAATGACATAAAATTAAAAGCCAATAATGAAAATATAAAGAGAAACATCAAAAAACATTCTTCATGAGAGATTTTTCTCTTCTCTCCCATTTATTAATTTATTCAATTATTTATTTATGTCCTATGGACTCATGGATATTTACTTCATACACTGGCTTATAATCCAAAATCTTTATTACGTTGCTCAATTTTTTTTTCCAATTTGGGCCATTGGGAGCTCTTTCAGATGGTTCCTATAAGTCTTTTAAATATGGCCCCATCATGTGTGTCTTTTTTTTTTTTTTTGAGCACTTCACTGTCTTCTACCTCTCTAAGACACTTCAGCCTCATCTTCTATATTTACTCCCCTAGCCCTCGGGTCAGCCATTTCTCCAGGTTTCCTGATTCCTTTGGTTGGAAAAAAACATTAGGAACCAAGATCAGGGTACCAGATATGCTTTTTCCCACTGGAGTGTCATCATTTCTAGGCCCTCTCAACCGACAGAGCAATGAAATATGTATGTGTACAATAACCCATACGTATGTGTGTGTATACACATACACATAACCCACGTATATACACATACCTCTAAATAATTCTACATTTAGCAGTATGTATATAAATCAAGCTCAAGTTGAATTCATACTGATATCTCCAACACTAATCCATTATCACATGGATCGTTCAAGCATCCTTTCCTTGCTTATTTGTAACAGCCAACCTCAAAAGTTAGAAACCTGGCTTCTGCCATCCTGGTGGATTGCAAATGTTTAAAAACTTCATATTTTCTTGATGCCTCAACAGACTGTGAGCAGCCTACCCAGGTGACCAGGGGCACTGGTGTGATAAGGCTGATCCCTGCCACAAGGTCCCCTGCTTGCCCTCCCCTGATTGTGACCTAGTGACTTTCAAACACATCAATGAAGTCCCTTCACGTCTTTTGCTTGTGTACTCCACCCTCATCCCCAATAAAGGCTCTTGACCACTGGTCCTCACTCTCAGCTTCCCACCTGCCTGGATGTGCCTGCTTAAGGGGTGCTTCTCTTATAAGGTCCCCTGGGCGGTGCTGTGCCTCTTTCCTCTAGGAACTGTGGGTATAATATGTCCTTTATTTTAATTTGTCTCTGCTAGTGTAACTTCTGTGGCTGTGTTGGAAAGATGCTTAAAAACCCCACAATGGGACTTAGTCCCCCATTTACAAAGCAATTTGGCTCCTGCCTTCTGTCAGCCGTTGTTTAACTCCATTATAAATGTAGAGCAGTATCAGACTTAACCTATATCACTTTGGGAAACAACATTATTAACTAGAGTACAGTTTTTACATGCAGTTTCTTTTGTCCATTCTTTCCAAAGTTACTTAGATCAGCACTTCCCCCACCTTCTTCCATGAGGTTGAAACACACATTTGTGATGCATTTATATTCTCTTATCAGAGGCTTGCATTCCTTTCATGGATAGCCAGATTTCTTAAATGATTTTATTTTTAGTTCACATACATTAAATTTCACTTTTGTGCTGTAAAGTTCTATGCAAATTAATATTTTGTGTTCCCCATTTTACAATATTATACAAAATAGTTCCACTGCCCTAAAAATCCCCTGTGCTTCACCTCTTTAGCCCAACCCCTCTCCATTCAAACTCCTGGCAAATACTCATCAAAAAGTTTTGCCTTTTTCAGAATGTTATATGATAGGAATCAAACTGTATATAGCCTTTTCAGCCTGGCTTCTTTACTTAACAATACACATTGAAAGTCTCTCTGTGTCGTTTTGTGGCTTGATAATTCATTTCTTTTTATTGATGTATAATATTTCATTGTATGGATGTACTACAGATTGCTCATCCGTGAGGGACATCTTGGCTGCTTCCAGTTTGAGTGAATAAAGCTACCATAAACACACATGTGCAGGTTTTTGTGTAGACATAATAAATTTTCAAATCACTTGGATAAATACCTAGGAGTGCAGTTGTTGGATCATATGGTAAGACTACGCTTAGCTTTGTAAGAAACTTTCAAGGTGTCTTCCACAGTGTCTGTAGCATTTTGCATTCCCACCAACAATGGATAAGAATACCTGTTGCTCCACATCCTTGCCAACATTTGGTATTGTTAGTGTTTTGAATTTTAGCCATTCTAATGTGCATGTTATGGTACCTTGTTTTAATTTGAAAACTCCTAATGAGAAGTAATTTTGAACATTTTTTCATATACTTGTTTGTCGTATGTACATCTTCCTGGGTGAGGCCTCTGTTCAAAACTATTGCCCTTTTTTTTAAAGTTGAGTTGTTTGTTTTCTTATTGTTGAGTTTTATATTTTAGATGAAAGTCCTTTATCGGATATGTGTTTGCATACGTTTTGTCCTAGCCTCTGGCTTCTCTTTTCATTCTCTTAAATGTCCTTAAATGTCTCTGTCCTTAACACAGCTGAAGTTTTTAATTTTCATAAAGCCTAACTTGCAAATTTTTTCTTTCGTGGAATGTGCCTTTAGATTTGTGTGTAAAAACTCATTGACAAACCATAGTCATATAGTCTATTTAATTTAGTTTTTAATCTACAAATTCCTCTTGAATCCTTTTCTTTTTTCTTACAAATATCTATTAAAGAACTCAGCCTTTTTGATCTGTGGAGTTTCTTACAGTCTGTGTGTTGGATGATTAAATATTCATGGTTCAGTTCAATATGTTCTTGATCCTCTGTAGTTCTTGCAAATTATCTGCTGGACCCAGAGGTTCTAGCTCAAGTTAAATCTCTTTTTCAAGATATTATTATTTATGTTGCATCCTTTCATTACGAGGTTCATAATAGCTTGTTGTCTCTGTATTTTTAGCAGTCATTGAGACTCAATGTCCAGATCTATGAATACTTAGGTATTTCAAAATGCTGATAGCCTAATTCTGGCCTATATTTTTCATGTATTAGTTTCAATACTTTTATATGCACATGTTTGCCATCGTCTTTGATTTGGATAAGCAGTAGTACAGTTTATCCAGGAAAGCTGCATAAATGGTGGCAAATTTTTGAAAATATTATTAACTCATGGATTTTAAAGGTTTGTTAGGTTTTATTTCATTGCAATTATTGTCTTCATTGAATCTTAAGTTGTCTCAGTGTGGGCTTCTGTAAACTGTCTGGCGGGGCCCTATGAGTCTTGCTGGCTGCCATACTATTTGGTATGCCAAGGCTGGTACAGACTTATCTTGTGCATTTCGTGCTCAAGACCTAGAATCAAACATTTATCTAAGAAGCCTTGGTTCCTTTTTTGAGGGAATGGTAATTCAAGTTCACAATCTGGGTGTGGGAGGTTAATTGCTACTAGTCTGGTCATGTTTCACATTAATTGGGCAGAATTAGGATGTTTAAAGATAAAGTACCCTGAAGAGTTCACACGGAACTTCCAACTCCAAGTTAGGACTAGGAGCTTTTGCTTAACCTCTTATTTATTTCCTGTCTTTCTCCTTTTTTCACACTGAGGATCATGATTTTCAAAGACGTAAGAGATGACCGAATTAAAATATCCCATAATTATCGATTTGCTTTATCCTGTATTAAGTATACCCCAGCTTCATAATTACAATACTAATACTACCAACACCAGTAGTGCTATTGAAAACAGTAAAAACATTTCTGTATATGTTTTTCCTATTCTTTTTTTTTCTTAATAGTTGTGCTATATCTACACTGCCAGCACACACCCATTATAGTCTATGTTTTCTCCGTTTAAGTTTCATTTAGTTTTGTTTTTTTATAAATAACTATACATTTAATGTTCATGGCTGGTTTTGATGTCAATGTCTTTGTAGTTATTTTGATGATATAGAACATGTTCTGTAAAATTCCTGCAGAAAGATTCATTGAAACAACCTTTCCTGAATTCTTGCATGATGATAAAGTTTGCACCATTTATATTTGAAAGTTAATTTTCCTAGATTATGAAATTCTTGACTTACATTTCCTTTGGGTAATTTAATTATTTGACTCCATTTACTTCTAGCAGAAAGCACTGCTGTTGAAAGACAATCTTATTTTCTTTCCTCTTATATGTTACACGCTCCTTTTTCCTAGATGCCCAAAACATTTTCTTTTCTTTTTCTATAAAGTCCAGTAGTTTTACTAGACTATGTTTTGTTGTTAGTTATTCTTATGCTATTTGCTTTTTTAATATATAGTTTGTGTATTTTCATTCTTTTAAATTTTAGAAAAGTATTCTTGAAACAAAATTTTTAACATGTTTTGTTCCTGTGGTTTGGTCTTCTTCTTTAGTAACTTTTCTGATTTTTGAGATGGATCTTCTTTGCCTAGATAGAAGGGCACGTTGTTTAGGATAGATTCTTGAACTTCTCAGAGCCACCTCATCTGTTGTTTTTGTGCATCTGTTTTAAACACACATGAGTCCATATGGTTGAAGCCTCTTAGAACTTACTGCTGGTCCTTTGCCTTAAACCATGATGTGATTGGGCAAATTTCCTAACAATTCCAGCTGCCATTCTCAAATTGCTGCACTGTGCATCCACACTCTACATTGTGAATCTTGGAATGTAGGCCGTTTGGGGCTTCTCCTGTTTTTAGGTTTTGCTTCCTTCTGTTGCATCCCACTTTCCCTGGTACAGATGCTGACAGTGGACCCACTCACTTATAATTCAGGATTCATGAGGATATCCTGTCATCTAGTTTGGTGTAAATTGTGTTCACGTCTCTTGATGTTGCTAACTGCTTGCTCTATGTGTTTTCATATGAGAATTCCGGAAAATTCAAACATTAAGCAAATACCAGTACACATTGATGGTGCCACAGAGTGTTTAGTATCAGAAAAAAATTTAAAAACTATAAGATTCAAGGAAAAAAATTATATGATCACCACAATACATGGAGAAAAAGCAACTGTAAATATCCAAAACTCATTTTCGAGTTAAAGAAAAAAACTCAGTAAAGTACATTTAGAAGGGAACTTCTTTAACTTGATAAAAAGTATTTTTTTAAAAATCAAGCATTAAACTTAATAATTTGATTTAGAAATAATCTCATCAAAGTCAGGAACAAAAAGAGTTCAGCTGCTATCACTGTCTTTTTCCACAGGCTTTTGATTATCTACAGAGAAGAGTAAAACCTAAAAATACAAATTTAATGAACAGGTAACAGAAGAGATAATCAAAAAGGTGAAAATGTTCGACTTTACTAATTGTTAAAGAACAATAAATTACTGTTACAAACGGCATCACTTTACATCTATAGAACTGGCAAACACTGAAAAGTCTGACAACATTATTTTTGGAAAAGATGCAGAGAACAAGAAACACACATGCTCTTTTGAGAAACATTTGACAATATACAATAAAGTTGAAGATTATCGAACCCTGTGATTCAGGAATTCTCTTTATTGCTTGCTTCTCATTAGAAAATCACACATATGTGTATAGATACAGTTACAAATGTGTTATTTTCTATATTTAAAAATAAGAAAATAGTTGATAACAACATAAATGTCAATCAACCGAACAGTTAAAGAGATTTTGATATATCCATAAACTGTGTAAAATACTGTATGGAAGATAAAAAAGAAATTATATATGTCAAAAATAAAGGACAGAAAGTTGCAAGTTTCAGAATTATGCATGTATACATATACATATACATGGCATTAGATTCCAGGTATATAAATAATAGCATATGTTCAAAACAATAGTAGACTATAAATATTTATCAAAATGTACACAAAAATCGTAAACTTTAAATTCATTCTAGAAGCTACCACTGAAGTAAGAAAGAAGGAAATGAGATTACGTAGGAGACATAGGGACCTCAACTATCTCTGTCATATTTTAATTCTCGGAAGACCTGAAATAAACATGGCATAATAACCAGCACTGGTAGAACCTGGAATGTAGAGGAGTGTTTGTTATGTCATTCTTTAATCTTTTCTGTATCATTTGAAATATTTCACAATAAAAGATTTTTTTATTTCAATAAAAATGTTTATTTTTACAAATATTTTGTTATCTTTACTGGGGGCGGGGAGTAAGGCACCTTCCAGAAAATGGCGCTTGTAAACATTTGCACTGACAGATTGCTATTTTGGAACAATCCTATTGGGATATCTACTACAATGCCAAAAAAAGCACTAGCAGATGTATCTGCAGCTGGAGCAGGACAGCCACACGTGTGGTACAGTCACGCTTGGCAACGAGAAAGAACTCTGGAGTCTGCATTGGCTCCCTTTCCTGTTTATTTTCTTTCTGTTTTGTTTATAAGACAGAGAAGCCTGCAGTCGCCTCCTGATGTAGAGCACATACAGGAAAGAGCAGCAATGCGAGTGAGGAGATAAAGGTTGGTCTCTGAATATTGCTTCAACTCATAGTGATTTTAAGATTTAAGTCATATTACTTGGCACTCAATCCATCAGCTAATAATTAATAATGCTTCCTGTAGAAAATATCGGCAACAACTTCTGTTCTAAGCCGTCTTTTTTCAAGAAATCCTAAGGTTGAAGGAGAGGTGGAGATCTTTATGGAACACTTTTAAAATTACAATATCAGTCTTAGGAAGAAATTGGTAAGATTTTGTTTTCTAAATAAAACATACCATATTTAGAAACAAAGAAACCAATAATCAGGAAATTACAAGAAAAACTAAACAACAGTAGGCCTAGATAATTTAAAGGTGAACTATATCAGCCACGTAAAAGCACATATTTGTTTTGTACTTCATGATGTTCCAAGACTTGAAAAATTTTGACATCTTTCTGATTTGCTTAATTAAGCTAGTACAAGCTCTAAGTTAAACAATTCAAAGGCAAGCATGTGCACACATACACAAGAACAAAGAAAAAGTAGCCCAAATTTTTACAAATTTAGTCAAACTCCAAAATAAAGTATTTGAAAAATAAGGAGCTACATATAAAACTAATAACTATTTGACATTGGCAGGTCATTTTGTTCTTCCATGAATGCTAGAATATTTCTTGTTTTTTTCTCAGAAAAATATAACATTAAAAAAAATCCTGTCACAACAGCATATAGAAATAAAGCAATTATGAATAACAGTGAAAAGAAATCTGTAGGAACTATAAGTAAACATTTTTAACACTTCACTAAAGGAAATAAAACTGAGAGACAGGAAGGTTAAGAGAAGTTGTCTTAAGACACAGCAAGGGAAAAAAAGCTGAGGGCTAACTATAGACAGTGGGAAGACAGAGCTGAAACCACTGCACTCTATTACTGCATGCTATTCTTAACCACTATTTGATACTTAGAGAACAAAACGAACTGAAATAATAAATTCTAGTACAAAACAAGGTTCATAAGAGGCCACAACAGTGAACAATGTTTACATAGGCATAATAATTTAGACACTATTGATTTAGACCCCCACCCACACCTAATTCTGATATGACTGTTTTAGAGGATGGGGCCAGAAAAGATGTTGAGAGTATTGTTGGGACAAATGTGGTGGCAGATAGTCTAATTAAAATCTTTGCTTCTTGCTTCCATGACTGGAAGTCAAAAGAAGATATGTAAATATGATAAATCAAAGAATCCCCATGAAAGAAAATTATTTGTAAACATGATGGTAAATACAGAAGTGGTTAAAAGATGCATAGAGATTACCTATGTGGAGTGAAGTTGAGAATTAGTAGCGCTTACTACTTACAAATCTGCTTACAAATTATTTTACTTTTTAAAACTATGAAAAATAGTAGGATGTTTGTGGAAAGATTGTCAATAAGTTTATTTGCAAGAGGTAACTCTCAGAGAGGGGCAGAAAACCCTAGAAGTTCATCTTGCCCTACTCTAACAAAGTTGAAGAATAAGTCATGTTTCAGGAAAAGGAAATACTCTAAATTGTGGGAACAATTCACATAGTCAATGACACACTAAAAGCTCAAGTGATTTGGTATTTATCGCAGAATTATACATTTTCATTCTCCTTTAATTCCTACTCTCCATTCCTTCCAGCCCCCAAATTTAGCAATGATGCTGGAAATTGGAGTAGGGTGTCATTGTTCCAGGATATTTTGGGGGACAGTTTATTTAAGGTGCATGCAGTGCCATAATCCAACACAAGTACCAATAAAACATTCCCACCATTAGCTGGGACAACTTTTACTTTCAAAGACCTAAACACCAAAAAGGGGCCTCTGGGAAGCATTCTCTCACTTATTTAGGTAGAGTTGCCTACTCTCTAATCTGTGATCCCCATATAATTTCATATAGATATACTTATGGCACATGCGACCTTTTTGCTTCTTTAGAAGTCAGATTTCAAAGTGGCCACCTAAATATAGATATTAGATTGCAACTCGATGAAACAAGGATTTTTATCTATTTTCACAGATGTATCATCACTGCCAGAACACATCCTGGCACATGCAAGAACTCAATAAATTTTGTTTTGTGAGGAAGATCAGCCCTGAGCTAACATCCATGCCAATCCTCCTCTTTTTTTGCTGAGGAAGACCGGCCCTGGGCTAACATCCATGCCCATCTTCCTCCACTTTATATGGGACGCCGTCACAGCATGGCCTGACAAGCGGTGCATTGGTGCGCACTGGGGATCCCAACCGGGGCCGCCAGCAGCAGAGCGCGCGCACTTAACAGCTACGCCACAGGGCTGGCCCCATGAGCTCAATAAATTTTTACCCAAAGAAAGACATAGATAGTTGGAGCTGGAAATGACACCTGAAATCGAAGCCACGGATAAGGTAATCATTGCTTCTTGAGCTATATGTTAAGAAAGCGTATCCTCAGAATGTGTTTTCATGGAGTGGAGGATTTTGTCTTCCATAGAGAAGCACTGATTTGTGGGTCTCTTCGTGTGACTGTTCTCTTTTAGGTAGATTTCTAGCATGGTTTTTCATGGAGCAATCTATACTTCACTTGTCGTGCCCCGTTAGAGTGATCTCACTTATAGTTCTTGGGTAAGAGTCTTTGAAAATAATTGTCTTTCTCCCTGCTACCTTCCATGGTGCTTCCTCCAGAGGAAAATCTCAAAAATTTCCCTTCCTAAATCCAGCGAGTAGAAGATGTACACACTACAGTCCTTACTTTTTGCTCCAGAATTAAAAACAGCTTCACGTTTTTAGATTTTTATAGAAAATAGCACCTGTGCCTACCCACTGCAGGAAACTCATGTCTTACCCAAATAGTTAGCTTGATTTGGTTATCCTTGTTTGGTTCAAAATGGCATAATGATTACTGACACCTGCCTCTCTCCATAAGCTTCTCAGTTCTCCTTTTTTCTCCGGTGACATTTCACAATGGTGTGCTTCTTTGCATTTCTTTTTGTCCCCTGTATATTGCTTGGCACTTAGTAAGCTCAGATGAAAATGAATATCCTTCAATTCTGAGAAATGTTCCTGAATAGTTTATTTGGTAATTTCCTCCCCTCTCCTCTGTTCTTTCTGTTTGGGATACCTATTGTTCAGATATTGAACTCCTGGGATTAATGTTCCAGTGTCTTAACCTGTTCTTTCTTATTACACATCTCTTTTTTATTACTAAAATTTTACTTTGTGTGAGACTTTTTCAGAATTATTTCTGCCAAAACATCTAATGAGTTTTTCATTCCTGCTATTACATTTTTAATTTTGTAGCACTGTTTACGGTTTTCTGAATGCTCCTTCTTTATGACATCTATTCATGTTTCGTGGATGAAATATTTTCTCCTGTCTTTTGAGGACATTATGGTATGTTTTATGTTTTCTACTACTCAGTGCAGTGTTTCTTTTCTTCCTGATTTCCTTTTCTTCTCTTTGTTTTTAGTCTGTCTTATGTTGGTGTTACTCAAAAACCAAACCAAAACCAAAACCAATCCAAAACTCAAAAACCCAATGAATGGGTTCAGTGGCCCATTCATACATAAGAATGAGCGCTAATAAATTGACTGTTAGTTTAGTTGTATGGAGAGTCTTGCTGAATGGTGGGCTTTCTCCAAAAACGGGCTGTCATTACACTGGTGAACCCACTGTCAATATCTGCAGAACTTTTCATTTTAGACTTGTCAGTTTTCTCATAAAGGAATCCTTTCATCTTTTTCCTAGAAGATAAAAGCTTTTAACAAAGTATTTATAAAGTGGAAAGCATATATTGTGTAGGAATGCCATCATTTAATATGTTTATTTCCCCTAATCTCCCATTTTCAGTATGGCTCTGCCTGAGACACTCTGGTTTCATTTCTCTAGACTGAAGAATGAACCTGTAGTCTTCCACTGGAGTTCAGGGAGACATGGTTGTGCAGTTGTGCCGATGAAGAGGATCTGCAGATCTGAGAACCTCATATAGACATTCAACACTTTTTTCAGCCCTACCCATACCCACACTTACAGAAATATTTATGTTTCCAGTCCTGGAGTTGTCTAGGATTATGGGCTTACCCCTGAAATCTTGAGGCTCAGATTTCTGCTGTCTTCCAAATATAGTCTAGTTGCATCCCAGCTTCCAAAATTGTATTGTAGAATTTTCTTTTCATGTTTCCTTTGTCTTTATGGTATTATCCAATTTTTTTGTTGCTAAGTTTTCACTATATTATTTTTTAGCAGGGTTTCTTAGAGATAAAGTGACAAGAGTATGTGCTTAATATACCATCCTTAAACAGAAGTTTTATAACTTCAATGGAACTGAAAAAACAAGTATTAAAAATAAATTACCATTTATTGACAAACAAAAGAAAGCAGGTGTTGCCATACTCATATTAGACAAAGTAGATTTCAAGATAAAACAGGTTAAGAAAGACAAGGAAGGGAAATATATAATGATAAAAGGGACACTCCACCAAGAAGACATATCACTTATAAATATATATGCACCCAACATAGGAGCACCAATGTACATAAAGCAACTATTAACAAACCTAAAAGGAGAAATCAACAACAACACAATAATAGTAAGGGATCTTAACAGCCCACTTACAACAATGGATAGATCATCCAGACAAAAAGTCAATAAAGAAATAGTAGACTTAAATGAAAAACTGGACAAGATGGACCTAGTAGACATATACAGAGCACTCCATCCAAAAACAGCTGACTACACATTCTTCTCAAGCGCACATGGAACATTCTCTAGGACAGACCATATGTTGGGAAACAAAGCAAGCCTCAATAAATTTAAGAAGATTGAAATCATAACAAGCTCTTTTCAGACCATAAGGCTATGAAACTGGAAATGAACCATGAAAAAAAACTGGGAAAGTGACAAAAAAGTGGAGATTAAACAACACGCTACTGAACAACCAATGGATCATTGATGAAATTAAAGGAGAAATCAAAAACTATCTGGAAACAAACGAAAATGATAATATGCCATATCAAACCATATGGGATGCAGCAAAAGCGGTCCTGAGAGGGAAACTCATAGCGATACAAGCCCACCTTAACAAACAAGAAAAAGCCCTAATAGGCAACCTTAAATTACACCTAACAGAACTAGAAAAAGAAGAACAAACAAAGCCCAAAGCCAGCAGAAGGAGAGAAATAATAAAAATCAGAGCAGAAATAAATGAAATTGAGACCAAAAAAACAGTAGAAAGGATTAATGAAACAAAGAGTTGGTTCTTCAAGAAGATAAACAAAATCGACAAACCCTTAGCCAGGCTTACTAAGAAAAAAAGAGAAAAGGCTCAAGTAAATAAAATTAGAAATGAAAGAGGAGAAATTACAATGGATACCATGGAAATACAGAGGATTATAAGAGAATACTATGAGAAATTATATGCCAACAAATTGGACAATCTAGAAGAAATGGATAAATTCTTAGACTTATACAACCTCCCAAAATTGAGCCAAGAAGAAATGGAGAATCTGAAGAGACCAATAACAAGTAAAGAGATTGAAATAGTAATCAAAAACCTCCCAAAAAATAAAAGTCCAGGACCAGATGGCTTCTCCAGTGAATTTTACCAAACATTCAAAGAAGATTTAACACCCATCCTTCTCAAACTATTCCAAAAAGTAGAGGAAGATGGAACACTTCCTAAATCATTCTATGAGACCAACATCACCCTGATACCAAAACCAGACAAAGACAATACAAAGAAAGAAAATTACAGGCCAATATCGCTGATGAACATTGATGCAAAAATCCTCAACAAAATATTGGCAAACTGAATACAACAACACATTAAAAAGATCATACACCATGATCAAGTGGGATTTATACCAGGGACGCAGGGATGGTTCAACATCCACAAATCAATCAATGTGATACATCACATCAACAAAACAAAGAATAAAAACCACATGATCATCTGAATAGATGCAGAGAAGGCATTTGACAAGATACAACATCCATTTATGATAAAAACTATCAATAAAGTGGGAATAGAAGGAAAATACCTCAACATAATAAAGGCCATATATGACAAACCCACAGCCAACATCATACTCAACGGGGAAAGACTGAAAGCCATTCCTCTGAGAACAGGAACGAGGCAGGGCTGCCCACTATCACCACTTCTGTTCGACATAGTACTGGAGGTTTTGGCCAGAGCAATTAGGCAAGAAAAAGGAATAAAAGGAATCCAAATAAGTAATGAAGAAGTGAAACTCTCACTATTTGCAGATGACATGATTATATATATAGAAAACCCTAAAGAATCTGTTGGAAAACTATTAGAAACAATCAACAACTACAGCAAAGTTGCAGGGTACAAAATCAATCTACAAAAATCAGTTGCATTTCTGTATGCTAATAATGAACTAACAGAAAGAGAGCTCAAAAAGATAATACCATTTACAATTGCATCAGAAAGAATAAAATACCTAGGAATAAATCTTACCAAGGAGGTGAATGATCTATACAATGAGAACTACAAGACATTATTGAAAGAAATCCATGATGACAAAAAGAAATGGAAAGATATCCCATGCACGTGGATTGGAAGAATAAACATAGTTAAAATGTCTATATTACCTAAAGCAATCTACAGATTCAATGCAATCCCAATCAGAATCCCAATGACATTCTTCACAGAAATAGAAAAAAGAATACTAAAATTTATATGGGGCAACAAAAGACCCCGAATAGCTAAAGAAATCCTAAAGAAAAAGAAGAAAGCAGGAGGCATCACAATCCCTGACTTCAAAACATACTACAAAGCAATAGTAATCAAAACAGCATGGTACTGGTACAAAAACAGATCAATGGAACAGAATTGAAAGCCCAGAAATAAAACCACACATATACGGACAGCTAATTTTCGACAAAGGTGCTAAGAACATGCAATGGAGAAAGGAAAGTCTCTTCAATAAATGGTGTTGGGAAAACTGGACAGCCACATGCAAAAGAATGAAAGTGGACCGTGTGCTATCACCATTCACAAAAATTAACTCAAAATGGATCAAAGACCTGAAGGTGAGACCTGAAACTATAAAACTCATAGAATAAAATATAAGCAACACACTATTTGACATTGGTTTTAAAGGAATCTTTTCAGATGACAGGCCTACCCAGACTAGGGAAACTAAAGAAAAAATAAACAAGTGGGTCTTTATCAGATTAAAGAGCTTTTATAAGACTAATGAAACCAGAATCAAGATGAACAGACAACCAACCAGCTGGGAGAGAATATTTGCAAAACATACATCTGACAAGGGGTTGATCTCCATAATATATAAAGAACTCACACAACTGAACAACAAAAAAACAAACAACCCGATCAAAAAATGGGCAGAGGAAATGAAGAGACATTTCTCCAAGGAAGAGAAACAGATGGCCAATAGCCACATGAAAAGATGCTCAACATCACTAATCATCAGGGAAATGCAAATCAAAACAACACTAAGATATCACCTCACACCCGTTAGAATGGCTATAATCACCAAGACAAAAAACAATAAATGTTGGAGAGGATGTGGAGAAACAGGAACCCTCATACACAGCTGGTGGGAATGCAAATTGGTGCAACCTCGATGGAAAACGGTATGGAGATTCCTCAAAGAATTAAAATAGAGATGCCCTATGATCCAGCCATCCCACTACTGGGAATCTATCCAACACACCTGAAATCAACAATCCAAAGAGGCTTATGCACCCCTATGTTCATTGCAGCATTATTCACCATAGCCAAGAAGTGGAAGCAACCTAAGTGTCCCTCGACTGACGATTGGATTAGGAAAATGTGGTATATATATGCAATGGAATACTACTCAGCCATAAAAAAAGACAAAATCATCCCATTTGCAACAACATGGATGGGCCTGGAGCATATTATGTTAAGTGAAGTAAGCCAGAAAGAGAAAGACAAACACTGTATGATCTCACTCATATGTGGAATATAAACCAACACATGGACAGAGAAAACTGGACTGTGGTTACCAGGGGCAGTGGGGGTGGGGGGTGGACACAAGGGGTGAAGGGAGTCATATATATGGTGATGGACAAACAAAAATGTACAACCCAAAAATTTGACAATGTTGGAAACCATTAAAACATCAATAAAAAAAATAAATAAATAAATAAATTACCATTTATTGAGTACCTATAATATTGTATGCATTATCTAATGTAGTCTTCAGATGCGTTATTTAATTATTAATTAATCTGATATTTATTTAATAATTTATTAATTTTATTACTATTAATTTGATTTATTAATTTAATCATTATTATTTAATTATTATTAAATTTGATTTTATCCTAAACCCTGAAAATTACCATTATTGTATCATTTGACACTTGAAGAAACCATGGATGTTATAGAATTTGAACACAAGACTGTCTGACTCAAGTCTTTTCTAATATTAACTATTTCCCAAGAAGTTTACGATCTCTAACCCAAATTTTTTTACAACCTTGAATGATAGGTATCCTATACCAAAAATATATGTTTGAAAAAAGAAGCTACAGGTATACATTTCCGTGGGAAATTACAGGCAAAATAGATTGAATTTAAAGACAGAAGGGAATTGGGTTGTTCTTCCTAAACATGCTATTGAAAGGATCATGGAGAGAATAAAACTACCCTCTACGTTAAAGATAGACCTAAATTAACCTCTAAGATCTACATTAAATATCACTTCCATGAACACACCTACCACACTGACATCACTTTCTCACCCTCTGAATATGCACAACACCATCTTATAATTTTCTATTGATCAGTTTGAATTTGCATTTTCTTTCAAAACCATTAATATGTTGTAGAGTGTATACCTAAATGATTGCCGAATATTTAAACAGCAAAATCTCAAACTGTCATACACAGCTGGAATCATTAGTTATACAAAAGAAGTTGGCATAGAGCTGTAGAGAACTTGATCACGCAGACCTCAACTTAGTATCTTTCATCAGTAGACTCTTCCATCATCTCACCACAACTGTTAAAGATTAGTTCATCTCTCTGGAGGTTAGAAATTTAGTAGAAAGTCTTTTTTTTTTTTTTTAATTTTTTCAGAGCACTCTTGGAAACAATAAATGTTCTTGATATTTCAAAGTGCTTAAGTCTGTAAGATAGATAATAACGATATTTGGAACTGAAGATATAAAACTAAATGACAACTATTCATCTAACTTTTGAAACTTAAGCAACTGCAGAATGACAGACTGCAATTAATTTATCAGTTCAGATGCAGAAGGTTAAGCATCTGACATAGACCAATGTGAATTTTCCAAGGTCAATAGATTGTCCATATCTAAAATAATAAAATAAAAGGACTCAAACCAGAATCAGATACAAGATATTTTCTTTATCTTGTGCTGGCATTGTGGCAATTAGATCTTTACATAAGTTCTCCTTTGTTATAATTGAAATGTGTATTTTAAATATACATTATGTTATGTATGTATTATAAGATATAATGCATTTAATCATCTTTATATATAATTATTTGGTTGTATTTATAGTGTGCTGATCAAAGAGGTCAGTATCAGTTAAAGAGAAGTATTTAAATAAGCTCGATTCAAGATACAATTACATCAAGATCCTGGTGTACAGGTGAAGGTAGATGTTACCAACTGTAGAATATTGCCTTAGCAAAGTCAGTCCTTTTATCAATTTCCCAAATTATAGTTACAAGAAAAACATATGCAACAGTGTGCATCAAAAGAAAGCAGATGTATAAACACATATACACATATACATATGCACATATTATAAGAAAATATAAGAAAAAATTCAGAGAATATTCACTATAAATGATTTAATACACATACCGCTCTAAAAAGAAATGACCACATCATTTCATACTAAATATGATGGGTACCAGACTTGCAAAGCTCATCAAGTCTACAAATGAGTCTCATTAGTGAAAAACCAAGTCAATCTAATTATGTGCACAGAAGCAATATGTCTGAAGAACTGCCTGCATGAAGGAAATTCATGGTAGCAAGAAATGAAAAGTAGTTTTTGTTTACAGGTCTGTAAAACTGGGAGGAAGTCAGACACAGCAGACAATTCGAAATAAAATAGAAATCTGTATTTACACGTTAAGCCTGAATAATAAAAAGACATCTTTTTGGAAGTGACCTGGAGTAAGAATGATCTAGTTAAAATAACAGGGAAGATGTTAGGTTATAGGAAATATCTGGTATGATCCATATAGAGCAGAAAGGAAGACAATGTTATTTAAACAAATATTAATGCATTCACAAATATTTTGCAATATAGAGATAGGGTAGAGCAGAAGAGTTTATTTCAGCAGTTGTTGGCTCTTTTACTTAGAGGATTAAAAATCTTTTGTTTCTTAAAAGGAATCTGCAAGTTGATCTACATGGAAGAGATTTCAATGAAATTTAAAGCTAACTTTAATAATGTAACATAAATTTTTGTATCAGCTTCTGTGAACTGAGATTAGATGCCAGTGGAAGGGTGCCTCCAAATTTGAGGAAAACAAAAATGATGAGAAACAGGATTGAAGCGGGCCTGAGTAAAATGTTGGCACACAGGGGCCTGAAACAAATGAGGGCAAGAGAGAAATTTATTGTGATTCAGAGAGCCAAGGAACTTTAAGAATGTTGGTGTCATGGGATCAGTTTGAAGTCATATCATCTTCTGTGCGGTGCTGTATCTCTCTTCCAATATGTCTGGAAATCTGAGTAAAGTCAGTTTTCTATAAGAACTTTGCAAAAATGGTGCTTGGTGGTTGAATAAAGAGAGAGTTGTACTCAAGCACATTGAACGAAGTCTGAAGACAAGACAGCAAGCAGCTTCAAGAGTTAAGACTAGACAGCATTGAACAGGATCTTAAATTCTCTCAGAGCAGGAATTCACTGTAAGATTCTCCATAAAATCCCTAGAAAAATTGAGGAAGGGGCTTGCACTTCTTTCGATATAGGGAATAATAAGAATCTTGCTAATTATTGTGTTGGAAATGGGGACTAAGTCTCCCTTGCTGGGCCTTGAAGGATCACTCCAACATAGCTGCGAAAATT
Source organism: Ceratotherium simum simum (assembly GCF_057802395.1). Classification (NCBI taxonomy): domain Eukaryota; kingdom Metazoa; phylum Chordata; class Mammalia; order Perissodactyla; family Rhinocerotidae; genus Ceratotherium; species Ceratotherium simum. The sequence continues at coordinate 8,827,535 of NC_141910.1, read as the reverse complement.
ACGCTAGGAAAGAAATACAAAGGGATTTATTATACTCACAGGTCCTAGAAGGGGGAACACAGCATGCCCAGAGGGCCACACAAAGTCACCCAAAAGCCTGAAATTTGGTCACAGCAGGCAGGGAGAGAGCAGAGCAAGGACATGTGGCAAGTGCCTTTATTGAGGGTCAGGGCTAGGGTAGTTTGCTGCACACGGGAAGCATTCTTGTTGGGTAATTGAACATTACTAGGTCAACATGGAAAGGAAGGAAGGAGTAAAATGAAGATGTCATCATGTGGCTTATTGGTTAAATAGACACACTGGAGATGGGTACCCAGAAATGGGCAATAACTAGGTAAAAGTTCAAAATAAGCAGGGAAGGTGCCGGCACTCAGGTAGTCATTGAGGCAACAAATAGTAGCCGTACCTTACAATTATAATAGCTCATATTTATGGAACACTTGCTATGTGCAAGGCACTGTTCCTAGTGCTTTATTTGTATTAGCTCATTTAATCCTCACAGCACTCTTATGAGGCAATGCCCTATTATTTATTCTCATTTTATCAATGAAGAAAGTACGCAGGCAGAGGTTCTCTTATGTGCATATATTGTCAAGCTGATGAGATGGAGATTTGGGTAAAATAAATCATTACCCCCAGAATCCTCAAGTTATAAGGACACAGGATTGCTTAATATACATAGTTCTATTTTAGGTGTCAGATCTAGCTGGTTTGGGGAGAGAAATGTGGGTTTCTCAGCATAAGTTCTTGAGGACCAAAAAAGTGCTCAAAGAGAAGGACATTCAAACAAAAAGTTTTGATAAAGTGCTGGAGGCTGACTGTTAAACTAGCGGTGAATGAGGTTACACAAAACAGGAAGCACAAAAGTCAACACATTTTAGAACTTGGGCCATGAAAGAAATGAAACACAACTACAGGGTGAAGTAAAGAGTTACTTCTTGTTGCTTGTTGACTGCTTGTTTGGTTGGCTGGTTTGAATTGTTTTCAACTTTGGAAGAAACACGTTTTGAAAGCAGAAAGGAAGAAGTCAAATGAAAGGCAAATGATTGAAAAGTGTAGAAAAAGAACGTGTAATTGACGGAGCAAGTTCCCTGAGGAGGTACTACGAGATGGGGTCAAGAGAACAGGCAGAAAATTTAGCCCTAGAGAGACGGAGGTTATATTAACCAGGGCATACTTGGGAGTGGAGAGGGAATGATTGCAACTGTAAATAAGGAAGATTCGGGATGAATCTCGTTTCCGTAAGAATTTATTGAACACATAGCTTTGTTCTTAGTGCTGTTGGCACTATACAAGTTGCATTGGTCTTCAGAGAAATCGAAGATGCTTTACGCCCTTAAAGTGTTTTCTGGTTATAATTTTCAATTGACTGGAGAGTTGAAATGGTGGAGAAGAGAGAGGTTATAGTCTTTCAGACAAGATCATAATTCTGTTTCAATTATTTGATTTTGTAGATGCAAGGAAAGGAAAATAGGTCCAAAAGTAAATGTCTTAATGAAAACATGTCCCTAAAAATGCCTAACAGGGATAAATAGCCTTTCTTTTTGTATTACTTATATCTTATTTCTCATAAAGTTAGGAAATATGACAGAACTGTTTGAGATAGCTTTTTTTCTTTCAAATCAAAATTGTCTTTTTAGAAATAGATAATATAAAAAAGTAATCTTATAAAAATTACGATAATATAGAAATTATGCCATTCCTACATCATGATAAAAATTAATACTGGGTCAAGGTTTTGGGTTTTTTTTTTAATAGTTTTATTTATATTGTAATTATAAAAGTTCAAACCACATATATATACAAATGTTAGCATTTCTCTAAAATGAAAATAATATTTCTAAATAATAATATAACATATTATATTAAAAATAATATAATATTTCTAAATAATTTTTCTAAAAGAAATAACCTCAAGCATATTTGTCATGTTTTATCATGGATCTTTGCCTTACTGCTGTGTCTTATTTGTATAGGCATGTGTCACTTAGCGATGGAGATTTCTTCTGAGAAATGCATTGTTAAGTGATTTTGTCATTGTGTGAACATCATAGAATGTACTCACACAAACCTAGATGGCATAGCCTTCTACACACCTAGGCTGTATGGTACTAATCTTATGGGATCACCATAGTACATGTGGTCCATCTTTGACAAAACCTTGTGGCAAGACACAGGATATATTAAAATCTAAATATAGTAACTGCAATACTCACTTGAAGCCACCAGATGTCACTGTTTTAGATATGATAGCTTCATCACTTCTGATCTGACATAGGGTATGAAGAAACATGAACGTTGTAGTAAAATTATTTTCTAGCAAAATTATGACAAAGATGGTTGTGTTAGAATTTCATCAAAGGACACCCAAACAACTATAAATAATATTCATACACTTAGGGCAGGAAAAAGTCCTCTTAGAAATCATGTTGATATGATCATCTCAATTTTAATAGCTTTATAGTCAGTGATCCCATCTCATTTTTCACCTTTCATCTTAAGGACAATTTATAATAATTAGCTCATCGTACATAATTTAAAACCTTTAAAACAGTAATGTTAAAGTTGAGAAGCTGTGTTGAATACTATCTAATGCAACCCACACTTTTAAGATGATAAAAATAAAAGGAAGAAAAATAAAAGAGAGAGAGAGAAGGAAATTTTCTATAGGCAAAGCGATGTGCTAATAAAAATATCTGGCCAGTTATTTAATGAGCTTGAGTACATATTCAGCATTTCTCACATAATGTCATAATGTTCCTCATCGGCAAACTGTATTTTTGCGAGCCCTGTGACATGTTTGACCAAAAGAAAATAAGACAAAGATAATTAATACATGTGTCATTAAAATTTTTCAAATGTATATAAATATTCTTTAAATATGTCTATTTCTCACTCTTTTATCACAAACAGCAATATGCAATTGTAGAAAAATGTAAAAAACCAGAAAACATAAAGATATTAAGCACTCAACATTTTGTCCTTCATAATTCTGGCAGCTTTTTAGCATTTATAAATGTGTACATTCTATTTACTTGTGTGTCTATAAAATCTAAATTATAATATATATTATACATGTAATATGTATATAGCCAGATCTAGTGGTCTAGTGGTTAAAATTTGCCACTCTTACTGCCACAGCCCAGTTTCTGGGACCACACCAGCCATCTATTGGTTGTCATATTGTGGCAGCTGTGTGTCGCTGTGTGATGCTAAAAGCTATGCCACTGGCATCTCAAATACTAGCAAGGTCACCCATGGTGGACAAGTTTCAGCAGAGCTCCCAGACTAAGACAGACCAGGGAGAAGAAGCTGGCCACCCACTTCAGAAAAAATTGGCCATGAAAACCCTGTGAATAGTAGTGGAGCGTTGTCTGATACAGCACTGGAAGGTGAGAGGAAGGCGCGAAAAGACCAGGCAGGGCTCTGCTCTGCTGTACACGGTGTCACTAGGAGTCAGAATCGACTCAACAGCACTAACAACAAATCTGAAAATAAAACCTTCAAAACACATAAAGAAAATTTAGATGAAAAGAAAAGCCAACTAATGTCAAAAAGTTGAAGTTATTCCAAATAATGTAAATAATAGGTAAATCCCCAAAAAACTATATAATAAATTTTAAAATTAAGAGTTTCAAAGACATTAAAAAAGAAATAACAATTTACATAGAAAATTAAGTAATTTTGAAACAAAAACTAACAAGTCTGAATAAAGATTGCATGTTAGTTACTCTGGCTATGTAAAAAGACCTCAAAATTCAGTCACATAAAACAAATATTTATCACACTCATAATTCTATGGGTCAGAAACCTGAACAAAGCACAGAGAAAAGCTTCATTTCTGTTCCACTTGATGTCAGCTGTGTCAGCTCAAGGACTAGGGACTGGAAACATCTAGAAGCCTTGCTTATTCACATGTCTTGACTCTAGGCTGGGAAGACTGGAATAGCTGACATGAAATAGCTGGGCTTTCTCAAGTATCTTTATCTCTGTGTGTTCTCTCTAGGGTGTTCTCTTCACCATGGTGGCTTCTAGTCAGCCAGACTTTTGACGTAGTGGTTCAGGTTTCCCAGGTTTTGAAAAAGAGGGTAAGTGGCAGGTCCTTTCTGGCCACTCCTCATTTTCCAGGATGAAAGGTGCTCATTACAGGAAGCTCTATCATTTTTTTTTTTTTGACCTGCTTTCCAATCTCACACAATGTTACTTCTGCCACATTTTATTTGTTAGAAGTGAGTACTAAAGCTGGACCATATTCGAGGCAAAGGAGGTTAGTCTCCAACTTTTGTGGAAGGAGTGTCAAATAACTCTCAGGCATGTTTTATAACCATCACAGTCTGCCTCTGGTCACATTGAAATATATATTCACCTCATCCTAAAATTGCCCCATCAAATTCTGAATTTTTGAAGTATCAGGATTAGTTTCAAGATGCAAGATCTCATTAATTAAATCAGGCCTATGTAGGACTACAGCACTAATGGTGTGCTCTCTCAAATACAGCTTGTCAAGAATATTTCCTCTCAATCCAAGGACATGTGAGGTAAAGAAACAAGTTATCTGCACCTCTCAAGCCCAACATATAATAGTGGGACAGACAGAAGATAATAACTATAGGAACTCCTGATCCAAAAGGGGAAAAATGGGATGTACACAGGAGTCACTGGTCCATAGCATTTCTGAAATTCAGTCAAGCTTGTGTTTCTAGTTTCTTAACTATGATTCAGTCCTACTGCCTGAGAATGGCCCCATGTGGCTCTTGGATCTTCCCTTCTAATCTAGATTCTTGGTTCTGCTTCTTAAATTATCCATCATTTTCCATAAAAAATAAATATCCCGTGTTTGGAGCTAAGCTGTTTTCTCAGCCGGCTTCATTCCCATAGAAGTTTAAAGATCCAAATCCCTCTTTTCATTTTGTACTGACTCTGCCCCTTAAGTCAAACTAACATTATTCTTTTTAAACTGTGTGGGTTCCTTATAAGTCAATTTATAATCCCCATCACTAGAAAAAAGACACACAAATATCTGTGAGATAAACCCTTCTTGACCTCAGGCTTCCTATAAGGCTGCTGAGAGAAAATACTCTTAAGATCCTCATAAGCTCTATCATTGACTGGAAAAGATCTACAAGGCACCTTTAAAATCCTTCCAGGTACTTGTGTCTGACTATGCACCTTCCTGAAACATCATCTTATATCTTTCCTAGGTTCTAACAAAGGATATTGTAGTCCCACCTGGATTTGATATTTGCTCTGAAGCCATTTCTTAATATGAGAATCTTGGAGAGGCTGGGAATAAGAAGGAGGCCCTGGTTTCTTTGTATTTGGCAGTTCTTCCTTTAGCTTATCTCCTGTCAAATTTTACTATAGTATTGCATAAAGTAGGCAGTACCTTTAACGTTCTGCCTAGAAATTTCCTTAGCTAAACCATTTACTTTTCTGATTCCATGATAACGTTGATGAAATTATTGCTAAGTAGCCCACCACTACATAATGAAGATACCTTTCCTCCAGCCTCTAAAACCTTTTTTCTCAAAGCCCTTTAATCCTCCACCAACAGTCTCCTCAGGGACATCAGGTTTCCATTAATAGTCCTTTCAACCACCCCCCTCAACCACCACCAACTTCTACCTGCTGCCCAGTACTATGGCCACTGTCACATTTTTAGGATTTTATTAGAGCAGCACCCAAATCTTGGTACAAAATTCCAATCCAGTTACTATAGCTGTATAACAAATTACACCAAAACTTTGTAGCAAAGAAACAACAATCAATATTCATTACCTTATAGATTTGGGGGTTCAGGAATTTGGATAGGTCATAGCAGAGGAAGTTTATATGTTCCACTCAGCATCAGTTAGGATGGTTCAAATGCTGGGAATCTGAACCATGAAGCCTTCCTAATTCACATGGCTGGTGCCTGAGCTATAAAGATTTGGACATTTGAGGTGTGGAGCTGCTGGATTCTTCTTGAGTATTGTTTTACTTTATGTGGTCTCTCCACAAGGCTTTCTTAGGAAGATGGCTTTAGGATAGCCACAAATTTTACATGGAAATTAAGAACTCTGAAATTTCAGAGAGACAAAAAAAAAGAAAAAGAAAGGCAGAATGTATTTCCTTTTATCACATAGTGTCAGAATACATCTGCATCATTTCCTCCGCCTGCTATGTGTTACAAGTGAGTAACCAAACCGGGCTGATTTTTAAAAGGAAACAGTCAGCCTTAACTTTTTGTGAGAGGAGTAGCAAAGAATTTGTGTTCTTGTTTTAAAAGTATTAGACGTAGATATGCAAAGAAATAGTTAGAAACCTTCAGAGTGTTTTGAAAACCTGGACTTAATTTGGCCAAGGTGAAAATACATTATCTAGATGCTACTAACAAGGAATCGACCTAGATAGAGGTGCATAGAAATAAAGCAATGAAAATATGACAGAATTTAAAAAAATTGAGGAAAGATTAACAAACTTTCAATATAAGTCTGATAGGAGTTTCAGGAAGAGAGAATAGAGGTAATGGCAGAGCAATTATTCAAAGATGTAATAACCAAGAATTTATCTGAATTGATAAAAAATGTGAGTCTATAGATGTAAAACTCATAAATGCCAACAAAGATATATACTAAATATAAATTCACACCTAGATAAAGAGGAGTAAAACTTCAGAGTATCAATGATAAATAGAAAAGATTAAAACTACCTGAAAGAAATAAAATGATATTCAAAGGAATGAAATTAGAGTAATTACAGAATAATCACAGAATAACAGCAGAATTAGCAATTCCAGAAGTAAGAAGACAATGGAGTAATCTCTTCAAAGTGTTGAGGGAAATTAAGTGTCATGTGAATTCTATATTTAGGTAACCATGTTAATCAAGGTGAATATTTTCAGATATATAAAAAAAAGCTAACAAAGTGCAAAACTGACAACACCTTGATGAACTCTTTAGTGTCTAATATATTTACAGAAAAGAAAAATGAAAGCAGAAAGAAAAACTGAGCAGCAAGGAACAATGCACGACAATGAGTTCAACATAAGATGGTCTATCTGTTTAATGACTATAGAAATGCATTTTGTGTTTAAACAATTGAAGTACAATTTTATGCAACAATGACAAGACAACAGGATGGGAAGTTCCCTGAATAAATAAGTAGTATTAAAGTGCGTGAATAGGTTTGTGTAAAAAAGAAAAGGAGTAAAAATAACCGAGATGTGTACATAAAGGTTATGAAGGTAAGAAGAGAAAGAAAAGAAAAGCAATAAAAATGGTGATAAAAAAATAAAAATAAGAAAGTAGAGTTAAGCAAATTTAGTAGTAATCATAATGCATCAAATTTACTACTTCACCTATACTAAAAATAGAGATTAGTAAATGAAGTTGAAAAATGAAAAAGACCCAGCTATCTCTCTGGCTTACCTTGAATGTAATTAATGAACGTGACACACAACATTTGAAAGTAAAGTGATATAATTAATAAACCAGGAAAATCCTGTGATAGGAAGAATAACGGCTTCCCAAGCTGTCCATGTCCAAATCCCAGAGCATGTGGATATATTAGGTTACATGGCAGGGGAGAATAAATGTTGCAGGTAGAATTAAGGTTGCTAATCAACTGACCTTAAAATGAGGAGATAAACCTGTATTATCTGGGTGGGCCCAATATATAATCACAAGAATCCTTAAATGGGGAAGAGGGAGGCAGAGGAGTTCCCGTGAAAGCGATGCAATGTGAGAAAGATTCAAACGACTGTTTCTGGCTTTGAAGATGGGGAAATGGGTCCATGAGCCAAGAGATGTGGACAACCTCTAAAAGCAGGAGAAGGCATGAAAATAAATTCTCTTCTAAGTAGCAGATATTTGTTTACATTATAATGTAAATGTAAACATATAATGTACACAAGTGCTTTTAACTTTAAAATATTTTAATTAATAATATGAAACAAAGCTTTGACATTGTTGGTCCTGGTCTCTGTTTCATTGATTGAATTGACACTGTTGCCAAGTTCTTTTTATGTATGAATTCTCTTGACTGCCATAGCACCACAATCTTCTTCCTATTTCTTCACTAGGGATCCAGTGGAAGCCTTCTTTAGAGATAGGTTTTCTCCAATCACCAATTACATTGTGATAATCTTCAGGTTTCTGTTCTTGCACATTTTCTTCTTAATTTTTTTTTCAGGAAAGTCTCATATATTCAACTCTTTGATTATTATCCATGTAGTTCTCAAATTTATATCTACCTTTCAGATCTTTTCTCAGTTCTGAGTATGTCTAACGGATTATTAAAATTCCCCGCAAGAAATCTGCAAACCTGTTTCTTTTGTTCAGTATGTTATCTCAGTACATGACATCACCATCCGTCAGGAAGCACAAACTAGAAAATTCAGAACCATCTCTGACAATTCTTCTTACTCATTCTTTGACAGTTAATGAACAAGTCCTGCCAGAGGTATGATGTGCCCATGTAGCTCTCTCAGACTTCAGTTTGATTTTTCACCCATGGACCTTTGAACTTCTTGAAGGTAGAAACTATTTCATTTATTTCTTTGCCCCTAATGCTTGGCAGAGGATTTTGTCTATGATGGTTGCTTAAATAAAGGTTATGGAATCAGGGAGTCACTGGGGTAGAAGAAGAGTTTTAGTTCTATTGAATTTGAATACTATGATAGTCATCAAACAGTTTCTAAAGAATTGTATAGGACTATTTATGTAGTTACCAGTGTAGATTCAACATTCCTTTAGATGTCATTCCCCCTCTCTACCCTACCCTCAAAAAAATATATTTATTTTTCAGATGGTGGGAGGAGTTATTGTTTATTTGTTTGTTTTATTCTCAGATGTGATAAATTTTGAAATGACGAGCATCTCAGAGCTCCAAACAGCTTCTTGTGATCCACTAAATAGAACTAGCACCTTTATTAAATTTCTGCTTTGGTATTCTTAGCCTTTCTTCACTTTACTATACATTCATTATGACAATGTGGTGGTGTTTCTTAAGTAAATAGTGGCTCTTCTACTTTTTAAACGTTGAATAGACAGGTGCTTTTTTGTGTTTTTCCCTCAGGCTTTCAAATGACTTTATTGAGTCTGGGTGAGTTAGCGATGGCTTTGTAAAGGGTTCAGGTAAGGCAGTCTTTCCTGATAATAAGGCAACTTAGATGAACTTCTAGTTCGTTGAAGGTGAGGTTGGAAATTGATTTGGCATAAGGCTAGCATTGTTTGCACACACATCAACAACTTCTGGGCCGGCCCCATGGCTTAGCGGTTAAGTGCGCGTGCTCTGCTGCTGGCGGCCCGGGTTCGGATCCCGGGCGCGCACCGACGCACTGCTTTTCAGGCCATGCTGAGGCCGCATCCCACATACAGCAACTAGAAGGATGTGTAACTATGACATACAACTATCTACTGGGGCTTTGGGGGAAAAAATAAATAAATAAAAATTATAAAAAAAAACAAAAAACAAAAAAACAACTTCTTCAGACGTTTATTATAGTTTACTGAGATCTCCTGAATCGATCTCTGATACCTCTTGTTTAACTTTTAACTTTATTATCTCTACGTACAGAATTCAGCTTCACAAAAATAATGCTTCACATGTTTGAAATCATATTCTTCCACATTGTTTCAGACTCCACAGGCAGGATGAATAATTCAAACATAACCTAACTAAAGGACATTCATGCCATCTCAAATTCTGAATTAATAAAAGAGCAAAAAGAATACTCATTTCACTTGAGAGCCCTGATATTGAAGTGAATGAATTCTGAATCCACACATGTTAAGAGAGATGTTAGAAGTGATTCACATGATTTAGTAAAGCCTCAGATGATCCTACTGTTTTCAGAACATCTCTTTTTTATCAACAAAATGTCTTGTGCAAAATAAGTATACCAGAAAGAGTTACTATCCAGCTCCAATAGATGGATCGAGATATCCAAGCAATGCATATTATTCTCCTATGAATGTGACTGAGTTAAAGCTGCCTATATATGAGTTTAGAACAGAAAGCATTCATGACTTTACAAATCTTGAGCCTTGTAGAGTGGAAAGAGAATTGGACTTACTATCATAAGACATAAGTCACCCGCACTCTGGCACTTAGTGGTTGTGCACATTGAATAAATCCCCCTGAACTTTGGTTTCCTCACCTAAATAATAGAATACTTACAATACCTTCTTTGCATTTCTCACAGGGTTGCTGAGAAGGTCGAGTAATAGAACATTAATGAAAATGTTTTCTCAAGGAGACAGGAGCATAGTGGGAAGGAATGAGAGCTCTGGACTCAAGTTCCCTGGTTTCACAAACTGGCTCAACCACTGGGATCCAGGTGATTTGGGTAAGTGACATAATATCTCAAGGAGTCAAGCTACTAGTGTGTAGAGGTACCTACCTCAAAGAGCTGTTGATGCCATTGACTAAAATATTCCATATCAAGTATTAGGTCTGAAGCATGGTGAGCACTCTGTGGCTAGACATTCAATGTGAAAGCAGTTTGTTCAAGGGAGCTGAACTATTCCTGCCTTGCTTGGACAGTGGGCCCAGCACAGTACTCTGTCCAATTGTTGTACTTCTCTCCTTCTGTTGTTGGAAGGTGTGTGTGTTGATCTACTTTATATGTTCTTGCAGTAGAGTGGATTGTCTTGAGACTTTGGTTTGGGAATTGATGCAGGGGAAGACAGAGCTTTGTCTTATCTGGTTCAAGCGTCCTTAGAAGCCTCGCATAAGAAGGAGCCCCAAAGAGGATCCAACCTAGCTCAATGGAGATTTATCCCAGGCTTTGGAACCAGAAACCTCAGCTAATAATAAGGTGTTATTTTGCCTTGCTTGGATTGTGTATTTACCACTCTCAAATATCACGCAAGAGGAGGTTGTCTAGAAATGGAAATTTGTGTATTTCTAAATTCCCTAGGCAAAGCCACTACTAATATTTTCCCTTACAAATAGCTCATTATTTGGAGTTCCAGCATCTCCAGTACTTCCCATGTGCGTTTCTCTCCCCTGAAACTCTCTTCTTCTCCTCCTAAATTGCTTATTTCCTGACCAATTATTATTCATCCTTCAATACTCACATTGAATGAAACTTCATATATGAAGCAGTTTTTAGCACTGTAGTACTTCTATGATAGCTTTTATATTAGTTTCCAGGGGTAAACCTGCCAATTACCATGCAAAAACATTTCCCTCCTCATTCCTTAATTACAGAATCCAGAATTTATTTAGAAATGCAATAAAACTGGCTAAAAGATGGCATTCCTGAGCTTCGCTTGCAGAATGTAGCCTGTGACTACATTCTGACAGATGAGATCTAAGCAGAATTGTGTTAAATTTGGGAGAAAACCGCATCAAGGACACTAAGTTGGGAAGTGTGCTGTCATGCTTTTTCTGCTTTCTTCTTCCTGCCCCTCCAGATCACAGACGCAAACATAAGAGAGCTGCCTCAGTTATCTGGAACATGAAAGAACCTCCAAGATGGTAGCCAGCACTAGGATGCTGAACAGAAATGTAGAAGGGGCTAGATGTCCTTAGAGCTGCTGAATCACTCTATTCTCCAGGTTGCTTTTATGAGGGAGACTCTTTTTTACATACGATGCTAGTGTTCCAATATTGGGTATAACGTTAACAGCTAAATTAAAACAGATACAATTCCCCTTGTTCATTCTATCTCCACATCCTACGTTTCCCCAATGACACCTCTTTCGTTAAAGAAACTCCATACGAAAACGTTGAGTTTGGAAGGGTCATTCTTAATGAATTTCTCAAATCCATCGTAATTAGTTTCATATTTAGAAGATTTAATATTTTGTGAATTTAGTTTTCATCTAATTCCTGGCATTAGGTGCTAGAGGGAGACAGTAAAGCTGGAAGAGGGAGGAGGGACTCATACCTTCCCACTTGCATTCTCTTCCTGTCAACAACATCCCAGAAATGACTCTTTCTCCTGCTGTCAGATTGGTTCTTATCTCCAGCATTTCATGGGTACTCCCAGAACAAGCCTCACATGCCCACACAAAGGTACATAAAACTATTGAGCAGGGGTGTGTGTGTGTGTGTGTGGTGTAGGGGGTGGAGGGGCAACAGTCTAACAATTTGTGATTTAATAAATCCCAAGATAATTCTGATGCACACCCAAGTTTGTACACTCGTGTCCTGCCTACACAATTACTTCATATTTTTCTCTATACACTTCTGCTTAATATCCTCTACACTTTTATTTAATTCTACTTGGTGTTATAAAAATTCTTACAGCTTGGCTATCTCTCAAAGTCTCTGAAATCCTGGTCAAATATCATCTGGCTGTTTGCTTTAAGGCTTTCTGGAAAGATATGATTCTGCGATTTCCCTTCATGTCATCCTTCGTGTCATTCTTCAAATTTCTTTCACTTCTCTGCTGTGTTGATTCCTTTATTTCCTGGACTCTTAGTTTATTGGAGCAGAAAATCAAGTAACTTCCTGAAAAGTGACACGTGGGCAGTGGGCAGTGATTTTTTGAGAACTTGAATATTTGAAAAGGTCTAATTCTATCTTACATTTTTACGATTATTTAACCAACTACAAAATTCTAACTTAGAAATAGCTTCCAGCAGAATTTTGAAACTGTTGTGTTCTATTTTCTGCTAAAATGGAATGTTGCTATTGAAAGGTCCAATGTTACTCTCAACCTGATGTTTTGTATGTAACTTCTTTTCCTCCCCTCACCTCTATTCTGTCCCCTACTCCTTCCTGTCTCTCTTCTTTTTCTCTCCTCAATCTTCTGAAATCTTATAATTATATATGTGGTGATTTTGTTCCAGTTATTCTTTCCAAAGTGAAGATTCATATTCTTCTGTTATATAATTTTTCTTGTGGCATATTTTTGACAATTTTCTCTTTTTAATTTTCTCTAATCTCTCTTTTTTTTTCAAGAATATCAATTAATTTGATGTTCTACTTCTTTCACTGGATGCTTGGAATATTTGCTCATATTGTCCGTTTGTCGTTATTAGTGTTTCTCCACATTTTGGGAGACTGAGATTACTTAAACTTCCAGCACTCTTACTGAGTTTTGGGGTACATACTCAAATATTTAGTTTCCAAAAATTCACTCCTGTTCTTGAGTATTCCAAATTACAATGCCTCCAGTTTTTGGAGATCTTTCCTGATCTCTTTGGGAGAGTAATGTGTTTTTAGGTTTTGTGATGCTCCATCAATTTTCTCTATTTTGTGTATATCTTTTTCCTGATAGTTTAAGACTTTATTTTCCATGTTCAGTGCCGTCTACAAATATGACTTATTCTTTTCTCTCTTTTTCTATTTAATAATGGATCACTAAAAAATAAAATGGGATGCTTTGTTTTCATGGGTGGGGTTTGTTGACTTCTTTTCTTCATCATGTGTTAATCAGTCAGAGGTATGGTATATTAATAAGAAACCACTAAACATCAATTCCTGGCTCTTCATTTTTTCCGCCAAGAAATTTTCTAATTCCAGTCTTGCAACCTGAACTATGGGAGCCCAAAAGGTGTAGTCAGCTGGTGCTAGGTCTCACCATTCAGTATCCAGATTTGGGCTTAGTGTCCCATTGGTCTCACTTTAGCTGTGTCTGATGTTCCAGATTCTAGATTTTCCCTGATATGCCTTTTTGTATATAATAAACCTCTGTCATATACACTGTGGATGAGCAGAAATTCCTTTTGTAGTGGGAGTTGTTGAAAGGAATTCTAGGAGTCTTATTTATGCACACACACACACATTTTTCAACTAGATCTCTTCTTTTCACTCCACAAATACTAAAGCCTCAAGGGTATTTTATACCATCAATTTTTGAGTTTATCTGGATTCTTGAGATCCAAAGAAGTTTTCATTTTTTTTTTTCTCCCCACATCATTCTGTTGTAGACAATTAAGTTTCAGCTTCTCTACTCTGCTAAGTTAGCAGGAGTTACCTTCCTTCCATTTTCCATCCTCTAAGCTTTCATTAGTGTCTCTCATCTGCTTTTGTCTCCTCTCCTATTTTCTTCTCCATGTTAGTTTATGCATTCTTTTGTTATTCCTGGTTCATTATAATTTAATTTTAATTCCTGGTAATATTGAAATTGTAACTGTAAAATCCTGGTTATTGTAATTTAGAAGAGAGGAAATAGTTATGTCTATTAAATCCACCATATATAGCCAAAAATCAATATTTTATTGTATATTTTATAAATTCCTGGTAGTAAGTCTTTGTTGCTAATTTTTAGTTTTATTGTATTCTACAATGTCCCACTTGGTGGAGGTAAACTTTTGCCTCTACATTGTTCCTTTAATTTGCAATAATCCTGACACTTGGTAAGAAATTTGAAACATCAGAGGACTTTCCGCTGTAGAAGCTTTACGCATTTTATTTTTAAATCACATCTTCCTATGCTATTTTGAGTATGCTCTTCTGAAAATAACAAAGAGAGCATGAATCACCATGGCTTCCATATTAAAGTTATGCTTTTAAATATTGTTTCTCCAGAATTAATGTTATTACCACCCCTGTGGAAGCACTCCTAGATGATTATTATTAGGTCTGAGCCAATGAGTTAAGTGTTGAGAAGTGGACATGTATTTTCTCTTCCAAATTTGGCACATGGTTCAGAATGCTATTTATCTGATGGGAAAAGAGGCTCCAAATTTTGGCAGTCACCATCTCTTCCATCTTTCTCGTTTGCCAAAAATATCTCTATTTACTTTCGTTCCAATGTCTAACACGTTTATAATTAATTTTTATGATTTTTCTTAGGTATAATCTTTTGACAATCCTACCACAGAGACAAAAAGTGAGCTTGTTTACCCAATATCGTAGACATGCTTCCCCTCCTCCATTATACCCATTTAGATATGTCCCTATTTTTGTTGGTAAATCAACATACATTTTAAATTCTGAAAATTTATTTGTTGCTCTGATTAACTTGGTGTATCACGACTACATTTACCACCTGTCAGCAATGGGGTTTCTGTGTCCATTTCGGAATTGCCAATTATTTTGACATGAAATATACTACATCTGGCATCCTCTCATGATGTGCTCTATGTGATTGGTGCCAATTTGCTTTATTTGCTGATTTGGTTTCTTGGCAGTTTGGGGGTTAGGAGAGGGAACTGTCATTATCTTGTTATTAAACAACCATCTTTTCTGGAACTCAAAATACAATCATACTAAAAATATTACTATTTATACCATATATCTTTCTACGTAGGTATCCGCATACTTTATGTGATGTTATTCATATACTAACATATACTTATGTTTTTAATATCTGTGTATTATTTAATAACATCTACTTAGGGAAAAAGAAAGGATAAATCTTAATTGCTCTATCAAGAGGTACAATAAAGCAGTTATACATTAATCCAGAAATTCGTGAGCAAACAATACTTTGTGAGAAATATTTTTGGTACTTTCAAGAGGAAAAAGGCCATTAAAATAAATATCCAAATACAATTAGCTAAGTACATAACAGCAATTGTATTAGTAATCAAATTAAACTGTAGGGCTGCCAGTTACTAGAAAAATGTCACAAGTTATCTCCAGTGAAGAGCAACAGTAAAAAAAAGTCTTGAACTTTCAATATGAAGTTGATTTTTGTAAAAATAAAGTTAATGTTAATGTTTGTTACATAGAAGTTTATATTAAAATTTTAAAAGTAAAGTTGGTAATTAAAACATCACCAATTGGGGCCGGCCCCGTGGCTTAGTTGTTGAGTGCTCCCACTCCGCTGCTGGCGGCCCGGGTTCAGATCCCGGGCGCGCACCGACGCACGGCTTCTCTGGCCATGCTGAGGCCGCGTCCCACATACAGCAACCAGAAGGATGTGCAGCTATGACATACAACTATCTACTGGGGCTTTGGGGGAAATAAATAAATAAATAAATAAATAAATAAATAAAAAAGAATATTCTGTTCACTTATTAAAAAAAAAACACCACCAATTAATAATTAAAGAATATTACCTTTTTGGCAAATGCATAAATATTACCAGCTGGGAGAAATTATTTTATTGAATATAATATTTCAGAAATTAACCTGGAAATTTTAAATACTGGTGAAATCCTTGATTCATATCTGAACCCATTAGTTTTTGTGTCTGTTTTCATTCACAGTTAATTCAATGGCTGTTTCTCAATAAATGTAATTTATTTTCCATGTAATTTTTTTTTTGTAAGAGATGATTCAGCTTTAATTCCTTTCATTCTCTTGTGATATAACGTGATATTAGAGATGTGCATTTTCTCAGAAATGCTTTATTATTTACGTTATATGTCTCCCTTTCAGGTGCTAACTTTTATTAATCAAAATAATCAAGATACTCTAGAAATATGTACTGACCAGTGTTGGTGAGCCAAACAGTGATCAAAAATACCCTAAAATATCCTATGTCACAATAATGTGATAATAGTGCTAATTCTGAGCAAACTATTTTTAAGAGATAGATGTCATGTGAATATGTAACAAACAAAAGGCAAAGCATCCCTGTATTGTCACATTCAAATACCAATTTCCTCCATAGGAATGTTGACGCAACTGTGTATTAGAGACTTTAAGGAAACACTTAGGTGAAAATATTCTATATTACGGACAAAATAATATTACACATGATCTAGATCATGCAAGCATAAATTTAAGCATTTATCTTGCTTAAATGCTCACTTTAGTCAATTAATAGATGGTCACTAGCTGGCTGTATTTTTTGTCTCTAGGAGGGAACAAGACATTAAACACACAACGTACACACACATCACTTCTGCTTCTTAGCCTCATTTCTTTGTATTTACAATTCAAGGCTGTTTTAGTTTTTAAATACAGGATTCCTTTAGGTCAAATTACCCACCATATCCTTTGTCCCATGGAATATTTTTCATCTCTGTGTTGTATTTTTATTGTGTTGCATATAGTATTACTAGTCCTTTATCTTTGATCAAGAAGTAATATTAAACATCTATGTTTCCTTTTTCTGAAAAGGTTTGCACTCAGATATTACTTCGCTTCTCCCTCACTTCATTCTAGTACCTGAGGAAATGGCTCCTATCAGAGAAATGTTCCCTGATCCTGATGACCTTATCTGAAATAGCACCTCCCTCCTTTCGGTCTCTACCAGGTACTACACTGTTTTATTTTTCTTTGTAACACCATTACATAGTATTTGAAATATTACAGGTTTATCTATATACTGTTTGTATCCCTCACACGCACACACATCTAATTTTAAGGACAATTAGATCAGAGAATTTATTTTATTCATTATTATATCTTCAGCACTTAGAAGAATGTCTGATATGAAATAGATCACAATGAATATTTATTGTGATGAATAAAGGAGAGGATGCATCTACCTCCCGTTTCACTCCAAAGTCTATTGAAATGACATAAAAGATGTAAACAAGAGCAATAAATTCACAAAGAAAGGCAACAGAAAAAAGAAACACTAATGACTGTCTGGAAAATAAACAGCATATAAGACAGAATTGATAGATACAATGGAGCAGAGAAAGCAGCAATCCAAAAATAATACATACCAAAAATCAAACTAACAAACAAGCGTACTGCACACACAGGAAAAGGCAACTATAAATGTCAGACCATTTGTTTTTCCTGCACAAATTATCCAAACTATGGATGAAAAGAGTCCTGGGACAAATACTAAGGTAAATATTAACTACTTCAAAAAAACTGTGCAATTGGGGAAATTCTCCTTAACAAAATAGGTGGAGCATATGTCCCCAGGCTAAAGACGTAAAGTAGAAAAACCACTCTACTAACAAAATTAATTTCTGCCCCTAATAGTGTTGTCACATGAGTGTGGTGAACAAAGAATGAAGAAGCCTAGAGTTCTTGGAAATTGTTATCTGCAAACGTATTGAAGGATCATATGTGTTGTAGAGAGAAATGTTGAGAATGGAAGAAACAAGAAAACCTAGTAAACAGAAAACTTAAGACATGACAAAATATATATTCATTGATTGTAATATACGTAAGCGGATTAAATTCACTATTAAAAATGCCATAGTTATTTGTTTTTGGAAGAAGCACTCATGAATGAAAAGAAGAATTAATGAACTAAAGATAGATCAGAAGAAAACATGCGGCCTGAAGCACAGGGAGGTGAAATGAAACAAAATATAATTGTGTTACCTTGTAGGATGAAGAGGAGTTGAATTTCATGGATGTGGGAGTAAAGCAGAAGAGAGACGAAGGAAATGTGCAGCAAAGGAAAAGTGACCAAGAAATTTGCCTCGTCCTCAAATTGCTGCTATTATAACATACTCAAACATATTTAAAATGATTTGTTTTAGAGCTAGAATAAACCACTAGGGATAATTACTACAGCTGGTTTATTTTTTAAATAAAGGAAACTATTTATATATTTTATATGCAATTTCCAAACCCGATATAATATTGTAGTGATTTTCAGTATCAAAATCATTCAAATCAATCTATCAGAGGCACCTTGCTTGAGGTAAAATGACTCTGATTTTTAACAAATTTTGGTAGAAAAAAGAATTTTCTTTAGGGAAAAAACCCCAACAAACTCTTAGATGCAACTTTTCATCTTCGCTGGGGTATATATGTTAAAAAAAAGTGATCTATTTGGTTATCTTAATAACTTGATGGAAACTTTATTCTGAACTAATAAAGCTTGTCCCCATGTGTTGCATTGTCATTTCAAATATGCCATTACCACTTAAATGGAAATTCCTGCCAATTACTATCATCTTCTCCATCTTCATAATTTTATGAAATTAATCAGATTTATAAACTATCACATATATTACAGAAGTAAGATTTAATGTCTAGATACATCATCATTTTTGAAAAGTAAGTGAAAAGCAATGGAAAACAATAAATGACATATAGAGAAAAATAATGCATCTTCCAACATTCTAGTTATTTATTTATTTTATTGTGAGGAAGATCAGCCCTGAACTAACATCCATGCTAATCCTCCTCTTTTTGCTGAGGAAGATCTGCTCTGAGCTAACATCTATTGCCAATCCTCCTCCTTTTTTTTTCCCCAAAGCCCCAATAGATAGTTGTATGTCACAGTTGCACATCCTTCTAGTTGCTGTATGTGGGATGCGGCCTCAGCATGGCCTGAGAAGCGGTATGCCGGTGTGCGCCCCGAATCCGAACCTGGGCCGCCAGTAGTGGAGTGCACACACTTAACAGCCAAGCCACAGGGCCGGCCCCTAACATTCTAAATTACTTTGAAGACTAAGGAGAACTGGCGTTTAGAGGTGACTGTTCAATTTCAAATTGATCCTTCCAGATAGTATTAAAATAATAATACAAGAGAAAGGAAAGTCATCTCTGTACCAGATGACAAAAAAGTAAAAAAAAAAAAAAAAAAATTTAGTTGTTTAAGCAACTCATCCAATTAAATGATTCATACAATACTTTATTTGGTTGAGCATTCATTAAATTACCTTCCCAATGCTTCAGTGGCATCTTTGTCATTTGTGCAGTGTCCGAAATCAGTGTGCGAGGATGTCACCTGAAGGAAGCGAATTAATTAAGAGCTTTTAATGAGCATAACAGCCTGTTCATTTCTCTAAGAAACTTTATAGTCTCTTTGTATACACTGTTACAGCCAGAAAATTTTTAAAGAAAATCATCAAGATGCTTCTTACTCTATTTCATTGTTGCTTTACATTTATTCCTGATATTAGTGATTTAGATCTTAAATTGCTGAGGAAAGACATTCAAACTTATGGAAAGTATGTATTCAAACATCACACAAACCAGCATCAAGCACTTACGTTAGTGGAGGGAAAACAATATTAAAAGCTGAACTCTGCAATTAAGGTGATGTCAGCAAGATGACAGAATAGGAGGTCTCTTGCTTATATTCCCCCTCAGCAACATAATAGTTTGGCAGCCATCCACAGGCAAAAGTGCCTTTGTGGGAACATTGGGACCCAGATTGGAGACTGTGAAACTCCAGTGGAGTCCAAGACTAAGGAGAGCCATTTTGAGAAGGCAGGCTATGCCCACGTGGCTGACTCACTGACCATGGTCCTGGCTATACACCAAGAAATAGCTTCACACCCCTGTGAAATAGGCCACAGCCCTGTTTGGCCATGGTCCTGCCACTAGCATCATGTAGCAAAGGACCTGGGAGGAATCACACCCACCCATGCCTCAGGTAACAGGCATGCTGACTTTGGTCCCAGCTGTGGACTCTAAAGTGGCCTATGACCCAGCTCCAGCCCCTGGAGGCAAGACCGTGGAACTTGGTCTGACAGGACATTCTGAAATGGCCTTGTAACTGGGTTCCAGCCCCCCTGAGTTGCAGTCTGCTAACAGTCCTGGCCCAGGGACCTGGAAGGAGACACTCATATCAGCATCCCAGAGATGGAATAGCCCTATACTCAGCTTCAGCACCTCCAAGCTGTAGTTCACGGGTCTTATTGTCCCAGGGTCTTGCAGGGAGCCAGGCCCTTCAGTGTCCCTGGAGGCAGGCCAGTCAACCTCAGTATAATAGTAGATTCTGAAATGGTCATGTGACTTGACTCCAACTCCTCCCAGCCGTGGTCCACAAGCAGTTCTGCCTACCCAGAGACTCGCTGGAAGACATGCCTTTTCATGCTCCTGGGGAGAAGCCAGCCAACCAGAGTGTGAATGCATATCCCAAAATATCCCTATAATTCAGCCCTCGCCCCTCCCAGCCATGGTCGTGGAACAGTTCTGCCCACCCAGGACTGGTTAAAGACACACCCATCTGTGCCTCTAGACACAGGTCTGCAGACATCAGTCCCAACTTTGGACCCTGAAGCAACTCTGAGACTTGGTTCCAGCCCCTCTCAGCCACAGTTCAGGACCAGTCTTGTGTGCCCAGGGACCCATCCAGTCACCAAGCAGGAGCCCTCCCAGGGATCCGGGGGGAATCTATACCTGTCTGCACACATGGTAACAGACCTGCTATCTGCAGACCCAACTGTGGACTTTGATACAGACACTTATCCAAGCATCACCCTACTAAACAAGGTCCTAAAGGCAGCTCTATCCACCCAGAGACTAGAGAGGATTCACCTCTTCCCGAGTGTCTGGAAACAGGCTTGCCAACTGTGGATTGCACTGCAGTCCCAGCAATAAAAAGCCATAAGTCTATATGACTTGGATCCAATCCAGCACAACTATAATTTTGGAGCTAATCCCATCAGCAAAGGGAACTGACAGGAGAACGACTTTACCCACCAAAATCAGTCTGTAAAGACTGGAAGAGATATTTGCTCCTTCAAAGCACAGACATCAATGCAAAGCTACATGGATCACAAAAAATCAGGCAAATATTATGGCATCAAAGGAAACTAATAAAGATCTAGTAACTAACCACATAGAAATGGAGACCTAAAAATTACCTAACAAAGATACAAAATGGTCATTTTAATGAAACTCAGTGAAATACAAGAGAACACAGATAAATAACCAGAGAAAATCAGGAAAACAATCCATGATCAAAATGAGAAGTTTAATAAATAAATAGAAACCATAAAAAAGAGCCAAACAAAAATCCTGGAACAGAAGAGTATGATTACAGACCTGAAAAATTCAATAGAGATCTTCAACATCAGACTTAATCACACAGAAGAAAGAATCAGTGGATCAAATGATCTGAGGACAGATCATTTGAAATTACCACTAAGAGGAACAAAAAGAAAAAAAGAATGGAAAAGAGTGAAGAAAGGCTGTGTGAATTCTGGGACCATCATCTTCAAGCAAATGAACATTCACATCCTGGGAGCCCCTGAAGAAGAGAGAAGGAAAGGAGCAGTATGTTTATATAAAGAAATAATAGCTGAAAACTTGCCAAATCTTGGGAGAGATATGGATATTCAGGTACCAAAATCTCAAAGGACACCAAGAAAGATCATCCCAAAGATTACTCCAAGACACATTATAATCAAAATGTTAAAAGTCAAAGATAAAAAGAGAATTTGGAAGCAGCAAGAAAAAAATGACTCATTACATGTAAAGGAACCCCCTATCCCCGTATAAGGCTATGAGTAGATTTCTCTGAAGAAATTTTTTAGGCCGAGAGAGTGGAATGATATATTCAAAGTGCTGAAAGAAAAAAAGCTGACAACAAAGAAGACTATACCAGGAAAATGGTCCTTCAGAAATATGAGAGAGATCAAGACATTTCCAGACAAACAAAAGCTAAGGGAGTTCGGCACCACTAGATTGGCCTTATGTGGAATGCTAAAGGGAGTTCTTCAAATTGAAATGAAAAGATGCTATGTAACAACGTGAAAATATGTAAAAGTAAAAAATTCACTGATGAAGGTAAATATATAGTCAGATTCAGAATATACTAACACTGTAATGGTGGTGCAAAATAATTTTTATCTCTAGTATAAAAGTTAAAAGACAATATTATTAAAAATAACTACAGCTACAATAATTCGTTAATGGGTACACAATATAAAAAGATGTAAAATGTGACATCAATAGCATAAAATGTGGGAGGAAGAGAAGTAAAACTACAGAGATTTTGTATGCAATTGGAGATAAGTTGTATCAGCTTAAAAAAAGCTGTTAGATCTGTAAGATATTTTATGTAAGCTTCATGGTAACCACAAAGAAAAACCTCTAGAAAATACATAAAAGAGAAAGAGAAAGTAATTAAAGTATACCACTATAAAAAATAAATAAAGGAAGACAGCAAGAGGACGAAATGAACAAAGGAACTACAAAACGGTCAGAAAACAATTTAAAAAATGACAGTTGACAAAATGACATTATCAATAATTACCTTAAATGTAAATGGATTAAATTCTCCAATCAAAATACACAGAGCGGCTGAATGGAAACAACAACAATATCCAACAATATAATGCCTACAAGAGACTCCTTTTAGCTTTAATGACACATATAGATTGAAAGTAAGGGGATGAAAAAAGAAATCCCCTGCAATAGTAATTAAAAGAGAGCATGAGAGGCTATACTTATATCAGATAAAATAGATTTACAGTCAAAACTGGTCACAAGAGACAAGGTCACTATATAGTAATATAGCGGTGAATTCATTAAGAGGATATAATAATTGTAAATATATATGTGACCAATATTGTAGCACCTACTTATTTAAAGCAAATACTAACAGAATTGAAGGGAGAAATAGACAGAAATACAATAGTAGAGGATGTCAACACCTCACTTTCAACATTGGACAGAACATCCAGATGAGAAATCAATGAGGAAACAGTGGACTTAAATGTCAGACCAAATGGACCTGACAAACATATATGGAACATTTCGTTCAATAGCACTAGAATATACATTCTTCTCAAGTGCACACAGAAGATTCCCCAAGATGGATCATATTTTGGGCCCCAAAGCAAGTCTTAAGAAATTTAATAAGGAAGAAATCATATCAAGTATCTTTTCTGACCACAGTTTTACAAAACTAGAAGTCAGTAACAGGAGGAAAATTATAAAATTCACAAATACATAGAAATTAAACAACACACTTAAGAAAAACCAATAGGCTGAAGAAGAAATCAAAAGGGAAATTAAAAAGGGTCTTGAACAGGTTTTATATCAATTAAAGCTCAATAACTCTGGAAGACAAAGGAAAAAAGAAATAATTACTGAGCACTAGCACATGATACTCATAAAAACAAAACAGAAAATATATATTTTGAGACAAAAATTGGAAACACAATATAGCAAAATTTATGGGATGCGGCAAAAGGCAGTTCTAAAAGAGAAGTTTATTGGGATAAATGCCTACCTTAAGAAAAAAGAAAAATCTCAAATAAAAAACCTAAATTTACTCCTCAAGGAACTAGGAATAGAAGAACAAACTAAGCCCACAGAAATAATCAAAAAATGATCCAAAAAAATAGAACAGAAAAAAATCAAAAAAATTGAGTCGGTTTTTTGAAAAGATAAATAAAATTGGCAAACCTTTAGCTAGACTAACCAAGACCAAAAAAATAGACGACAGACAAAATAATAAATAAAAGAAGAGAAATTATAATTGATACCACAGAAATACCAAGGATTATTAGAGACTACTATGAACAATTATATACCAACAAATTGGATAACTTAGAAGAAATGGAAATATTCTTAGAAGCATACAACCTACCAGGGCTGAATCATGAAGAAACAGAAAATTTGAACAGACCAATAACAATGAAGGAGATTGAAGCAGTAATCAGAAATCTCCCAACAAAGAAAAGCCCAGGACCAGATGGCTTCACTGGTGAAATCTACCAAATATTTAAAGACGAATTAACACCAATGCTTCTCAAACTCTTCCAAATGGTTGAAGAGGAGGAAACACTTTTGAACTCCTTTTACAAGGCCAGTATTACCCATATACTAAAGCAGATAATGACACTACAAGAAAAGAAAATTACAGACCAATATCTCTAATGAATATATGTGCAAAAATCCTTAACAAATACTAACAAACCAAATTCAGCAGCACATTCAAAGTATCAAACACCATGATCAAGTGGGATTTATTTCTGGGATGCAGGGATGGTTCAACATATGCAAATCAATATATGTGATATACTACATTAATAGAAAAAGATAAAAATCATATGATCCTCTCAATAGGTGCAGAAAAGCATTTGACAAAATTCAACCATCTTTCATGATAAAACTTGAAACAAATTTGGTATATGAGGTACATACCTCAAAATAATAAAGAACATATGTGGCGAGCCCATAGCCAACAACATACTCATCAGGAAAAGGTTGAAAGCTTTTCCTCTAAGATCAAGATCCTGTAATTAAAGCCACACATATATGTTCAACTAATCTATGACAAAAGTGCCAAGAATACACAAGTGGAGAAAGGATAGTCTCTTCAATAAATGGTGTTGGGAAAACTGGATTAAAACACATTTAAAAAAGTGAAATTGGACACTTACACCATGCACAAAAATCAAATCAAAATGGACTAGAGACTTAAACTTAAGACCTGAACCAAACAAGTCCTTGAGGAAAACACAGGGAAAAAGATCCTTGACATTGGTCTTAACAAGGATTTTTTTTTTTTTTTTTTGGATATGATACCAAAAGCATAGGTAACAAAAGCAAAAACAAGCAAGTGGAACTACATCAAACTAAAAATCTTCTGCACAGCAAAGGAAACCATCAACAAAATGAAAAGGCAACCTACAGGACGGGAAAAAATATTTTCAAACCATACGTCTGATCGACAGATACTATGAAAACTAGATAAGGAATTCATACAACTCGATAGCAAAAAAACTTAATCCAATTCAAAAATAGGCAGAGGAACTGAACAGACAGTTTTGCAAAGAAAACACACAAACGGCTACCAGGTACATGGAAAGGTGCTCAGCATCTCTAATCATCAGGGAAATGCAAATCAAAACCACAGTGAGATATGACTTCACACCTGTTAAGATGGGTATTATCAAGAAGATAAGAGGAAACAAGTGTTGGTGTGCTTGTGGAGAAAAGGGAACTCCTGTAAACTGTTGGTGGGAATGCAAATTGGTATAGCTATTATGGAAAACAGGATGGTGGTTCCCCAAAAAATTATAAAAAGTTGAACTACCATACAACCCAGAAATCCCACTATTGGGTATGCATCCAAAGGAAAGGAAATCATTATCTCAATAAGATATCTGAACTCCCATATTCATTGCAGCATTTTTCACAATATTCAATATATGGAAACAACATAAGTGTCCATGGATGGATGAATGGATAAAGAAAATATGGTATACATATTATTCCATATACAGTGGAATAATGTTCAGCCATGAAAAAGAAGGAAATTCTGCCATTAGCAACAATATGGATTAACCTGGAAGACACTATGCTAAGTGAAATAAGCCAGAGAAAGTAAAATACTGTATGATCTCACTTGTATGCGGTATGTAAAAAAACCAAACTCAGAACCAGAGATTAGAATGGTGGTTACCATGGGCTAGGGGGTGGGTGAAAACAGGGAGATGTTGGTGAAGGGTATAAACTTTCAGTTATGAGACAAATAAGTTCTAGCAATCTAATGTATAGCATGGTGCCTACAGTTAATACTGCATTGTATACTTGAAGTTTCCTAAGTAGATCTTAAGTGTTCTCACCATGCTAAAAAAAAAAAAAAAGTAGCTATAAATATGTAAGGTGATGTATGTGTTAATTAGCTTGATTGTGATAATAATTTCACAATGTGTACATGTATGAAAACATCACATCGTACAACTTAAATATATATATAAGTTTTATTTGTCAATTATACCTCGATAAAGCTGGAAAAAATCATGTTCTGATGCCTTATTGTTTTTATAATATCTGGAAGCTTAGTTCAGGAGCAACTTCTGAACACTTAGTCTATATCTTCCTAATAGAATATTTTAATTCTATATCTTTTTTAAAACGTGTATATACATAATATATATGTCATATTATGTATATATGTATATGTATATGTAATATGTATATAATGTATATGTAATGTGAGATATATATTATTTGTATACACATTTATCTTGGAATCATAGTGTGCAAGAAGAAATATTTCCAGAAGACTCACTTGAGGGTACTTAGAATCCCAAATGATATATGTGTATCAACAGTGATTATAGGGCCCATCACAAATCCTCCCCACAGTGGCCAAAGGAGAATTTGTGATAGAATTTATGATATAATTTTTGTCAACAATCATATGTCTCTTAACCGGTGGATTTATTTCACTCTACTTTATGAAAACCCAAAATTATTGCCTAAAGATATTTGAAAATAATTTCATGTGAGGAAAATATCGTTGAATATCATAATACCACATCTGCAATCTTAGCTATGAAATGTCTTAGCTACAGTGGACTTCGATTTCCTCATCTTTAAATTGGGATCCTGCAAAGAATAATTTTTAAATTTTGCATTTAATTCTGAACAAGATCAAAGCCTCCTATTTATTTATAATTTTCCTTCACATTATTTTGTTTTTCTCCATTCTAGAAATATCTAGACCTATCTAGTACACATATGTTTTTATTTTAAAAATATAAAGGATAACAAATAAATGATCATCCATTAGTCATCACAACCTGGCCTAATAAATATTTATTATTTTTGACCTGTTAACAAAATTATCTCTATAAGAGCAATAATGTGAATAGTGTGGTTTAACCACTTTTCTGCCTGTCTTAGGAAAATACACATGTTCTTCTATTTCTCATCACCACCACCTCCTCGCCTCCCCTACACACAGATGTACCAGACTAAGGAGTGAAAAATTGTTGAGAAGCCAGTGAGAACAGCAGGAATGATGATCAGTAAAAGAAACCTGAATCCTGATCAAACAAAGATACTCCTGATGTCCTCATCGAGCACTTTCTGACTGCTTTATACCCTTCTTAAATCATCGTTATTCGTATTGAGGCCAAATACAGAAAAGTCCTGATACTGAATGGATGATTAATATTGTATCAATATCTTTCTTTTTTAAGGCCGCTTCATTTTATGTGTAATATTTGATGATTTTTTTTTCTTCTGGAAGTTTTATAGTTTTAGCTTTTGTTTAAGTCCATGGTCTATTTTTATTTTACTATATAGGGAAAGGTAAGTGTTACATTTAATTTTTTTTTTTTTTTAGGTAAGAATGTCCATTTTTTTCCAGCACTATTTCCTCAAAGAATATTACTTTCCAATTTAATTATCTAGGCACGGTTTGTTAAAAAACAATTAATTGGATGTATGTGACCTTGTCTCTAGATTCTGTCTTTTCCTCTATTGATCTGTAGGAATATCCTATGCCAGTGTGAAAAACTTTTCATTGTTTTTTTGGAAGAAAAATTGAGAATATCAGATTTACATTTCTGTCATTTCCTTGTGTACTCAGAATTTCTTCCACTAACTTCTAAAGAGATTTTTTAAAAATAAGAAAAACATATATTCTTATATTTACCTAAATATTTGCCATTTCTGACACTCTCTATTCTTTTATGTAGATTCAAAATTTCATCCTTTGCTTAAAGTATTTCCCTTAGTATGTCTTACAGTGAAGGTATTTAGCTAATAAATATTCTCAGCTTTTTTGTTTGTCGGAAAAAGACTTTATTTTACCTTCATTTTTGAAAGATTTTTTTATTGTGTACGGAATTCGAAGTTGATGGGCTTTCTTATTTTTTTTCAGTGCTCTAAAGATGTTGTTCCATTGTCTCTAACTTGCGTATATTCTGATGTTAAGTCAGCTATCAATCATTCATTTTTTTATATATAAAATATTTTGATTTCTGGCTGCTGTAAAGTTTTTCTCTTTATTACTGGCTATATACACGTCAATTAAAATGCATTGCTGTGGTTTTCTTTATGTATGTTCTGCTTGGGCTTCATTCAGCTTTGTAGATTTGTTGGTTTGTATTATTATCACATTTGGAAAACTTTTGGCCATTTTTTCTTCAAATATTTTTTTACACCATGCTTCCTTATTTTGTGACTCCAGTTATACATATTTTAGAGAGTTTGATACTGTCCCACATGTCATTAATCTTCTGTTCATTTTTTTCAGGATTTTTCTCTCTGTTTCATTCTGTATAGTCTGTATTGGTATGTCTTCAATTGCACTGATATTTTCCTATTAGTGTTAATTCCTTTTAGTGCATTTTTAAATCTCAGATATCATATTTTTGTCTCCAAAATTTTATTTGTATCTCTTCAAGATCTCTTATTTCTCTCCTTATCATATTTATGTTTTTATCTACCTTCTTGATTTATTTTAGGGAATTGGCCCAAATGATTGTGAGGGCTGAGAAGTCTGAAATTTGTAGGGCAGGCCAGCAATATGGAAACTCAGGAAGCATTTCTACATTAAAGCCCTGATGCAGAATTCTTGCTTCTTAGGAAACCTCAGTCTTTACTGTTAGTGCTTCCAACTGAATGTAGGAGGCCCATCCACATTATCGAGGATAATTTCCTTTACTTAAAGTTAATTGATTATAAATATTAATCACACCTACAAAATACCTTCACAGAAATATCTAGACTAGTATTTGACCAAATATCTAGGCACTGTAACTTAGCCAAGTTGACATGAAATTGACAATCACAGGTACTTTCTTCTGTTTGAGTTTGCTTTCCTGCATTATGCCCTGGGAATTGCTTCTAGACAATATCTAATAAAATTGATAGGCCCACTTTGTATTTACCTTTTTCTCACGGATTAGAGTTCTGCGTTGCCTACTGTCTAATGTCTGAAAAGTATTTTTTCATAAGTTTTGTCTTGTTTTCTAGCTGTTTAGGATGGATAAATAGATCATTGTTCCTGTTTACTTTTTGTGTTTTTCATTGTTACTCCTGTGCATTTTTCCAATTTTTAAAAAGGTAGATCAATAAAGAAGAAAATAAAGATGTAAATATTAATATAGACATTACAACTTAGAACAACTTGATGAATACACATATTAAAATGATCTATGGAAACTAGGCTATAAATCTGTTTGGGCTTAGAGAATTGAATCTGTGTGATTGCTTTAGTTACACAATCTTTCACTCCATAAAAAGGGAAAGAGTGTGAAAATTTTTCATTTTTACAAAAGGGATCTCTCAGTGATATAATTTAAGTTTCCAGAACAGCCATAAAATATTTTCTGTATAAAATTTGAGTATTTTCCAAGGGAAAATAAAAGACAGAATTGTATAACTTGTTATTCTTTTTTTGAGAAGCTTGAAGCTTGAACACTGATCACAGAATTGATGAAAAGTATTAAGCTTTCTGTTTGGTAAAGAAACAAAATGTTTTATTGGGAAAAGAATCTCTTCATCAAATGGCATTATTTTACAATCCATAATTTCACTGGCACACAATCTGAGGAGTGGTGACTTATGCTGCATAGCAAATATTTTGCTTCACAGTCGGATTAAGCTTCTGGTATACAAAGTACGAAACAATCCATCTTGAGTGGTAAAAATATGAGGTCAATGTGTTTGATGGATGTTTTATACTCTTTATCTGTGGAACTCCATTACACTGCGAGGAAATTACTATTTGATTGAACATTATCTTGTGAACTATTATGTTGATTTTAATAGACAACTGAAGTTAGTGCTGCTAGAGTATCAACAACGTGTAAAGCAGAAAGAATACTACCATGCAAGTAAAAATGCAATCAAATGCCTACTGAACAATATTTACTCACAGAGAACAGTTAGTTATTTCCCCATTTGCTAGTTTCAGTTTTGACTAAAATCTCAGATAATTTTTATGTGAACGAATTGTGTTTCATGTTTACTGCAAAGAAAGAGAAAATATATGAATGTTTTAAATTCATACTGATGTACAACTGATTTTCAGAGAAAGGTACTCACACTTTTAAAACGGGAGAAAGGATAGGGAAAAACATGACAGCACAAATAACTTCATTATGTGATAGTTCTTCTAAAGATCACTTCTATTATTTTGAGTGGGTTGCTCCAAAAGCATATCTGAAAAATATACTTAACGTCTTTAATATGCTGACATTATTACACTAGCCCAAACATGATTTTAATATTGAAGTTTTCTTATTAAAGCAAACTATGCTGAAAGGCATTTGCTAGCCAAATTTATATTTTTCCTGACACACAAAAATTTCTTTGCTGGCTGAGAATTACACCAAATATATATTTGGCATATTTTAAGAAATATTCAAATGCCGTAAAAAAACATGAAAGAAAGGTCTTCCATGCTGAATAAAATAAGAGAGCAATAGGAATATAATCACTCTATCTCCCAAATTGAAACAGTCAACCTCCTTTCTGTACCTCCACTCCCACCTCAGATATTAAATATGACATATTAAAACAGTATGGTGTTGGGCCGGCCCGATGGCTTAGCAGTTAAGTGCACGGGCTCCGCTACTGGCTGCCCAGGGTTCAGATCCAGGGCATGCACCTAGGCACTGCTTCTCCGGCCATGCTGAGGCCACGTCCCACATACAGCAACTAGAAGGACGTGCAACTATGACATACAACTATCTACTGGGGCCTTGAGGAAAAAAAAAAAAGGAGGAGGATTGGCAATAGATGTTAGCTCAGAGCCGGTCCTCCTCAGCAAAAAGAGGAGGATTAGCATGGATGTTAGCTCAGGGCTGATTTTCCTCACAAAAAAAAAAAAAGTATGGTGTTAGCATAAAGACAGGCATATATATATATATATACATCCATAGAACAGAATAGAGAGTCAGAAATATATCCATTCATACATGATCAGTTAATTTACGACAAAGGAGCCAAGAATATACAATGGGGAAAGGGTAGTCTCTTCAATAAATGGTGTTGGAAAAATTGGACCATCACATGCAAAAGAACAAAACTGGATCACTATCTTACACCATACACAAAACGTAATTCAAAATCGATTAAAGACTTGAATGTAAGACCTGAAACTATAAAACTCTCAGAAGAAAACATAAGAGGTGAGCTCCTTGACATAGGTGTTGGTGATGAATTTTTGAATCTGATACCAAAAGCAAAAGCAACAAAAGCAAAAATAAACACATGAGATTATATCAAACTAAAAAGCTTCTGCACAGCAAAGAAAAACATCAACAAAGTGAAAAGGCAACCTACTGAATGGGAGAAAATATCTGCAAATCATATATCTGATAAGGAGCTAATATCCAATATATAGAGAACTCATACAACTCAATAGCAAAAAAACAAACAATCCAATTAAAAAGTGGGCAGAAGATTTGAATAGACATTTTTCCAAAGGAGACATACCGATAGCCAACAGGTACACAACAAGATACTCTACATCATTAATCATCAGAAAAATGCAAATCAAAACCACAGTGAGATATCACCTCACACCTGTTAGAATGTCTATTATCAAAAAGACTAGAAATAACAAGTGTTAGTGAGGATATGGAGAAAAGGGAACCCTTATGCACTGTTGATGGGAATATAAATTGGTGCAGCCACTATGGAAAACAGTATGAAGTTTCCTCAAAAAATTAAAAATAGAACTATCCTATGATCCAACAATTTCACTTCTGAGTATTTATCTGAAGAAAAATAAAACACTAACTCAAAAAGATATATGCACCCCCAAGTTCAATGCAGCATTATTGACAATAGCCAAGGTATGGAAACCATGTTAAGCGTCTATCAATGGATGAATGGATGAAGAAATTGTGGTATACATGTACAACAGAAAATTATCAAGCTATATAAAAGAATGAAATATTGCCATCTGCAATAAGAGGTTGGATCTTGAGGGCATTACGCTAAGTGAAATAAATTAGAGAAAGACAAATACTGTATGATCTCTCCTATATATGGAATCTAAAAAAATACATATATAAAGAAATGTATATATGTATGAACAAGCTCATAGATACAGAAAACAGATTAGTGGTTGCCAGAGATGGTGGTGGTGGGGAGGTGGGAGAAATAAATTTTACATTTAAATAAATTGAATTAAAAAATAAATAAATACGATTTAATAAAGGACTTATCCTTTGAAAGAGCAGAAATCTCTCTTCATTGAGGAATACTTCTTATTTTATGGATTTGTGTTCAATATAAAAATCAAGACTGCAATAAACAAAAAACTTAAAAAAAATCAAGAACTATCAAACATATATGTTTTACAGTGACTCATAATGTGGAACTAGGGTTGTATGCTTTATTATAAAAAAAGGAATAAGAAAAGAAAACAATGTCAAAGTTGAGCAACAACTCAAGCAATTCCTAGTTACAAAAACATATATCTCTTTCACTATATAGAATAATTTTTCTAATTAGTTTGTACATACTATCTTCTTAAAATCTATGACTGAGGACATAGAATTGGATTTCCATGTGTCCTAATCAACAATTTACAACCTGGTAAACTTCAAAGAAATATAAGGAGGCAGAATGCTGCTACTTGAAAAATCCCACAGGATCAGTCAGTCAGGGAAAGCGGGAAGCTTTCTTCGTCTGCTTACAATTTTGCATCTCCTTCCCCAACCAGCTTACCATCACTAGATGCAAAGACGTATATAATCATAGAAAGCTATTTAAGAAGCCTTACAAACTTTTCAACATAAATGATAAAGAACTGCTCTTTACAAATATGTACTCAGTCTTTCTCTTTCTCTGAATAGGAAATTTTAATTCTAACTGGATGTTTATTATACTAACACTTTCTGTAATTGTGTGAATTAATTAGAGATAAATTTGGCTTAAAATGACAATAACAATGATAAAACGGAGTTCAGAAGTTTCAAAATAATTGCTTACGATAACACCATCTAAGTAAATAATTAATTTTAGTTTAATTTGTATACATCCTGTAGCAGTTTTTTTTTTCTCTTCAGAATGTATTGATTATAGTGTATGTGCCTTGTCAGCCTGAATATGATTTGCTTAATTATATTTTTTAATGTTTTCATATGGTTGAACTTCTCCCTTGGTATGTGCAAGAACTGTAAACTTTGACAAATGTTCAAGACTGTAAAAAAAAGTAATGATCTTCCTATAATAATTACAATTGTGATGTAGGATGATTTTTAGCAATGACAATGCCCTGTGTTCCCATTCTTTCAAGGTTACAGGTATGATTTGAGTTTTTATGGATTGTTTTGCTGATAATTTCTATGGACACAGTGAGATTATTTATATAAGGCAAAATCTGAGGAAATTTGTTAACAGTACCTACTCGGAAGTGGATTTATGTCATAATCCTTGGTTAGGTTTGGAATTCAGGTAAAACTTCTACTTTAGGGTTTTCTGTTTGTTTAAAAACAAACTTGTACTGAGCCAAAGATGAAGGAATGATGTTGTATCACAGAATCTCCGTACGAAAACAAGTTAAATAAATCAAATCAAAAATAGTAGAATGCAGAAAAAAATATTAACAGAGATACAATGGTACTATTTCAAGTTTATACCATAATATTTGCAAAATGGTATGCTGAAGACACAAATCTTTGAGACCACTCAGAGTAGTGCTTAATACCACCCTAACCTCAATATTTGCTCTCAGAAGCAGTAATGAGAGAAAAATTTAAGTAGACAATTACTTTTTTTTAATAGCCATTAGTTTACAGAAGACTAGAATAAAAGGATGAGAACGAATGAAGGTCAAATCTAGGCAGAACACCTGCAATGGAAGTCATCGGTGGAGGTGGGAGTCAATTTATATAGCAGAACCGGTGAAATTATTTGGGGTTTTATAGATGTGGATAGTGACATGGTAGGAGGTTGTAAGCAGAGGGAATTGGAAGCTGACCAATAACTTTAAACTATCAATTAAAAGTCAAGATAAAATAATAATGTTGCTTCCTGTAAATTATGATGCATGTACCTTTCTGTTTTTTTAAAAAGTTATTTAAGGCAAAACAAAAGTAAATGCATGATACAAAGGATAGACATGGTCAAACATAATAATAAAGGTGAAATCAGAAAATCGGCAAAAGTTGCTTGAACATATCATGATTGCTTAAGTTTTAAAAAATCTATATAATTTTTGAAAGAGAAGTCTCTCAGAAATTAGCATTAAAGAATACAGAGAGAGAGGGAAAGCAAGAACATTCATGAAAATTAAAGGTTCAGTCTAGCAGTCCAACTTAAAAAGAGTCCCAGAAAAAGTGAACAAAGAAAATAGATGGGCAAAAGTTAGAAAAGAAAATATATAAGAAATGCCAAAAAATTATCAGGACTGAAAAGCATTAGTATTCAGATTGGAAGAACCTTCCAAACACTTGGCTTAATGAGAATATAAGATCTACACCAAGGTTATCACTGTGAAATTTTAGAACATAAACATAAAGAGATTCTAAAACTTCGAGTTAAAAAGAAAGCCACATGTAAAGGATATTAAGTAGAGTTTCAATGGTCTTCTCAGTAGCATTACTGGAAAACTGTAATTCACATTTTTTAAGGGATTGATTCTAAAATTTTCTCCTCTAACTCTACAACCAAGAAGCCAAAGTTTCTATGCCCATCCTGAGTGCCAGGATATGACCAACTGGGCTTTATAATTTTCCTCTCATCTACCTACAAAGAAGATAATCATTTAAGGTATCCACTACTTTGAGAATTCTACTCCTCAGTGTCTCAGAAAAAAGTGAAATGTTGGTCATGCTCTGATTCCATATCTAATATCACTTCATGTGCCACTGGCAGAAGTAAACAGAGTTCAGCACGTTTTGGTCTTGAGCACACTGCCAAAATCATACTCGCCCAAATGCTATTTTAACGGGTATCATCACCCTTTCTCTAAACTAAAGAATAAGTTACTTTCTTGGGGGAACGGAAGCGGAGGAGAGCTGATCTCTCTTTTCCAGTTGAGAATTTTCTTCAATGCAATAAGTTCCAGATGCACATGAATTGTCATGTTTCTCTCCTACTTCTTAGCTGAAAAAATGGAAAATTGGGACTGTACGCCCCAGTGCCTGCATGACACCCCTGAAAATATTTGAACCACTTAACAGCACTGATCAGTATATTAAATCATCTTATCAAATGAGAAATGGTCAACTTCAGCATAGGTAAATTTGACAGCCAGCTGTCCATGGATTTCCAATTTCTTTCTATACAGTTTAAATGACTATACACCCTGTGCGCAGAGTTGAAAGAAGATACGAGAACAACATACCTTAGTAAAAGAGGCTAAAACTCTCATGCTTCATGACCTCCCAATTTTACTAGAATTAAATATGTGGATAGTGGCCTATATTTAAACCAGCTAATGCAGACCACTCCCCTTTCCTCCTGATAAACCCGAAGTGGTACTGGAAACCATGCAACTACATTTCTACATCTGTTATTCACACATGCATTTAGAATGAATGTATTCACAAGCCTAAGTCTGTCTTTGTAATAAAGAAGGTGACTCATTACACCAAAAAGAAAAAACCTTGCTTTTAGAGAAGCTAGTAAAGAGAGTTTACTAGTTACCAAGCATTGTTTCCTTTCAGTCTCACTGATGGAAGCCTACTCCCCTGGAAAATCCACACCTTCATTTTTTGTCACCATTCTTGAATGAAATGCTTCCATCTTGCCAAGGCTTAGTCCAATATATAAAGAAAAGCTGAGGTCCATCTTAGAAAAATCATTTAGCATAAACTATCAATTTGTAATACAATCACATACCCTCTACATACTTATATCCCAAATTACAAGATTGTTACGTGGGATCCTTCAATGTCAAGTTTAGTCAGTGAAATTGCTTTATAATGTAAAATCACTCTCTAGGTATACAGTCAAGCATATCCTACTAAATTTTACTTTCCCTCTTAAATCTCCACAATTTATTTTGACTTACCTAATATGGATAAGAAACACAAATATCTCTACAGTCCAAATAAATGGTCAGAGGAGCCAAAATTCCCCACTAGAAATGTCAAGGTACATTAGGGATTTTGGTGGGTACACAAGAGAAAAGTTGAGTCTGTTATGCCATGCCGAGTGGAGTTTAATTGATATGTATTTTTCATGCTTAATTACCCATTTACATGATAGAAAGTGCAGTTGTGTAAATCATGCTCTAAATGGATAAAAAAGCACTTGCATTAAGTGAAATAAGTCAGAGGGAAAAGGTCAAATACCATGTGATCTCACTCATTAAGTAGTAGATAATAACAACAGCAAACAAACACAGAGACAGAGATTGGATTGGTGGTTACCAGAGGGGAAGGGAGGAGGGAGGAGACAAAGGGGATAATTAGGCACATGTGTGTGGTGATGGATTGTAATTAGTATTTGGGTGGTGATCAGGAGAACATGATGTAATCCATGCAGAAATAGAAGTATAATGATGTACACCTGAAATTTATACAATGTTATAAACCAATGTTACTTCTATAAACAAAAAATTAAAAAAATATATAAATAAAAGCACTTGCATTATTCTCAAGGCATTCCTCCAGATCTATTTGTCCTTGTTCTACTCTATAGACTCCATCTCTCTTTTATGCTGTATCTGTTTGCCAGCATATCTTGACTCCATCTATTTTCACGCTGCAATCTGGGGATGGTAAAAGGGCTTGAACATCAGTGGTCTTTGTTAGGAAGGTGCTTTCTGACAAGAAGTTCCATAATCCTGACAGCCAAGGCCATTGACATTATATTAACCATGCCTAGACAGCTCTGGCAAGAATCCACATAGACATTAGATCCCCAGAACTTATTCATCTT
Source organism: Ceratotherium simum simum (assembly GCF_057802395.1). Classification (NCBI taxonomy): domain Eukaryota; kingdom Metazoa; phylum Chordata; class Mammalia; order Perissodactyla; family Rhinocerotidae; genus Ceratotherium; species Ceratotherium simum. The sequence goes on along the minus strand of NC_141910.1, from coordinate 8,790,440 downwards.
GTGTCTGAAGGTTGTTTCCTTTTACCATCTCCCCATTTTCCACAAGCTGCAGCCCCTGGCAACCACCGTTCCACTCTGTTTCTATGAGTTTGACTTTTTCAGATTCCATGTATCGGTGATATCATACAGTATTTGTCTTTCTCTGTCTAGCTTATCTCACTTAGCATAATGTCCCCCAGCTTCATCCACGCTTATTGAGATACATAGCTTAACAAAAGGAGGAATTCTCAAATCTTGTTTGGCACTAGAATCCCGTGTTCTCTGAACATTTTCTTCCCCTATTATTCCCCTTCTCATTAAATATACTATCGGCTGTTAAATTCAAAAAGCTGTTAATCATTCATAAGCCAATAAATCAGAAAATCTTGTATTCTGTTCTTTCAAAACACATTTGGAATCCTTCCATTTCCTTCTACCTACACATCTAGCTTGCCTAAAGTTTCTGGAGAGTGTTGTCCTCAAATTTCCTCCTAGTCTCCCTTTTATTTGCTATGGTTAATTGCTGCGTGGACCTCCTTCTTGTTTCCTAAACAGGTTTAACTTTATGAGAAACTGCCAAAACATTTTCAAAAGTAGCTGTCCCATTTAACGCTCCAACCAACAGTGTATGAAAATTTCAGTTGTTCTTCAACCTTGCTAACCCTTGACATTGCCAGGTTTTTATTGTGTTTGTTTTAATCTATTCTAATATGTATGCAGTGATATCTCATTGTGTTTTAAATTTACACTTCCCTGATGGTTAAAGACGTTGCTCATCTTAAATATGTTAAAGTGTCATCCATATATCTTTTGTTCAAATCTTTAGCCCATTTCCTTATTTTGTTTTTTTATTGTTACTATTATTTGTTTTCTTATGGCGTTGCGATTGTTCTTCATGCATTCTGGATACAGGTCTTTTTATTAAATGTGTTTTGCAAATATTTCTCCAATATTTAGCTTATATTTTCAATTTCTTAACAGTGTCTTTCAAACAGCAGAAATTTTAATATTGATGACATCACATATATATTTATAAATTGTGCTTTTGGTATATTTCCTAAGGAATCTCTGCCAAACCCAAGGTCACAAAAATTTTCCTTAATTTTGCTTTGACGCAGTGGGATCACCCTTTTTCATTTTACTAGAATAAAAGACTGCCTCAGAAAGCTTCCATCACAGTGTTGACCAAGGCTCAGCAGCAATACTGTGTACCACAATAATCAGTGGCGGGGTCATATGATGCAGACACCAGAGCTTTCCCAATTTGTTTACGGGAATCAGACTGACACCCCTTTTGGGTAGCATAAAGCCCTTGCATTTTTTAAGAAAGGAAAGGTAAAGACAAGGATCCCATAAGGGGAATAATGCAATTGCTAATAATCTGGCCTATACTCGAGCCATATTAATTAACTTAAAAAATTTAATTATTGTACTATAAGACTTGTACTTTGAGCATTGTGGTACAGTTCATAGGTATTGCATCCACGATTAACAAGAGTTGGAAAAGAATGAAATAACCAATATATATGGATGGAATCATTGCTTAGACACACCTACTTATGATGGTAGGGGACTTCATTTCAGGTTGCTTTGAAAAGAAAAAGTCTGTGAAATCAAGTTCATGCACTGGGCATTTTATAAGTGTTACTCTGATAATTGTATCACTGACCAAGTTTGTAGCTTGTACCTCATTCAAATATTATTTAAACTCCCATTTTCACAATAAGGCATAGACCAGGGAAGTTTAGGGGAAAACTATATCAGAATAAGGTGTGACTGATTCATATATCCACGTTAACTTTCTCAAACATGTTTTCCTTTAAAACATGGATTCTTGCTATACTATGTTCCAAAATCATTACTTTCTAGAATTTTAGTCAATAAAAAAAAGTCACAGATATTTAAAAAATAAGTCTATGTCAGCAACTGCAAAGTTTTCCCATGTTTAAGACAAACTCTTTGCTCTGTGAATCTAAATAAGTATCGTATTTCGGTTGAGTACGGTAAAGAACTGTATACAGACTCAAATACTTAACAAACGTAGGGATCATTAAACCTCATGTAAGCAATGAATTTTGCTATGCTTGGTAGTCTCAGACCTTTATTTCTCAGTCACCCTCACTGCAATTCTCTATATTACTGATGAAAAAGAATAACAAAGGATGAAACCATGACATTACAGGAAAATTTCCAATGAAGTGTGTCTTTATTATAGAAGTTTAAGGCTTATTTTCAATCAAGTTCTTTTACTATCTTTCATGACTATTCATGGACAATAAATGGAACATTTCAGAACATTGCGTTAATATTTATGAGCTTTTCACATGGCTAGTTACTAACTTAAGTATTTCAATTTGTTAAACAAGAAAAGATCCAGCTAAGAATTATGTACTGGTCATTCAATTTTAGCAAGATGGAATAAATCAATGTCTTAGAAGTGAATGATGTAGTCAAATGATAGTGTCTCTGCTTATTCAGTTGCAGAACTACAAAGAGTATTCATATCCCATAGATACATGGCTACTTACATATTGTCTCCACATCCAGATGTTGATCCATTCCCTTTCTTCACGTCTAAACTCTTATGCCTTAATATTCTGTTCCCCTAAAGCTGTACTCCATTTTTGAAGCATTTACCCATGCTGCTTATACCTGGGAAAATCCTCATGACTCTCCTGCTACTGCCGTGATAAGTTACTCTTCTCTGATTATGACTGGAAATTATTGATCATCCACATGACTATTATCTACACTGTGAATTATCTCAGTAAAATTTAAATCAAATAAGATATTGCATTTAATTCTGTAACTTAGTTTTTGCACAGGGATTGCAAATCTATTTAAAGGTAAAAGAACAAATTTATGAAATAGAATAAACCTTAAAACTATTAAAACAAAGTTAAGGACTTTGAAAATGAATGCATCTATTGGATGGGAATTTTGTTGATGGTGAGCTTAAATGAGTTTTAATATAAAGGCTTCACATTTTATTATGACATCATTGTGAATAATTTAGATGTCATCCTAACATTATGTCCTTTATTAAATGAATTGTGGCACACATAAAGGTATTTTTAGTTCATTAACACTGAATCTCCCTTTTGTAATAACCAATGTAGTAACTGTATCAGGCAATTTCACCAGTGGATGCCAGCACTAATGGGTAAAAGTGAGAAAACAATATTCACACTGTCTTAAAGCATCACTGCACAGATTACATCTTAATTATAAGGAACAAATGTGTATCTATGACGGGGAGATTTGGTGGCACAGTCTTAACTAAGTGGTGAAACTTAGCATTGCCTTTGTGATGTAATGCTCACTTATGTAATGCCCTTGCTGGAAATCATTGACCTCTATCTAATCAAGCGAACACTGTCAATTGAATCCAGAATTGCATGTTCTGAGGAAAACCGGCCTGAAATTCTCAAAAGAAGTAAAGCAATGAGATTTTTCTTGATTTTGAGAGCTAAGACAACACCAAATGCAGTGTGTTGACATCAAACGGATTCTGGATTGAAAAAAGAAAACAATGAAGGACATTTTGAAGTTGATGAAATTTGAATATGGGCCATATATTACATAAGGGTATTGAAATAATACTGATTTTCTTAAATGTTCCATGGTGATATGGTTTTGTAGGAGAATGTCATTGTTTGGGAGAACATTTAGGGATAGACTGTCATGATATCTTCAAACTATCTTTGGATAAATTAACAAAAGGGAAGTGTCTGTGTGTAGGTAGGTAGGTAGGTAGAGAGACAGACAGATAGACATCAATGAAGATATAGATATAAACACATATCTAGATATAGAGGATATGGCAAAATGTTAAGAGTCAGAGAATTTGGAGGAAGGGTGTTTGGGTATTTAGTATACTGTTCCTTCAACTTCACTGTGGGTTTGAAAATTTTCAAAATAATTCAATTACCGAGAAAAAAATTTTCATTAATGATCAGACTAAATTACCCTTTTAAAAAACTCTTATTTTATATATGTTATGTATTAGATAAAATACTGATTATAAAGTTATGAGAATGATGATGACAACATTACCACTTTAGGAATAGAGATTTGGGGGAAGCAGAATTTCTTTTGTAGAGAACATTTTAGTTAGAGAAGCAACCAACCACTTGTTTGGTCTGAGATTAGGGGTAGAAAGGAAAATTATGCAGGATAAAATATAAGAAATACTAATCAAATGTAAAAGATAAGAAACTATAAAAATATTTGCAGCTTCTAATTAACTTTAACAATTTGAACAAAGAGAAGAAAAATATCTCTTACACATGTGAAAATACGCTTAAACACTCAAAATAAGAAGAATAAGACTAATATACATTGAAATAGTATTTCTCTCTCAGATTAGCAGAAATCACCAAGTTTCATAACACACTGAATGCAAAAGTGTGAGGGCATAAACACTCTATTTTTAGTGGGATTAAAAAATAGTAAAACCTTTATGAAGAACAATTTAGCAAACAATATTCATCAATGCTCTTTAAGTCAGCAATTCCACTTGTAGGAATTGATATTATAAATCCACTCACAAATATATCCTATTGATGTTTTCATAAATATGCAAAATGTCTTATGTATACAGATATCATCATAGCATTGTTTGTAATATCAAAAGATTGGAAATGACTTCAGTGTCTCCCAGTAGGAGACTAATTAAATGAGTTCTGGTACATTCATTCAAGGGAATATTATATTGTTCTTAAAATGTATTGATTTGTTGATATGGAGCAAATTTGATAAATATAAATGAATTTTAAAAAGCAAGTGCAAGAATCTGCTGGAATTTGTGCTATGGTAATAAAAATATATATAGATATAGACATGGGCATAGATGTAGATACACATGAACATATCTACTCATTAACACATAGATTCTATTATAAATATATTATGTATGTTTTAAGATACTTAAGAATTTGGCAACAGTATTTGCTCTGAAAAGAGGGACTGGATCATTGGGGAACAGAGATAGAAGAGAAACATTTCCAGTGGATCTTTCTTTAACATAAATAAAATGAACACATTTAAAAGGCAAATATAAACATTAAGAAAACAGTTGTGACAAGGAGTGTCCAAAAACTTAAAATAATTTACATCAAAAGAGCAACTAGAAATCAAAAAGGAAAAAGAGCACCCAATTCAAAGATAGACTAAAGAGACAACTTCATACAATGGCCACTAAATAAATAAAAACAGATCATTCTTCTCATTAGTTTAAAAAAATCTATGGATAAATAGCCAGTAGTGAAATACTGGATCATATGGTATTTCTATTTTTAATTTTTTAAGAAATCTCCATACTGTTTTCCATAGTGGATGCACCAGTTCGCATTCCTACCAGCAGAGTAAGAGAGCTCCCTTTTCTCCACATCCTCTCCAGCACTTGTTTCTTGTCTTGTTAATTATAGCCATTCTGACAGGTGTGAGGTGATATCTCATTGTATTTTTGATTCGTATTTCCCTAATAATTAGTGATGTTGAACATCTTTTCATATGCCTGTTGAACATCTGTACATCTTCTTTGGAAAAACGTCTGTACATATCCTCTGCCCATTTTTTGACCAGGTTGTTCACTTTTTTGTTCTTAGTTGTACGAGTTCTTCATATATTTCGGAAGTTAACCCCTTGTCAGATATATGATCTGAAATGTTTTCTCCCAGTTGGTGGGTTGTCTTTTTGTTTTGTTGATGCTTTCCTTTGCTGTGCAGTAGCTTTTTAGTCCGATGTAGTCTCATTTGTTTATTTTTCTTTTGTTTCCCTTGCCTGAGTAGACATGATATTTGAAAAGATACTGCTAAGACCAATGCCAAGGAGTGTACAGCCTATATTTTCTTCTAAGAGTTTTATGATTTCAGGTCTTACATTCAAGTCTTTAATTCATTTTGAGCTAATTTTTATGTATGGTGTGAGAGTACTGGGTATTTATCCAAAGAACATGAGATCAATAATTCAAAAAGATATATGCACCCCATGTTCATCATAGCTTTATTCACAATAGACAAGACAGGGAAGCAACCCAAGTGCCCATCAACAGGTGAATGGATAAAGAAGATGTGGTATATACATATATAATGGAATACTAATCAACCATAGAAAAAGACAAAGTTGTGCCATTTGCGACAATGTGGATGGACCTCGAAGATATTATGTTAAGCGAAATGACAGAGAAAGACAGGTACCATATGATTTCACTTGTACATAGAAGATAAACAAACACATAGATAAGGAGAATAGATTAGTGGTTACGAGAGGAGAAGAAGGGAGCAAGGGGGAAGGGGGAAATACGTATGGTGACGGATAAAAACTGGACTATTGGTGGTGAACACAGTGCAGCCTATACGGAAACTGAAATATAGTGTACACCTGAAATTTAGCAATGTTATAAGCCATATGACCTAAATAAAATAACTTTTAAAAAGTCTATATACTTATCATTTCCCTTTTTGTTATTCTTTTGCTTATCAAATTCCGTTTCACATTTGAAAGATGATCACTCCATCATGATACAAAATTCTGTGGTTCTGTGCTACATCTTCAGGTCACATTTTTTTTTTTAATCTGAGGGGTTTTTTCTTCCTGTAAATTGTTGTTCTAGTTTCATAAATAAAAGGATTTTAAAAAATGAAAATAGAAATTGTACACTTTCCAAAAATGTTCTGCTATGTCTTTATGTAGCATGAAAAGATATTCATTTCTAGTGAATCTTCAGAGCGGTTCCATTCTCTGAGTTACAGTATTTTTCCCAGTTGCCTAATTTAGAAGCCTCACTACATCTGTTTTGTTTGCTGTGCCTGCTCTCACCTTGAGGGACTCAATAAAGATGTGGCTACCTGCACCGAGAACACCGGGCCGTGGAGCTTCGTCAGGTCTCATCTGCCCCCTGAGGTGCCAATAGCCACTGAAGTTTTAGGGTCAGTGTTTCTGTCTGGTTGTCTCCCTTCCTAAATCCCAGCACTTATAATTAGGGGGGGCATTTCCATGAGACTCACTAAAGACAAGGAGTGTTACACACGTGTACTTTGAGTCTTTCTGTTCCTTTCCGAGCACCCATCGATTTCTGTATCAGAGAGAGGATGTCAAATGGTTCAGCTTCTATAGAAATAATTTTCAGAAATCTGACTGTCCTGGCTGTTTTCAGCATAGTGCTCCTGTCTTTGCTCTGCAGTATTTTTCGATTCAAGCCTGTCTTATATATTATTTACTTGCTTACTTATGCTGATGTTTCTAACATATCTCCAAATATGTCAGAAATAGAGAATGCCTTCACTTTGTGCTTTTTGATTGGTGTTATTATTTCTTTTCTACTCTACTTTCTATTCACTTGAATAATGTTCAAATCTTCTCAGATCTGCAGCTGGATGGCAGGTTGATACACATGGCTTTTATTCTGATTCTGCTTTCATTTAGTGAAGACTGCTGGTCCAGGATCAATTCTTATCTGAGCCCCACTGTATGGCTCTCTGACACTTCCAGCTGATGAAGTTCATAAAAAAACTCTGTCACTAAGATGTCATGGTTGCTATGTCTCTTTCTCACTCTGTCCCCATCTACTGCCTTTTCTTTCAGGATTCAAGTCACCCACATCCCCTCCAGATGTTTTCTAGAATGCAGAGGAAGAGAAACAACAATGAGAGAAAGAACAGCATTCACAAAGCAGAATCCACAGAGCAGAGTCATAATTCTCAGACACCACTGCACATTGATATCACCATGCTCGTTGGCTAAATGAGTGTTCCTTCCAGAAATTCGGTTTTGTAGGCCTGGAGAGCATCCAGATAGTTTGCGTTTTCAACAAAGACTAGGAGATTCTGATTCATATTGACCATAATTTGAAAATCATTGCATTTGAGTGTTAGCTGGCAATTTATGAAACTTGAGGCAAGCAATAAAGACTCATAGGTAGTAATGCATAGATATTTAAATGTGCCAATTTTATAGTTTAGTGAGACTATACAAGGGGGTCATAATTTATGAGTTTTAAACTCATTACATCAATTTATAATTTTTTTTCCTCTAAGTATTATCAAATATAATCTAAACTTAGTTTTAAAACAAAAATTTTCATTTGGCAGGGAAGGGGGCCTTGTCTTGTGAGTTTTAGTCTTGTTCTGGATCTTTGTAGTATATTAGGAGGAAATGGTAAGAATCTGATTTAAGGCTGGTATGCACACTGTGTTTGTGAAATAAATAAAGTCCAAGTGTGCTCTTAGCTGTTCTAGAAAAGGAAAATGTTTACATCACATTTGGGAATAAAGAGATTAATGTCATTCACATTAATAAATGGAAATTTGGATTTCTCAAGTTGCATTGGCATCAGGGAAAAGGGGAATGGTTTGTTAAGCTTCTACAGATACATAAGAGAAACATCAATCCACAGACTAACATATAAACCACAGAGAGAAAAATCGTTACAGCTAATATACATTGTGCAAGAAACTACTGATTCAACAGACAGTATAGCATAGCAAACAATGCATTCCTGAGACAGGAGGAGGAGAAATGTAACATCTTTTGACTTTACTGTTATCATGTGACAAAGTGAAATATCTGTTTGCCTTTTTCCACTCTGACTAGGTAGCTTAGATGACAAAACAGTATCTTGTAGGCAACTTGAAGTCTTTAAGAATACACACAAAGTAAACACGACAAATTATCAAAGTTATTTATTTTTTGAGAATAGGCTGTTTTGAAGAAAATTCAAGGGCTTAAAAGGTTTTATCATAACGACACGGTGACGATTATGTGCATAACATAAACACATTTGTTAAATCACACGTGCCAAGGAAGGTTGTGAACAGCTTCCATCAAAGTAGCACGAGGCTGCTCTTATTAAAGGAAATGAGGTGTAGTCATTTAAAATACATCCTACTTCTGAATGCCTATAAAATGCAAACTATACTAACTCTGTTGAGTTATGTTAATAACTAGTGAAAAGCATCTTATTTTGAAGTACGTCAAAAACAAATTATTCAAAGTGTCTACCAGGTGTTGTGAAAGGCAGGAACAGAGGAAGTTCGGTTTTAGATTTTTTCCAAGTCACCTTTAGGAGTACTCCAGAGCTTCTGAAAGTGGCTTATCAGTACACATTTGAATATTTTAATTATACACTTCAAAAAATACTTCAGAGTCATTTGACTAAAAGTGCAATTTGTGTATTACATTTTAGCACTTAAATCAACTATGAAACAGCATTTTAAATTAAAATCCAATACACTTTGCATTCACTCTGTTCAAGAAAATTGAAGCTAATTATAACTCTCAAATTAAGCAAGACTGGGGGAGCTAACAATGCAATCTTTAGAATATCATATGTTGTTAGATGCAAAAATAACTATACTCTTATACTCAAGAAAAAGTTGCCTAATATGCAAAAGAAGAGCTGGGGAGAGGGTGACGGTGCAAATACATCTTTTGAGTGTTTGGTGGAATAAACTTCCAATGATTATATATGCAACTCAATATAGACAGTTATGTGTAACCGTCCTCTTTTCAAAGGTCACTCTTCTCTAGTTACCTGAGAAAATGGGGATTGATTTTCCATGTGGCTTCTCCTCAGTTCATGACTCAGAACGCATCTCAGACATTCAAACCTAGGCTCCCAGTAACTGTTGCTGGTCAATACCTGGAACTTGGAAATTTTATCCACACTTGAAATCATGTTACACTCATAATTTTAACCCCACCAGTGAAGTGATGCAAGGAGACTACATTTCCCTTTATTGACTTGTCCCTTGATTTCACTTAACTCCACTATTGAACAACCTTTGTTTATGAGAGACTCTGTAGGTATTGCTGATTTGTCCCTTTCATTAGGTAATGCCAAATGATTTTCCAAAAGTGATATACAAATTTATACTCCACCCAGCAATGTCTAAGATTTTTCCCTCTCCTTGCTTCCTTGCTAACACTTCATGCTATCAACATTTAAATTTTTATGAATGTAGTGGGAGTATAGTATATTTTACTGGGTTATTATTGTTTAATATACCTTAATATCATTGATGCATACTTTATTTCTCCTGCTAATTATTCAAATTTTATTATTAATTTTTTCATTGGAGTTGTTCTTATATTTTGGATGTAAATCCTTTGATCCTTTGTCATGTATAAATGTTAAACACACATGCACACATATTTTGTCCCAATTAGTTGCTTGCTTTCAATCTCTTTTCAAGAAAACACGTTATTGAAGTATGATTAACGTGTAAAAAGCTATACATATTTAATGTAAACAACTCAAAAGAAAGTTATTTTTCTCTTTTTTACATCGGCTTTTTTACAAATTAAAGAATGCATTTATTTCCTCTTAGAATTTAACTATAAATTGTAAAAATGATTTCTTATGTTTTTTCAAATGCATTCTAATTTTATTCAGCACCTCTGTTCTCTTGCCAGATTAACCCAGTCAACATGTCAATTTCTTTAAGGCTCTCTCCTCTTTCTTGACTACTGCATTTTTCATATTATTATTAGCTAGAATATTGCTTTCATTTTTACAAGAAAAAATGTAACTCTCAGATTCTTACAAAATTGGACTTACCAACCTATTTTTACCAATTATCTGGCTCATTATTGCTTCTTTCTTCCCTCATTTTCTCCTCAGTTCTTTTTCATTCAGGCTGACATTCTTTGGAGTTGTTTCTGAGAGTGTCTTTGGGTAGTAATTTTGGATTGTATTTTCCTTCCTCCCTGGAACACTAGTGGACATAGGTATAGATTTCTAGGTTGGCATTTATTGTCTCTCAGCACTCTGAAAGTTTTACTAGATTAATGCTTGACATCTGTAGCTACTGCAAGTAGCCTGCTGTCATCCTCACTTCTTTCATTGATAATCTGTCTTTTTTCCCTGGATGCATTTAAGGTCTTCTCTTTAACCTTGATATTTCACAGCATTGCTACCATGTCTCTGGTTGTGCGTTTATTTGTATTTAAACTGGTTTGCTTTATGTGTGCTTTCCAACTCAGCATGTATCTTTCTTCAATCCAGCAAATTTTACAGGCATTTCTCTTAAAATTTGTCCTCTCCACCTTTTCTTCTCTTACCTACTTTGGATATTTCAATCTATTTTTGAGGCTATTTTACTTTTCTTTTATATTTTTCATCTCTTTGTCCTTGCTCTGTCTTGAAGCAAAACTATTACTTCTTATATTATTAATTTTCTCTTCACATTTGTTTCTGTTTTTCATAATACTCTATTGATCTTATTTTCTAAGAGTCAATCTCGTCAAGGAATTTGAAATATAATTATTATAAAGTCTTTTTCAGATTCCTCTCTTATTTCCATTTGTTGGGGTATGAATTCTCTAACTTACTGAGTTTTTCTACTATTTTCATGACATCATTAATTTTTCACATACGCTTTGAAAAGTGTTTGCTAACTTATCTTGAATGGGATATGGTTCTTTTTTATTGCTGCTACATTTTTGAGTTCCTCTCTTCAGATCCTCTATCCTTATCAGTTCACAAACAGATTTCACATTAGTGATTCAGAGTCTCCACCTTCAGGACATACCTGAGCCCACAGCCTTATTACGCCAGGCACTACTTGAGTGAATATCTGCCTCTCACTACCTCCAACAGAAGTTCAGCAACAGCTATGGCAGAGGTTGTATTTCTTTTTTTTCTCTCTCATCGTCTCTCCCTGAGTGCAGAACTTCATCCAAGTCCCAAGTTTATATGGAGTTTGACTCATGTCCTCTCCACGAGGGATCTCAGAGACATAGAACTGTGGGCTGCCTCTACATCACTCTAATTCAGTTTGTTCTGTAGCTTCAAACTTAATTGTCAATTTTTTTCCCAGTGGGCAGACAGGCCCATGAAGTTATCTGTATGTTTTTAATTGTTGTTACTGCAACCCATCCATGATTGCTATGTGCAAAAAGTGATTATTTGGGAGAATCTCAGGCTGAACCCATGGGACAATCTGACTATAGATCTCATAATTCCTTTCCTAAACATTAAAGCTTTTTTCTCTGTGGAATTTAATTTAAAATAAAGCATGAGGTTGAGATACAGCATATCTTTCCCAAAACAATTTAATGAACAATTCATCTTTTTTTCTTTAGTGATTTGAAATCCTACCTTTATCATAAAATTCATCTACATATTCTTTTTGATTAATGTGTTTATTTCTGTAAAATACTACTCTGTTTTGGTAACTGAAGCATGCTAAGAACTGTGACTATCTGAGAGAACTAATATTTCCTCAAAAAGTTTTTTTTTATAAATCTCCTGGCTATCTCATACATTTAATTCTTTCAGAACAGCTTTAATAATTTTCAATAAATAGTAATTAAACAATTGGAATAATTCAACTGGAATTTTATTCTGATTGCCTTACATGTAAAGAGAATTAGCATATAGACAGCATCAGTCTTCTAATATTCTTTATTCTTTCAGGATCCCCAGCTTAACAATCATATTAGCTATAAACATTGGTATTACATTTTCTCGTAAATTAACATCAACACACCTCATTCCAATACTATCGTTATATATAATGGCTAGTATTTTCAGAACAAAATTAAATAAGAAGACTTCTAGTATTTTTACAGGTAAACATAGTAATTTATTTGTTTTGTTATTCTATGGACACACATGCAGAAGAAGAGAGAGAGCATCTAATATGTTGGTGTCTGTGTGTGCTGTGTGTGTCTCTATCTATATATATCTAGATAAGTACATAGATGATAGATAGATAGAGAGATAAAATTATCATAGAAAAACACATATGCAATAATCATAGAAAAACACATATGCAAAAAAACACATATGCACATATGCAATGCAATAATCACCTAAGTACACATTACTTAATAAATCTCTAGTTGCCTAGAAACCTGAAAATCATCACTCCCTTTGTATCTCTGAAAAACACCTACTACCCTAAATTTGATGAATTGTCCACATGTATTTTCTTACCCTCCTAATATATGTGAATGCCTCTATGCAATATATAATATTGCTACGTGTTTAGAATTTTTTATAATTTCTTTTATGTTCAATGTACTTTTATGCTTCTTGCTTATTTATAAAATATTACGTTTACAAGATTCATCCTTATTGGCACACATAGTTTGTGTTCTTTTGTTTTCAGTCTCGTATAACATTCCATTGCATGAATATGCCACATTTTGTGGACGAAACTGAGGCTGTATGTACATTTTTGCTAAGCTAATAATGTTGCCATGAACTTTCTGGTATAAATCTCTCTATATAAACATATGCAAATTTTTCTAGGTTATATTATATAACCGTAGTGGTGTGTTGGGCAGTTTGGTACCAGCTTGGAAGAGCCAGTTGGATGTATCTCTTCCAATTCCACATTCAGTGATGTGACTTTAGTAGCTTGAAATAGACCATGGTGTATTTACACCAAAGAAATTATCAACCACTACCAATTACACAAGTCCACCCCTGCCAGAGAGCTGTTTGTCCCTCATTTACCAGTACATCACTGGTTATATACCCAGGAGTGGAATTGCTATTTCATAGGGAAGATATGTCTTCACTTTAACTAGATGTTTCTAAAATCATGGAACAAATTATACTGCATCAGTTTTTGAAAGTTCCCATTGTTCTATATCCCCAACAATATATGTTATTGTCATACTTTAAAATTTTTCTTTAAATATTGATTAAATTTTACTTCCTTAGATACGATGGAAGGTGTGCTTTATTCATGTGTACTTTCTAGCCATTAAGGTTTGGTCTTCTATAAACTGTCTTTTACTTATTGATTTCCAGAAGTTTCTATATATTCTGGGATGTGTCCTTTCCTGGATATCTACTTATCTATCTATCCACCTTTCTAGCTATCTCTCTGCCTATCTATTGCCAATAATTTTTTCCACCATGTGCTTTTTATTTTCAAAAACTTAATAATTTATTTTGTTGAAAATAAAGGTTAATGTTAATATAACCAAATTTATCAGTCTTTCTTTTATGGTTCACTTTTGAGGTCTTGCTTTCTACAGAAAGCTCTCGATGCCTTATGGTGTAAAAATATGCCATTATATTTTCTTCTAAAAATTTCAAAAATAGCTTTTCCTAGTATGTCTTTAATACATATGTTGTCTAGTTTTGTACATGGTATAAGGAAGGAATTATTGATCCAGTTCCATGTTTCTTCAGATGTATAACTAACTTTGGCAGAACTATTTCTTGAATACTTTCTCTTTACCCTACTAGTCTGCAATGATAGCAGTCATATATCAAATATATGATATGTATTTTTATGCTACTGAGGTTTTTTTAATCCATAAAATAGTCTTTCTACATTTCTTTTAGTCAAGTTTTAGAATTTTCTCATAAAGGTCATGGACAACTTTTGGGCAAAGACATCAAAATCAGCGATTGATGTTTACCATAAAAAATATTTCTGTGACAGATTATTTTTTCATTTACAAATGTAGCTATTCGCAATATGTATATACAGCTAATATGTATAAGTTATGAATAGAATACATAAAAGGGACACATATGACCTCCATTTTATAATCCAAAAAGAAAAAAATTCACATTTCCGTGAACAAAGATGGAAGATTGGGATGAATTTATCAAACAAAAGTGATTGTCTATGAGAACTGGGAAACATTTGTTACTATATTTACCCCTATTTTGCATAGATAGCAAGGAGTGTCTTTGTAATCATTATACATAACAAAATTGTAAACTCTCCCCACCAAAACCATCAAAAGCAAAAGGTCTTCAAAACTTCTAAAGAAATAAATGTTACTGATATTTTTCAATAAGTCATACAATTATAAATGTGAATGATTTTTTTGTGTGATTTGATTCAGTAAATAAGATGGGCATAAAAAACTGGGAGAGAAGAATTAGATTACTTAAAAGTAAGAAAATATATATGCAGAAACAGACAATTTTCACATATGTGAACTGAGTTGAGAGAATTGTAGAAACTAGAAATACACAAGAAATATTTACAAACTGTTGGAAATTCTTAAAGAGAATCCAGATTAAATGGTTATGTAATAATAAACCAAAAGATACATCCTCTAGATTATCCAAATTCAATTTTTTTCCTCTGCTTTTCTGCAGTGGAAGAGGCAGTGGTTAGAATTTTAAGCACAATTCTGGATTGTTTGAAATTAGGAGTATATAAGAAATATTTAAGAACAGAATTGAATTCTTAAATATTATAACATGCTACTGTAACTGGGTGAATATAACAACAGGCAATTCTATCCTCTAGAAGACTGGGGGTGAGAGTTCAAGTAGACATATAAGCATCTGATAAGAAATGCAAATAGAAGTGGATTAACCTGATAGTGTACCTGTTTCAGGCATTTCATAAATTTAAGGGAAATAATTTAAGAATGTGACATTTGGGGTTTATTTTTTAAGAAATGAAAGAGAATATAAAATGCAAATAAATTGGGAGCAATTTCCACTACTGAAGCAAGGGAGAGAATAATCTGCTAAAAGTTGTGAAATTGAACAAGAATTTTCCCCAACTGCACAAGACGAAAAGCACTGAAATGATGTAATTCTGCAGTTTCAATTCTCCACTGTACTCCAGAATATTATCTAAGGACCTACCTGACATCTCAGTTGAGTGAGTAATAATTATTCCAAATTGTTATGTACAAATAGAGCTCCTGGTCTCGCATGCTCCAACCCATTGAACCCCAATTTTTTGATCTCAGGACCATCTACCTAGCTGTCAAGCCAACAACCCAGAGGTAGTTCTTGGTTTCATTACTTCCCTTGACACCTCTTACCTACCATGTAGCTTCCGTGATTACTTTTGCTGGATCATCAAAATATCAGTCTGAACTATAATAAAATTATAGATAAACTATTTTTGAAGTTCAAAAATGACAATTTTATCTGATTAAACCTAATATCTCTAATCCATCCAATTTTGTGTCCTCAGCTACCACTCTTATCTTTCATCTGGACAATTACAATGGCCTCCTGACTGGCCTCTCTGTCCACAATTTTCCAGCTATACTCTCTTTTCTAGAAAGTCTCAAATTAATTGTTTACCATAAGCCACTCATGTCACTGTCTTAATTTAAAACCTCCATTTATTTTTTTCTCCCGTGTGACCAGAATAAAATCCAAACTTTTTATTGTGGATTCCAAAGAGTCATGAAAACTTTTCTCACTTCCATCTCTACTCTTACAAATTCTCCTCTACTTCCTTATACTCCAGGCCTAGTGACCTTCAATCCATTTCCAGAATAGTCAAGCTGATTTGCACTCACTTATATCTATGTATGGAGCTATGTCTCACAACACACGCACTTGGCTCTTTCCGCAGCCTAGAACACTTGGACTCTAGCTCTTTACGTTTCATCTTGTCATTCAAGTCTCACATGAGTTACCATTTCTTCAAAGGGTTAGTCCCCTTATGCTCTGATCTAAAACTGTCTATCTGTCACTATCCCGCTTATCACTCTGTTTTATTTCTTTAATAGAATCCATCTCTGCCTGCAATTATCTTGTTCAATGATTCGTTTATACATTTGTGTCTCTAATATCCTCCTACTCTGTAAAGGAAGCTCCATCAGGCAGTGCCTGGTCTGTCCTGTTCACTGTGGCATCCTGGGTACCTAGTATGGTACCTGGCACATGAATACACTCAATAATTATTTGTTGAAATATAGATAAGTTTTTTAAGTGATTTAAATCATACAGTTCACTATAATGTTTCATGAATGTAATGCCTGTATTATAAATTTTAGAATTATGTATTTAACTCTTCTGTAATTATTTATCTACTAACAGTATCACTTTTCTTTGCCATGGACAGTTTTTTTTTTTTTTTTTTAAGGATGGGAGAAGAAGGAGATTTCTTATTTTTATTGTTTTAAAAATGTACATGAGGGTCTGCCCTGTGGCTTGGCGGTTAAGTGCGCGCGCTCCGCTGCTGGTGGCCCGGGTTCGGATCCCGACGTCGGATCACCGACGCACAGCTTCTCTGGTCATGCTGAGGCCGCGTCCCACATACAGCAACTAGAAGGCTGTGCAACTATGACATACAACTATCTACTGGGGCTTTGAGGGAAAAAATAAGTAAATAAAATTAAAAAAAAAAGTACATGAATAGTAAATATAAGATGTGTACAAATCCTCAAATTACTCAGAAAAATATGAAAAGTAATAATATGAGAAAGAAAAAATATGAAGAGAAAAATAATATGAAAAAATAAAAGCTCATATATATTCACCTTACTCCCCCTGCATATCATTCCTCTCCCCAAAAGGTAACCACTGTTACTGGTTAGTGTTGAGATCTCCTCTCAATCTTTTCCTATGCATTCCCAATCTATTTATACTTCTATAGGTATATATACACATATACCTTCGTACACCTATTTACAAAGCCTTGGAGGGTTTAATCTAATGTAAAGAAGATCATTAACAAGTGAAAACATCAAGAAAAAATGGATCTATTATTTTCTAGAGTAAATGAGTCATTTGTTAAATTGACTAGCACAATTCTTGGCACAAAGCTTTAAAGAAAGCAAATTGGAAATTGGAACACACGATAGAATTGAAGTCACACTGCCTTATATCTCAGATTTGAGAATAAATGGAAGTCTTTTTCTTCAAGTATGATTGCATGAATCTGATATTTTCCTTGTGTGTCAGTATATTAGCATAAGTAAAACTGACTTGAATCCATAGGCAATTTTTTTTCTCCAAAATCTCTCTGCAATTGTCAGAAGATAGATTAATTAACCTTAAGAATATTTCCTTAGTTCACATAAAATATATAAAATACTGTTTGTTTAGGAAGAGGTGATTAATTTTCTTCAGGGTCTAAAATCACTTTCCCTAAAGCAAAATCATTCTGACATTATCAAATATCACAGTGTGGTTGAAGAACAATTATAAGGTAATTCACAGAATAAATCTCATTACTTTCCAGAGGCCTTTTGAATTAAGTGAAAGAAAATGTTACCGTATTTGACTTTCAGCCTTGTTTCCTCAAATAGTAGAACATGCAGAAAAAACAGCAACGTATTAATAGTGATACACGATCAGAATGCAAATAACCTTCAAAAAATACCTTTCAAAAAAATCATTGGGCACATTTTTATTTCTCAAATTTTTTCAATATATATTTTTGCTAAAAAGAGTTAAAATTTACCTAAAACAAAAACTACTGGACTTTATAACACAATATTAATCTCTGAAGCATAAGGATTTGGTTGTCATCTATTATCTCCCTGGGGTAATATTTAGAACATCAGTGATTCACTTATTCGTTTATTCATTTCTTATTTCCTTCAACAATTCTTTGTTGAATGTGACTCTTTGAAGGGACCTTTCCAAGGAACTGTAGATTATTTGAAGAAACAAATGATATAGAACCAAACAGTTATTGTTACCAGGAATATTGAAATATAGTAGAAAAAATTGCACCAATTTTAAATTTGAAAATATTTAAAGAATTAAACAATTATGCTAGATAAGGTGGGTTACAAAATAATAAGCAGAATATTACTTAGTTGATAATGAAAGGCTAAATTAATAAGAATTAGGGTGGAATACAGACAAATTTTTAAATTTCTCTATTCATCATTTTCTCTATATTTCCCTCTTGTAAGCATCATCAGTGCTTATTTCTTATCATTTAAATCTCTGCAATAAGCTTGTAACTTTTTTCTAGACTTTTCTTGCTCTAATTACATTTAGGCACAGGAAAGCAAAATCTTTTAAATTTTAATCACAAAAATTAATCACTCCACTCTCCTGCTAAAAATCTCATTGCTGCCATATAAAAAAATAAATTTAAACATTCAAGACCTTGCATAATCTGATAAAACATTACTTTTTCATTTCTACCACTTCTTTGGATTATAATAATAATGCCTAGCCTTTCCAAAGTTCTTGTAAAATTGCTTTCCTAAGAAGTTACACTATTGCATTTAGTCCTTATAAATGCTCTATAATTAGTTCCAATTTACAGATAAAGAAAGTCGCAGAATAAACGACTGGTCAATACTGCCTAAATGATTCAGGACTTGAATTGACATCTTCTGACCTCAGCCTAATAACTTTTGCAGTATGCCATGGCTGCCTCTACATTATCCAAACTAGGCAACCTAAAATTGTTTCAGAAAGTATTTACTTGCTTGTTCAAGACACTATAGTAGGTACTTGGAATACAAAGTCAAATAGGAAGACAATGTTATGCTCAGGTCCCAGAAATACTTCTACCTCTGCTTGAGTTCTTTCCCCTGGAAATCTCTGTGAAGAAATCTTACCTACCAGCCAGTAGGCACAATTCTAAACTCTCTTTAATGAGCACTTACTATCTGCCAAACACTATGTTAGGGAAAAAGACTAGAAAGGAAAAACAAAACAGTATTTTGTGGGCTGCTCTTAAAAGTGTTCAAGTCCAGGCCGAAAAATAAAATAGAATAAAGTATAAATTTAGCACTGTTTGATTTTTCCAAAATGGAAAGGGACCGAGAGACTGCAGGACTCAGGCATGGAGAAACGACACTGCTCCAATGTGTCTTCCTGGAATCCCTGCTTTTGCACATGAATAATACATAGGGTTTTTTCTTCTCTTTTGCTCCATACTTGTGTTCAAAGTGATCTAAACCTTCCTACCTAGCTTACTTATCTCACCCCACTTACCTCAAGATGATTACCTGGGTGGAAATAAGGCTCAGATTTAAACATAATGCCCATTATATCTTTATTAGTAGCCTTCTATGATAGCATTCCAGGATTTATATTCCATGCCAATTTTAAGCTGATGTTTAAGGCATTGACCAAAACAACTGGTGGACATAGTGAAATTGTTTGTAGATTCCAAGTTTGGGCCTTCCTACAATTTCCTCGTGGCATATCATTCTGACATTTGTTATTATGATAGATTGTGGAAAGCAAAGAGCCATAAAAGAACATATTTCCTTCGTGGAAAAGAGCCTCCTCTCTGTGCTAAAGGCTTTGTTTTCCTAAACATATGTGACTAAATAAAATTATAATTATTAATTTATTATTTCATCCATTTATTCAACTTTCATTGAGAATCCACCATGAGTAAGGCACCATTCTAGATTTTGGTAAACAAGTCTTTGTCAGGGTCCCCAAGACCACCCCTCCAGGTTGATGATTCACTGGGAGGACTCACGATACTCATTACATAGTTGTACTCATGGCCATGATTTATTACAGCAAAAGAAAAGAAAGCAAATTCAGCAAAGGGAAGAGGTACATAGAGTGAAGTCCACAGGAAAGCAGGCCCAAGCAGCAAAGAGTCCTCTCACAGTGGAGTCACACAGAACACGTTAATTCCTACAGTCGTGAGTGTGACAACACATGTGAAATGTTGTCTACCAGGGAAGCCTATTAGAGATTCAGTAACAAAGGTTTTTATTGGGTGTTGCTCATGAAGGCAATCTCTAGCTAACACGTATGAAAATTTCAGACTCTCTGAAGGAAAGGAGACGTTCAGCATCAACCATACTGTTTGTACAGTTTAGTGAGCCATTCTTATCAGTTAGGGAATTGTGAGAACTCTCCTGAAATCCAAGTTTCCAAATATCAGAGAGGGGCTTATCTTGCAAGCAGACTTTCTGAGGATAGTAGCCTCGGGCTTGCTATGTTAACTCTTTTCTACACAAAGTCACGCAAAATCTTTGTTCTGTTGGAACTTATTTTCTGGTATGTGTGTATGTGCGTGGGGAGGGGGGGATAAAAAAAGTGATAAATTATATTAAGAAAAATAGTAGACCTTGATATAGCACTTAATATATGCCAGGTACTCTTCTGAGTGTTTTACATAAATTAATTTAATCTTTACAATGATGTTTTTATATAGATACTGTTATAATCAATCCTATTTTAATATAAAAAACTGAAGGACAGAGAAGTTGGGGAAATTGCCTAAGTCAAACAGCTAGGAAGAAGTGGAATCAGAGTTCAACTTAAGCAGGGAAGCCCCACAGTCTGCACTCTTTATCATAATGCAGTTCCCCTCCGAAACAAATCAACAAACAAGAAACTATCAAATAGTAAAATGCTAGGCTGAGAAATAGAACAAGAGGCTAACAAAGAAAATGACTGTAAGAGAAGGAATTGCAGTTGGCTGACCCACTGGTTGCATTTCTGGCCACCATTGACCCCCCTTCAATGCTCACTGAGCTGATGCCATAAAAATTATTTAGCAGAAAGATCAGAGAAACAGGGTTTCTGATGACATCGAGTCATTTCAGAAATTATACCTGGAGCCAACCCTAACTCAGGACTTGCTATCAAGTGAAGTCATATATTGGTCTTATTATTTAAATCAATTAAATAAGAGTTTCTCTTTCTTATAGCTACAAACATTTGAATTGAAATAGAAGAAAAGATTTCTTTTAACAAATGACATTTAAGCTGAAACCTGAATGACAAGAAGGAGCTCACTATGCAGAAATCATTTCAGGCAGAAGAAATAATGTAAGGCAGCCATAGTCTCAGTATGTATAAGAATAAAAGAAAAGCCAGAATTGATAAAGCATAATACATGAGGAGATGGTAGAGCAAATTGAAGGGGTGAGTGATGACGTGCTGGACTTTGGAGATATGGTAGGGACTACGGATATTATTTTATGTGCTATTGGAATCTAGCGAAGAGTTCTAAGCTGGGAAATGAAAAGATATTTACATTTTTAAAATTACTCTGGCTGACTTTGGAGGATGGAAATTGGAGACTTGAGCTTGGAAAAAAAAAGGTTTAATTTGAATGCAATTATACTGTTCAAGTAAAAGTTCACGGTATTTTTAATTATGACAATAAAAGTACAGAATAAGATAAGTGGATAGATTTAGGGAATCTTTTGTAAATATGGTCATAAATCTTGAGGAGAGAGAAATAAATTATACCAAGAGCTTTTTTTATTGGATTTTTTGTCTTTTTCTTACTGACTTGTACACTTTATTCTGGATATAAGTCCTTTGTTATTAATATGTACTTCAAATATTATCTCCCTTCCTTTGATAAACATTTTTTTTCTTCACACACACGCACGCACACATACACACACACACACACACACACCCCAAACCATAGCCTAGTGGCTAAAGATTTGAAATGTGCTCAATATCATTAACATCAGGGAAATGAAAATTAAAACCACATGAGAGACTTCGGTTTAAACTTGGAAATGCAAAGGTCTTGAAAATTGACACTCCTGTCCTCACAACAAGAAAAAGCTGAAGAAAATGAAAATCAATGAATTTTCTTGAACCCATCAGAAAAGTGAGGGTTCAGAAATCTGGAGAAGGAGGCACATCCAGAGAGACATAGCTGAGAGCTAGTAGAAAAAATTAAATGGCAATTTTGAGGAACTACTGCAGACTGAATGATGATTTATGTGGCAGTGAGAAACTTCTAGGGGTCATAGTCATAAGACAATCCAACACATTTGTGGGTTTTACCTTCAGGGAGCCCTCCAGGTTTTCAAGTTGAAAGCCACCCTTATTTCTCTGCCAGGAGAAGGGGAAGACAATCATTGTTAAATATTCCCAGGCATTCTTCATACAAAAGGACTACTCTGAAGAGAAAAGACCTTACTGGAATGAGTGAAAGGGCTTTACTCCACTCAAGCCCCTTTGACCTCCTATCTCATTTGAGGTGAGGAAAGGCTATTCCACTGGAGAAAGACCTGTGAAGGTCACGTCCCACAGAAACAGGACCACAAAAAGACTAAGCTTTAATCGTAATATTATGGAATGGTTCCTCTCCCTCACACTTGACCACCAGACCGAAAGGGCTCCAGTACAATAACAGTGGATTATAGATGAAAGAGCTGCAAAAAGCAGACGCTCTCTGAGGTGGAGTACTTAGGGAAGCCCAAAGTTGAAATGGTAGACAAAAACAAGAAAACAAAAAAATTTTGAAAACTTTGGCACCTATTCCTACAGGAGACATTAAACAAAATCCATCTCCTAACCAGCAAACATTCTAGAAAATCTATGTAATGTCAGATTTGGCAATGAGTTTTTAAATACAGCACAAATAGCACAATCCATAAATCTTCATAACAACCTATTTACTTCAGATCCTATTATCCAATATAACTGGTATTTCA
Organism: Ceratotherium simum simum; assembly: GCF_057802395.1. NCBI lineage: Eukaryota > Metazoa > Chordata > Mammalia > Perissodactyla > Rhinocerotidae > Ceratotherium > Ceratotherium simum. Next base: position 8,767,373 of record NC_141910.1, on the reverse strand, counting down.
ACAAAAATTTATAAGGCACACTAAAGACAAGGAGAGTCACAGTCTAAAGACATAAGCAAACATCAGAAACAGACTCAAATATGACATAGATATTAGAATTATGAAACATGGAATTTAAAACAACTATGATTAATATGTTAAAGATTCTAATGGAAAACAAAGATGATATGCAAGAGAAGATTGATAATGTAAGAAGGGAGATGGAAATTCTAGGAAAGAATCAAAAGGAAATGATAGTAGTAAAAAACGCTGTAACAGAAATGAAGTATTCCACTGATGGACTCATCACTAGCCTTGACTTGGCCAAGGAAAAAATTAGTGAGCTTGAAGACAGACTGAAATGGCTCATTTATGTAACATGGACCTGAATAATCAATTTGATTTAATTACATTTACAGAATACTCCATCCAACAATAGCAAGAATCATTCTTTTCAAGCTCACATGGAACATTCACCAAGACAGACCACATTCTGGGCCATAAAACTTCTTGAAGAAAACATTGTAGAAAATCTATGTAATGTCAGATTTGGGCAATGAGTTTTTAAATATAGCACAAACAGCACAATCCATGAAAGAATAAAGTGATAATTGTACTTTATTGTAATTAAAGTTCATGTTCTGTAGTAGATACTGTTAAGACAATGAAAAAAAAACCTTAACCCAAGAGAAAATATTTGCATAACACATATTTGAAAAAAGACATATGCAAATTATACAAAGCACTCTTAAATTCAACAATATGAAAACAAACCACCGAATTAAAAATAAGCAAAATATCTGAATAGAAGAGATATAGATGGCAAATAAACTTATGAAAAGGTGCTCAACATTATTTGTCATTAAGGGATTGCAAATTAATACAGTAAGATGGTGTTGCGCACCCATAACAATGGTTAAAATCCGAAAAGCTGTCAATACAAACTGCTGAACAGGATGTAAAGCAAAAGGAATTCTCATTCTTTGCTGGTGGAAATTGAACCAATTTGAATTTGGCACAGCCACTATGGAAGACAAGTTAGCAGTTTTTGTACAAAGCTAAACAGTCTTACCATTGGCAATCATGCTTCATCTGTTTTTAAAGATTACGTCTGCCCACAACTGCACATGGATGTTTATATTGTCTTACTCATTATCACCAAAAACTGAAAGCAACCAAAAGGTCCTTCAATAGATGAATGGATAAACAAAGCGTGGTACATCTATACAATAGAATATTATTCAGTGATAAAAAAAATAAGTTATCAAGCTGCCAAAAGACACAGATAAACCCCAGATACATACTGATAAGCTAAAGAAGGCAGTGTGAAAAAGCTACATATTATATGATTCCAATTATATGACAGTTTAGAAGTGACAAAACTGTAAAGATAGCAAACAGATAAGTGGTTCCAGGGCTTTGGCAATGGGAAAAATGTTGAATAGGTGAAGCATAGGGGAGTTTTTAGGGCAGTAAAACTATGCTGTTGATCCTGTAATGATGAATACGATACTTAATACTCCTAGAACTTTACAGCACAGAGTGAATCTTAATCTATTATTATTAAATAGATTCTATTATTAAAAAAGAAAGTTATTTAGGAGTTTTGGTATCCAAGAATGGAATTCAGAATGTGACAAAACAGTATAACTGTTTTACAGATTTATGAAACTAACTCACTTAAACGGTTGGGGCATAAAGGTACTGATTTAACTTTTAAAATTAGTGGAATCTCTAAGACTATAGGCAAAATAAACTATACATAAGATTGTACTCTAGTTGATAAAGCTGTTCCCCATGGGAGTATGTGTTATCAGTTCTGAAACCACTATATGTGTAAACAGGAATTTAAATATTAAGTAAATTGTTGGTCGATAGTGGAGGTCATGTTTCTCACTATCAGAGTGGGAAGTGACATACAAGCAAGAGGAAAAGGCTAGAATGATCCATGTAGCAATGGATTAGAGTCAGTGACATCAACATGAACTCATATTTAATTAATATAAACACAGATGTATTAATAAATATAGATGTATTAATATAAATATGATTAATTTATTAATATTAATATATAAATTTATTTATATTAATGGATTAATACAAATACAAATGGTTACATGTAGAAATGTTTATGATCAGTCATTGTATTTACATAAGTTATGCATATATTTCTTTGCTTTATTAGCTGATAGAGCATAGTACTAAGAATACCCTAGGAATGATAAAAACACCTAGCACCCAAATATTGATTTCTAATACCATTATTCAATAAAAGGAACCAAGGCTACTGGCAGAAATCACTGCTGTCAAGACTTTTGTAAGAAACATATGCTATGAGCCTGGAACATTTTGTAATGCCAGAAAGTAATAAAGTTCTAAATACACACACACACATACACACACACACACACACACACACACACACTGATGGGGATATTTAAAAGGGATACCAGAGCCAACTGAAAGAGCTCCCAATGACCAAAGCTGGAACAATTTGAGCAACAAAATAAATTAAGTAGTTTTGGATTATAAACCAAAACATAAAATAAGTATACATGAGTCCTTACTGATATCAATAAAGATTAAAAAATTAAGTAAATGAAGGAGAATAGGCAAATCTCCTGTGTAGAAGAATTCCAAATAATTTGTGTAAATACTCTGTTCTCCAGGTTTGGGAGCACAAATCCTTGTTCTTTAAATAGAGACAGTAAATAGTGAATTCCTTTCAATAATTATAATATGAAAAGAAGGAAAACAAAGTGGAGGGAGATCAATTTACAGTGGAGAAACCTGAGGAATACTCCCTCAGCCAGGGGGCCAAGATTAACATCAACAATTATTTGTCATGTTGATAGTATATACCTTTGATGTTATATGATGATAATATCACTTTACCTCTGTAATCTCCCTCACCAAAATGCATAATCCAAGTTTCCTAGACTAATCATGATAAAATCATCAGATAAATCTTAATCAAGGGACATTCTACAAAATACTTGACCAGTAATCCACAAAACTGTCCAGGTCATCAAAAATTAGAAAAGTCTGAAAAACTGTTTCAGCCAACAGGACCTAAGGAGACCTGAATACTAAATGTCATGTGGTATGACCCCCCCACTTCAAGCCTGGGTATATGCCCAGAAGAAATGAGAGTTTATGTCTCCCCCAAACTATAAAATAATGTTTATGGAAGCTTTATTAATAGTTCAAACTGGAAGCAATCCAAAAGTCAACAAAAGTATAACAAGAAACTATGGTTTATTCTTAGAATGGAATGCTCAATGGTAATAAGAAATATACTATAGAGATGAAAACATGGATAAGTCTCAAAAACATTAAGTTAAATGAAAGAAGCCTGATACAAAAGAATACATATGGTATAATTTCATTTATTTGAAATTTTAGAACAGATGGAAAGAACTTATTTCAAGCCAGAATTGTGGTCATCACTGTGGTGGGAGGTTATATTGACAGAAAAGGGCACAAGGGCTATATTCTCTATCACGATGTGGATGGTGGATTCCTGGATATTTACTTATATGAAATTCATTAAGCATAATTTTTATTATCTATTTTACAGTAGACAAATTATACTACAATTTAAAAAAAGTACTTTCTCTTTTAGCTGGGAACAAAATGGAGACATTTACTGAAATGCTAAAGACTAGAGGAGGAGCATGTTTTGTCTGTGAGGGAAATCAAGATATCTGCTTTGATGACATCAAGTTTTAGAGATCTATGAAATACTCAAGTGTAGTTGTGATGTATCAATCTGGAAGTCTCGGATGACATAAGGACTGGAGAAGCAACTAAAAAGCTTCTGCAGGACGAGCTTTACCTCGACGATGAATATTTTCTGTTCTGGGCTTATATTAGGAGCTAAAACACAGCTAGACAAAACTTTATTCTCTAACCGGCACAACACTCTTGTTGGTGCAAACCAGGTTAGTGCCTCAATTTTTGCCTCATATGATCATTTACATTACATTTATCTCATCAGACTTCCCATGATCTGTGGTCCTTGGGTAAAGGTTTATGCCTCCCCTACCTACAGCACAAATAATCTTCATTTACAACCTGTTATCCTTTCTCGAAGAGATTATCTCTATCTCTCTCTCTCTCTTTCTCTCTCTCTCTCTCTCTATCTCTATCTCTGTATATTTTAAAAGGATTTTGAAAGAAGTATGTGTGGGATATGGCAAAATATTTTTCTCATATATTCATCTTGAATGATTGACCTCTGAATATTATTTTAAAAGTTAAACATCAAAAGGAAAATAAAGCATTTTTTCAGAGGATTTTGACATTTCAATATTTTAGTAAATATTTTAATAATACCTTTTTATGTGTCTTTTCGATTCTATCTTTTAAAAGTAAAAAATATTTCACTACACACAAATGTCGTTACTGCACATGAAGTAGGTGTTTTTGTTTTTATTTATGTATCGACTCCTTTATTAAAGCTAATGTGTTGATGCAGTTTCTGCTTTATATGGGAGATGTGTTTTCAAACACAACTCTACAAAATTATGCAGACCAGAGTTTAAAACTTTCTACTCTAATATATTTACTAAATTAAACATTGTCTTTATTAATGTCACGTTTAAGTCAGTTTTGTTAAATCAGGATATGTTCAAAAGCATAAATAAAAGTGCTTTTATATGGATAGCAGCCATGTTTCTACAATTCCTGTCTAGACAACTGCAGCAGGCTTCTTGGACCCCATAGATTCTTTTTACAGAGAAGCTGAGGTAATCTTTTTATAATACGTCATTGCTCTTCTTAAAATGCCTCAGTATTTTCTTATCACACATAAAATAAAAGCTATGAGTTTACTATGACCCATAGATTACCTTAACAGTCTGGATCTCTCGCCTTCTCTATTGTATCTCCTTCTAGATTCCTGGAGGTTCGCTGCACTACAGTGAAGGCGGTACTTTGGCTCCTGCCTCGGAGACTTTGCACTTCCTTGGCTTGGAACACAGTGCCAGCTATTTACTTGTTTTATTTCCTCACTCCCTCACAAATAATACCTTATCAGAAAGTTCTCGCTTGCCCATCCATTTTATTTAAAAATACCTATCACTCTCTGTTCCCTTACTATATTTTTCTTAGCAGCATTTAAATCTGATTCTATTAGTTTCCTTTTGTCACTATAACAAATCACCACAAACTTAGTGGCTTAAAACAACATACATTTATTACCTTAGAGTTCTAGAGGCCAGAAATCTAAAATAAGTATCTCCGGGCTAAAAGCAAGGTGCCCTGCATTCTTTCTGGAGACTCTGGAGGAGTATCCATTTATCACTTTTTCCCTCCAGCTAATCAAGGCTGACTGCCTTCCTTGTCTCATGGCCTCTTCCTCCATCTCCAAAGCCAGTGATGCAGCATCTTCTCTTTGCTTCCTTCTGCTTCTCTCTGTGTATCTGACCTTCTCGCTTCCCTCATATAAGGATCCCGGTGATTACATCAGACCCACCTATAATCCAGAAAAATATCACCATCTCAAAATCCTTAATTTAGTCACAAAAGAAAACTGCCTTCTATGATGCAAGGTAACATATTCACAGGTTCCAAGCATTAGCACATGGACATCTTTTTGTGGGGAGGGGCATTAATCAGAATTCTTCATTGATACAAACATTCTATATTTATTTGTTTATTTTCTGTTACTCCCAATGAGATGTAAGCTTCACAAGAACAGAGACTTTATATGCTATGTCCATTACTCTATCCTCATCTCCTAGCAAAATTTCTGGTACATGATAGGTGCTCAATATAAAAGCAGTAAAATGCAAAGAGTTTGTGGGAAACTATATCTTGAAAGTAAGCTCTTAGTACCAATGCATAATAAGTAAATCAAGTAACCAAAGAGATAAAGATTGATTGTAGTTTATCAACACACAATTGCTCACCTATAAGGTGTATTTATCCTGAAAGGAAGGCATATGAGAATGGTGATAAATGATAAACACTAGACCAGACAATGCTATAACATGCTTCAGTTCACTGACGTGGATTTCCTTAGCATGCATACACTATTTCCTTTATTATGCCTTTTGATATTGAAATCATACATTTTAGCTGAAAAGACAATCTTTTCTATCTCAGATTATTCCCATTTTGGAGATGACATCTTATCTCAAATATCATTAGTAAATACAAATTAGAAAGTTTTCAAAATTATTATCCAGCCTTTTGTACCTCTTCTTTTTTTTTTTTGTGAGGAAGATCAGCGCTGAGCTAACATCTATTGCCAATCCTCCTCCTTTTTTTTTCCCTTTTTCTCCCCAAAGCCCCAGTAGATAGTTATATGTCACAGTTGCACATCCTTCTAGTTGCTGTATGTGGGACGCCGCCTCAGCATGGCTGGACAAGCAGTGCGTTGGTGCGCACCTGGGATCCGAACCTGGGCCGCCAGTAGTGGAGCGCATGCACTTAACCACTAAGCCACGGGGCCGGCCCTTGTACCTCTTTCTTATAGTAAGTCAGTTTCATAAAAAAATATTTTCTCCATTCCCTCAGATTAGTTTGAATGATTTGATCTTTCCTTTGGTGATTTTTCTCTTTTTGAATTTTCTACAATGGGAATCTAAGTTTGTGCAATATCAGGAACTAATATAGACCCTGTGTAATACTTTTTTCAGTCTCTAATCAAATTTATCAATCCTATATAAAGAGTAAGGGAAGATATGATTAATTACTATATGATTAATATGGTTAATTAATTCATATGATTAATCACCATATGATTAATGTGGTTAATTAATTCATATGATTAATCACCATATGATTAATATGGTTAATTAATTCATATGATTAATCCATATTGATTAATATAAATACAATATAATGGGATCAATTAATATGATTAATTATCATGATTAATTCCAATAAATTATTTTACAAGGAAAGAGGTCACATTGCCTATAGGAGATTAGTGTGAGAGGCAACACTCACACTCAGTCAACTGAGTCAACACTCAGGTTATTTCATCACTGTATAAGTTAGGTTTCTTTCTTTTTGTGTGTGTGTGATGATGCAAATTATCTCCCTATTTGATGCACTGCTCAAATTTAGATGCCACATGATAAAGTTCTCTGCTTAGTTTGCTCACTGTTTATATCGAGTGTAAACTAAGGGCAAGTTGTTGACAGGCTGGGCTTTTTGCGTCTCTTGAAACCCGTCATAATGTCAATATCTGTCTTTTCATGACCACCCGCTGGCCCATGACATCTTCCATTTCCTGGTCCTCTGTGCTACAGGATGTTGGTGAAATTCTGTGGAGTATCACTTTCACTTTCACCTCAGACGGATATCACATAAAGTAAGTCAAAGATTTGTTTAATCTACCTGTATTGGGGAGAACTTGGTGTAATCTGTAACAAAATAAAAGCAAAAACAACAATAAACAAAACACGCATCAAAGATTTTAACTAATGGACAATGATACTCCCTGTTTTCCAAAGTTGAGATGGATTTTTCTATATTTTTTTATTCTTTATTTCAATAGAACTTAGAGAAGTAATTTAGATACATAAATTCCAATCATTTTAATCCAAAACCAAATAACCATTTCCTTTATGGAAACTCTTACCTCTATTATTATTTCAAATATGCTATGAGTTTAGAACTGGTATTTATTTGCATGGTCAATTTAAAACAGTGGTTCTCAACGGGAGGGTGAGAGTGACTCTGTTCCCCAGGGAACATTTGCAATCTCTCAGGCATAACTGGAATAAGTGTTATTTGCATCGAAGGCAGAGGCCAGAGATGCTGGTAAACATTCAACGATGCACAGGGCAGCCCTCCACAACAAAGAAATATCCAATCCAAAATGTCAATAGTGTAGAGGTTGAGAAATCCTAATTTTTTTAAAAAAAGAATTAGATATGCAACATGCAATTGAATTAATTATATTGGTACACGTCCCCCCCGCCCCCAAGTATTGAGAGAAGAAAAAATCCCTATGTAATATTTTTATTTATTGTTGTTGGCATAGACTGGAACACAGATTTTTTTCCATAGTTCATTATACATACAAAGTAGAGCTTTCAAAAGAAAATTTTGTAGAAACAATAATGGATTTTCTGTTCTGTTTAAAAATTAACTGGGAAGTAATCAACCTCTGAAATGAACGCAAATGCAGAATGGTAAGATCTACTAGGGACTAAGGGAAATGTTAGTAGATTCAGTCCAGTTTTAATTTTTTGTTGTTGTTGTTGTTGTTTTTTTTATCCCTGACTGTATAACAAGTTGGGATGCTTTCTATCTTTTTCTATTCCTGAAATAGTTTATATAAGAATCATCTGTTTCTTAAACATTTGGTAGAACTTGTCTACAAATTATCTGGGACTGAACCTTTTTTTTTTTTTTATAATTTTATTTATTTATTTTTTCCCCCAAAGCCCCAGTAGATAGTTGTATGTCATAGCTGCACATCCTTCCAGTTGCTGCATGTGGGACGCGGCCTCAGCATGGCCGGAGAAGCGGTGCATCGGTGTGTGCCCGGGATCCGAACCCAGACCGCCAGCAGCGAAGCGCGCGCACTCAACCACAAAGCCACGGGGCCGGCCCCAGTTTTAATTTTTTTTAAATCTATGTTTTTATTTGAGGATTCCCTAAAGAGAACTAGAGAACTCAACACACTCAAAACTACTGAGTAGACAAGTAAGGGAAAATCCATACAGTATTAGCCTGAAGTGGGACTGGCCATTTTCAGTTGTGGGCCATTAACCACTCATCCAGGATATAAAAGTCAGCTCCAGCTAAACCCCTAAATATCTAGGACCACGGATAAACCTCTCAAACATGACAATATTTAAATCGTCAATTAGGCTTAATGCCTAATTTTTTTATTTCAGTTTTCTACTTCTGGCAGTTCTCTTCCCACAGGGACCATAATGTTACTCTCTCAGTATAAAACTTACTCATATTGAAATATATAAGTAAATGCTAATAATATAACTTGTTAACTAGTTAATAATATAACTTGTATAACGTTACTTTTCGTAGTCTCCTACCATACTACTAGAAAAATCGCCATTGACTGGGAATAGCCATTCAACCAGACTTGCTTCTACTGAAGTGTTTACAAAAGCAATGTTCCTATGCCGTTAATAATAAACATATTTGTGTGAAAGTCCATTCTGAATACCAAGAAATATCTCTTGAAATTTATTCAGTTAATCAAGTAACAAAATATTATATTGGAAAAATCCAAGAACCAATCAAAACGATTTCAATTGTTTACAACATATGCAAACTACCCTTTCCCAAGCAAAATATGTGTATTAGAATTTAGCACGTTACCATCAGACCTATATTGTGTCTACCAATCACATACCTTGAATGTTATTTAGGAAAAATGGGACATGCATCAAGAAGACAAAGGAGGAAGAGGAGGAAGAGGTGGAGAGAAAGTAGGAGAAGGAAGAATAGAGGAAAGAAGATTGATAGGTTTAGCTTCTCTTGTGAACTCAATTGTTTTTGAACTTAAAAATCCAATTTGGAGTAATTCATCAAATAACTAAGAATGGGACATTAAGTTTTCCGTATCTAGGAGAGAAATTTACCGTTGATATAGATTGCCTTTCTTTGACAGAATGTAGGAATATGTGATGATGGGGTCAGTTCCCAACATTTTCCTCAGTACTATCCTCAATACAAAAGCTGCTTAATTTCCCTTTTCATGCCCCATTCATCTTTCATTTCTTTTTACATTCAAGATTGAATTGAATATAGTGTCTGCTCAGAGATTCTCTTTCTCTGTCTCTGTTTCTCTGCCTTTCTCTGTCTCTCTCTGTCTCACTGTCTCTTTTTCTCTCTCACAGGATGGCTCATATTTCCAACAATCTATCTCCAAAGTCCAAAGCATTGTATTTCCTGTAGCAGTCTTCTGTAGCTTATTTTACCAATTTTCTTTTTTAATTTTTAGCAGAAATATAAATTTTTATTCATTTGCTACTATTTTGCAATACTGCTGTTTTTGGTTCTAAATTCCTCCAAGCCTTTAAACTCGACCTATGAGAAGAATTTTAACACTTTTAATCCCAACTTTTACTAGCTGGAATTCACAACAATAAATTACTGAAATGATATGCCACTGATATGCACCCTAATGCTGTGAAGAACACCATGTCTAGTATGTGCTTCGATATGCAATTGTGAACATGAATATCCAAGACCTTGATAAAACGTGCTCATACTGAAAGCAGCATAAACACTCCTATGCCCACTCTCTTTTCATATAGTAGCAGAAACTTTCTGTTACATTTCATTTCTGCACGGTGTATATCTACCTTCTTTATGAAAGTTTATCTGTATTTTAAAAATTTTACCTCTTTCTTAACTTGGTCCCTTTCTTCTTCTACCACATGTAGGTTAAAAGAATTTGTTGGATCCTCTTTTCTCTATCGCAGAATTTTTGTCTTGACCAGAGATCAAAATTTGTTTTTAAGTTGATCCTATATCTTCCTGAGTTTCTGATGTTCTTATTTCAAAGTCTGAACTTTACTTTTTGTTCACATACCAAATTCTGAAGACTTTTTTTTTTTTTTAGACTTGCTAACTGTGGTTTTCCTTTTGCATCTTGACAAATCTAATTCTTTGAGGTAGTGTGTTCCAAAAACAAGTCTTCAAGCTTCTTCCTTGATGCTTAGCTTTGTGATAATTCCAATTTTTTTCTTCTTCTCAATGTAAGGAGCATACATATTATTTTCCTCACATTTTATCTGTTTATTTATTAAATTGAACTCATATTTTAAATCCTAAATATATATGAGCATATTGAAGGCTCAGTGCCATTCCAGTTTCTTAGCTGTCACTATGAAAGAAAATAAAAAACTAAAGCTAGCCTGACTGGTAAATAATACATCACCCATCAATTCAAATGCTTGTACATGTAAACTATGCATCCTGTAATTGAGACTTCCCTGGTCATTAAATTTAGTTCAATTACCTGCCAAACAGTGTTCCTGCTAGTGGAAAAAAAAAGTGCAGTAGATGTGCAGATATGTCTTCAATATAGATCCCTGCCAATAGCTGATTCTAACCACATGATCTTGCCCTAATTTTGAAATATGAAAATATTGACAATTTTGAGAAAAATTAATTTGAAAACTCCTAGTATGATTTTGCCAAAAATAATCTATCTTGCTCTTGGAGATCTCACTCCCATGAATTATAATGTTTTGTGCATACACTGGTCACAAACTGATGATGTGCGGTAAATGTCAGTCACACTAATGATGGAGAGACAGAGATGGTCAGGATGCAAGATTGATGACTCCAACCCAACCAGGTTGTGATGGACTGACACTTTGGTAACCCCATGTTCACACTTTGTATAATCCCTCCCCTTGAGTGTGAGTGGGACCTGTAACTTGTTTCTAACCAACTGAATGTGGCAAAAGTAGTGGCATGTCATCTTCATGATTAGGTTATGTTATATGGCAAAGATCCTCAGATATCAATTGCTTGATTACATTATGTTATATAAGACTCCTTCTAAGCTGACTGAAGAGAGAGGTTCTCCTTGCTGTCTTGAAGAAATATGTATTATCTCAAGGAAGCCTTCATGACAAGGAACTGATGGAAGGCGCCAGGAACTGGAGGTGGCCTCTAGGACCAAAGTGTGCTCTCGAGCCAGTTAGGAAAATGCTGGATTCCTCAGTCATACAGCTGCAAAAAAAGGATTTTGCCAACAACTTGAATGAGCTTGGAAGTGGCTACTTCATTAGTCAAGTCTCCAGATGAGAAAGCAGCCCAATCAACATCTTGATTGCATCTTTGTGACACCCTGAGAAGAGGATCCAGATAAGCTATACTCAGACTCATTAGTCATGGAAACTGTGAGATAATGAATGCCTGCTGTTGGTTTAAACTACTTAATTTGTGGTGATTTGTTACACAGCAATAGAAAAAATACGTTTACCACATATTCCTGAGAGCAGGATGTTGTTGAGAGACTACAAAGGCTACAGTTATTTGGCCTTAACTCTTGAATAGTCTACTTCCGGAGACCTGGGCTGGGAAGTGTATGACATGGAAGTCTCCTTTCACCAAAACTAGAGGCCCACACTGGTAACAACTTCATCCAAATGTGGATGTTGTTACAGTCATTCCAGTCATGCAGGCAGTGAGTTCCAAGAGACGGAAGCCATGACAGAAGAAAAGGCAAAGAAAAAATAACAAAACTAAAAGTCTTCTTTATGCAGGCAAGAATGTTTATCCTTTCTAGGTCTTCTACCACATCTTAGCCCTTTAGCACCATGAGTCAATTTTCTGTCCTTGACTCATACTAGAAACTATGTGTGTGTGTCACTGGACTTTTCTCAGAGACTGGCATGTGTTCACAAGGACACTTAAAAATTATTTCTGGGGTCCAGCCCAGTGGGGTAGTGATTAAGTTTGCTTGCTCTGCCTCAGCGGACTGGGGTTCACAGGTTTGGGTCCTGAGCATGGACCTAGACACTGCTCATCAAACCATGCTGTGGCGGTGTCCCACAAACAAAATAGAGGAAGATTGGCACAGATGTCAGCTCAGGCACAATCTTCCTCAAGCAAAAAAGGGGGAGATTGGCAACAGATGTTAGCTCAGGGGCAGTTTTCCTCACCAAAGGAAAAAAAAATAAATTATTTCTGATTTATTCACTTTGTTGATGAGAATATGAAACATTTTTTAATGAAAGTTATTTTCTGATGACTTTGCCAAATGAAGAAGGATAATCATACAAAATTATGTTTACACTCCTCCTTCATTCATATATAATGTTTTAACTAAGATAAGTTCTTTTGAGTAAGTAAATAAGAGAATAATTTAATTTTTCATATTCCAGATGTGGACATTCTATTTTGGCTTGTGATGTTACTTCACTTTGTCCCCTTATACCTAGTGAGATAATCAAGCTAAAAATAAGGTGTTCCAGTTTCTCTGGTGGGTTTTCAGAAGTGGAGAAGTCACTGAAAACATTCTGGTATCACAGAGCTGGGAGACATGGAGCTGCAAGTGCCAGGCTTTGTGTTCTGGCAGAGGAGCAGAAAGAGACCCAAAAGATGCCTACTAATTAGGCACAGCAGCTATGTTTAGATGATGCCTAAAAGCCAATCACACTCCTATTATTTTGTTTATAAGGGTATATCAGTGAAGATAGCAGCAGTCAACTTGCCACCCAAGAAGGATCATGAACATTGCATACTTTGTCTGTTACATTGGTTAGTAAGGCAGCACAGGCAATGCGATCATCTTTCCCTTGGCACAAGAGTTGGTAGCACAGGGGGGAAGGGGTTGTGGGAGGAAAAGCATCATTGTTTCAGAAAATCTGACAGCAGGTAGATAAGAGCTTTGTGAATTAGGTAACTTCTTTCTTTGTATACTGCACATAATAATCTTTGTTTTGAAGATCTTATGTTAGGAACTTCATATGATCAGACCAATGAGTGCAGATTTAAATAGGCTGTTTTCAATTCTTCAGTTTTGCTCAAAGCCAATGGAGATGTTATCTGTATTGGAATATTTTGAGATTAAAGCCTATACTTGGCACCATGTGATTTGCAAATATGAAGAGCATGTGATCTCTACCTCAAGAACTTGCAATCTAGGAAGAGAGGTAATATACACATGCACACACTGCTATCAAATATTATTCAGGCTTGCAGCTACAGTAGAGAAAACTAAATGTGCATCAAAAACAATAATTTAGTAGGAGACAGAATATATAATTCAATGCTAATATTTTTGAAGACATGAAGCATAATATATAATACAGTCAATGTCCCAGCAAATGCCATTATGTTCTTCTAAATCCAACTTTGGACCAAGTAATTTTGGTTGTGACTATATATAATGACTTTATTATAAGATATAGAATGGTCAAGGAATATCACTTAAATTCCTATTGAGAATCACAAGAATATTCTGATATAAGAGATGATGTCCTTTTGCATCTATTTAACTCGACTCTCTTCAAAATATGATAGGAAAGGAATAAAAATGTGGGAAAGTCCCTAAAAGCAAAGAAAATGATGTGGAGTGGAAATGAGAGTGGGAGATTTGGGGAAGTTTGAAGGCTGAGGTGTAAGATCACATGAGAAAAATAAGCACATTTCCAAAAGAGATGAGATAGAAGATTGTTAACAAACTATACAAACCAGACTGTTTTTAAGTCCAAAATTCTAGTAGAAGCAGAAAGAATTGGAGAACGAGAAACCTCAGAGACTTGGACTGAATATGTAAGAGTACGAAGTGAGAAGAGGTTATGAAAATTGTTCCATTAGTTGAAAGTCTGTCAACAGAAGTTCATCACAGTCTCATTTGTCACCTAGGCAAATACCAGAAGACTTTTCTTTAAATAAATGAAATTAACTACCTTCAGGAAAATAATACTGTTTGTATAGTTGTCTCACCTCTAGAATAATTATCTTTTGCTCTACCACTTGAGGGGAATCAGGGTAAAGCCAGCTTTCTCATTTAATGAAAGCTCATGAGCCACCATGCCACTGACCTCTCTCATGGAGCCCCAGTGAAGTATTCTAACTCATAGAAAAAACTTTTTGAGAAAACAAACTTACATATTCAATAGCAGAGAAAATGTATACCAATACATACAGTAACTGACACGGTCATTCTTTCTTAAGTAAAAACAGATATATAAATATTACAAGGTCATATAGGAAAAACATAGGCCAAGAAAGTGAAACACTAAGATAAACTGGAGAAATAAGCTCTTAAAGAAACAGAATAGATTCTGCAAATTATCTGCTTAAAAATTCATATAGTCACTTCTATTTCAGCTTCAACATGTAAAAACCTTGCAATTTGCGAAGAGCTTACTTTCATCTTACATTTTTTCTGCATTAGAAGAAATGCTAAAAGATTTTTTTTGAACGGAAGAAAAATTATATAGGTCAGAAACTTAGATCTACATAAAGAAAGGAAGAGTGTAGGAAAGGGAATAAATGAAGGTAAAAACAAACATTTTATTTTTATTCTTTTTAGTTAACCTAAATATAAGTGCTTGTTTGAGACAATAATAGTGTCAATGTATTATTGATTGTATCATATGAATAAGTGAAATGAATGATAGCAATGACCAAAGAGATATATGGGAGAAATTGGGAATTATCTGTATAATGTAACTACACCACTTGTGAAGTGGTATAGTGTTATTTGAAGATGAACTTAGATTAGTTAAAATGTGTATTTCAAAGGATAATCACTAGCAAAGTTTTTAAAAATAAATATAATTGATATGATAAGGAAGCAGATAGAATGAGAACATATAAAATGCTCAATTAAAAGCATAAAAAAAGAAAAAAACAAAATCAGCTAATAGAAAACAAAAACATGGTAGATATTAATCCAACTATATCAATAATCACTTTAAATGTAAATCAACTACATATACCAATTAAAAGATAGTCAGAGTGGAAAAGCAGACAAACAAACCAAGACCCAACTATATGTTGTCTACAAAACCCACTTTAAATTTTAGTACTCATAAAGATAAAAAGTGAAGGATGCAGAAAGATGTATGATGCTATCACTAATCAAAAAAGCTGTATTTGCTATGGTAATTTTAGACAAGGCAAACTTCAGATTAAGAAAGATTATCAGGAATATTGGTGTTACATAATAAAAAAATATCAATTCTCCAAGACATAATAAATATAAATGTGTATGTACCTAAAAAGAATGTCAAAATAGATGAGGTAAAAACTGATAAACCTGAAAGGAAAAATAGATAAATCTACTGTTACAGTTGGAACTTCAACACTCCTCTTTCAGTAATTGACAAATCAATCAAGTGAAAATCAGTAGAATATTGTTGACATGAATGGCATTATTAACCTACTGGATCTAATTGATATACATAGACTATAAATCCAACAACGGTACAAAACATATTCTTCAATTCACATGGAACATTCAAAAAGGTAGACCAATTTCCAGGCCATAATACACCTCTTAACAAATTCAAAAGAATAGATATACAAAGTATGTTCTCAGACCACAAAAACAAGAAATCAGTAACAGCCATATTGCTAGAAAATACCCAAATATTTGGAGATTCAACAACACACTTCTAAATAACACATGGGTCAAAGAAAAGTCTCAAGAGAAATTCAAAAGTATTTTGAAATGAATGAAAATAAAAATACAACTTCTCAAATTTTGTGGGGTCCAGAGAATATAGTACTTAGAGGGAAATTTATAGCATTAAAATCATGTATTTAAAAAAAAGAATATTATGAAAGAAATAATCTAAGCTTCCAACTGACTATACTAGAGAAAAGTCCAATATGACCAGTGATTTTATAAAAGGAGTAGAGACAGACACATACACACAAGGAAGAAGGCCATGTTATAAAGGAGACACAGACTGGAGTGTTGCATCTACCAGCCAAGGAATCCCAACACCCGGCAACACCCAAAGCTAAGAGAAAGACATAGAACAGATTCTCCCCTAGAGTCTTTAGAGAAAGCATGGCCCTGCTGACACCTTGCATTCAGACTTATAACCTCTGTAACTGTGATACAATAAATTTCTGTTGTTCTTAAGCAACCTGGTTTGTGGTAATTTGTTATAGCAATCCTAGGCGTATTGATATATAGATAGAAGAGCCTAAGATGGTATGAGTACTAAATGTAATTTGGTATCCTGAACAAAATTTTGGAAGAGAAAAATGATATGGGGTAAATATTGAGGATATAAGAATAATGCATAGACTTTGCTTAATCATAATGCAGCAATATAGATTCATTAATTGTCATAAATGTGCTACATTAATGTAAGATGTCAATAATAGGAAAACAGACTGTGGAGTATACAGGAACTCTCTCTGTTTGTAATAATACTGTAAATTTAAAACTGTTCTACAATTTTAAAAAATGTTATTTATATATATTTTAAATGACATACAAGTATAAACACGTAAGAATGGCAAAAAAAGACTCATCATAAAAAATTAATGTACTCTGAGAAATTTGATGTTATTGCTTGCCACCATGAAACAGGTTACGGTGAAAAATGACACAACAGAGAAAAGAAATAGCACTGGAGATTTTAAAAATGATTGATAAAAAGAAAAGAAGAGTTGGATGACTCTTTTGAGAATATTTCCTAGAATTTAGAGCCAAAATATCTAAGAGAAAAGACAAGATATAGATTATTACACGAAGTTATAGGTGATTGCTATGGACTGAATGTTTGTGTCTGCCAAAATTCATATGTTGAAACCTAACTTCCAAGGTGATGGTGTTGGGAGGTGGAACCTTTGCGCAGTGCTTAGGTCACGAAGGGGGAGCCCTCATGAATGGTAATAGTGCCCTTAGAAAAGAGACCACAGAGAGCTAGCTTGCCCTTTCTGCCATGTGAGGACTGAGCAAGAAGGGGCTGGCTATGGAGCATGAAGAGGGCTCTCAACCCGACCATGCTGGCACCTTGATCTTGGACTTCTTAGCCTCCATAACTGCAAGAAATAAATTTCTGTTGTTTATAAACTACCCAATCTATGGTATTTGTTATAATAGCTTGAATAGGCTCAGACAGGGATCTAGAAAAAGAAAAGAAAATCAGTAGAAGGAAATTATCAAAGAAATAAAATAAGAGAATTTTCCAGAGAGGAAGAACACACATTATTAGCTTGAAAGGGCCTTAATAAGAGACACGCAGAATAAATGTGGGGAAAAAACTTCCTACTTAGATATACTTTAAACTTCAAAACATTACAAGTAATTCTGTGGAGGCAGGTGGAAAAGAGGAAGAGAAGGGAGGCTATGGTATATGATCATGAAAAATGACATTGGAGCATGGAGGGAATTGGACCCAAGGCCAACAGAAGGGCTCAGTCCCCAGTCAGGGAGGCCAGACCTGCTTGTCTTGGTGTGGGGTCTGGTGCTGACCATACAAAGATGTCTAATGGCAGTTCTTGTACCCGCAGGTGGCACGCTCACTCATCACTCTCTCACCTTCTCACAGGCAGGTTGTAGAAAATTTGAGACCTTTGAAACAGATTCTGCAAAGAGTCCTTTTAGAAGACCAAATGATTTAGAACTAACTGGGCAAGTATGTTGATTATCAGTCATTTGGTAGAAAAGCTTTTATTTGCTGTGTATAATGTTAGAAAATAGTATATAATAATATCCCAGACAACCCATGATAACAAGAGAAAGTTGGGAAGCAAATATAATTAGCACTTAGTTAGAAATAAGAAGATGGGATAATGAGTTCAGGTTTTAAAAATTGCTTCAGATTGTTGGGATTAGGCCACATGGTAATATTTTAGGAACGTTAATGCAACAGCAGGTAAATCAACAAATATTTCAGGAGACATGATTAAGTGAAGCCTAGAATTCTTCTCATTATGACATAAAACTTGAAAATAATATTTTACTGTTTGTACCAAATAGGTCAGCTAAAATCCTGCTGGCAAAAACTCTAGATAAATATCTTGATGTATTTTTGTTGTCTCTGACTGTTGTACTACCTTAACTCAGATTTAATACATAGATGAAGATATTGAATCTGTGATTGCTAACCTATTCCAAGATGCTAATTATAATATCAAAAACACAACAATGAACTCCCTCTGCATGAAGTAGATAAGTTTGACAATGTGCCAGGTATTCATCATTTATGTGTTATAGATGGATAGGGTTTTCCATAAAGCATTATTGAAATTATCATAAATGAGAAAATATTCCAAAAAAGATTTTCCATTAACTATGCAGAGAAATGGTGTCTGTTGATAAAATGAATATAATATTCACTCATTTGGTGCTTTCAATCATTTAGACAAACTCAATAAGAGAAGGAAAAATGAAAAGTATTTGGATTGGGAACATCAAACAATTTGGGAAAAAGTAGAAGTGCTGCAGCTACTGTAAATATTGTCACTTGAAGACAGAATCAAAAACAGTGAAGAAAATAGCTATCATCACATGTGGAAGCCAGAGATCTTGAAATGTTTAGAATGGTCACCTGTGTTGGTTCCTTTATGTGACCAGATACTAAATAAACCATATCATATCATATTGTATCATGTGGTATCATGACATTATATTCCTCAGTAGCAGACTTTATTCAGCACATCACAGTGTGACTTGAATTCAAAGCATCAATACTTCGAAGGCTTTTCCTAAATTGATTTGCTAGACAGAAAAACCCATGAAAGAGACCTTTTTTCCACAATAGAAGAGCTATCACTAGAACCAATGTTGGAATTTCCTAATTAAGACATGGTATGTGCGAACACTGACAAAGAAAAAGTAAATAGAAAGAAGAAGGCAAGATATATCCACGCTCAATTGGAAGAGTAATCTAAAAAGGAGAATGGTTTTGGAGTTAGAGAGAAATGCCTCACCTAGCAGATGCAGCAAACAAATACCATCAGAATTCAGTTTGTGTATAAAGCTTTCTCCCCTTTTGTTCCAGATTGTAATTGTTTTTGCACTCTGCAATTAGAAGCTTTGGATCTCTCATTGGTATCACAAGTGGCCAGAACCCTTAAGGATAAGACGCAGATCATCATCTCATTGCAACATCACCTTGATCTATGCAAAGGATTAGAGTTAGCCTTGAGGATATTGCCATCCATTTGATTAAGACAATTTAGGTCTAAGATATTATTTCTGAAATAAATGGTTGTAACTACTATCAAAATTAAAAATTGGCAATTTTAGTTTTCTGGCTAAGCCCTTCAGGTTTCCCTGGACCATATCTATTACTTCACTTTCTGTTCTAGATGGAAATTGAAAATCCTTTCACAGACAACGATCAGAGGAAGGAACACTGAAACATTCACATCATTATGGTGGACATTCAACATTAGCGAATCAAATTAAGCATTGGGGTTCTAACAACTCCTTCAGGACGTTAGAAAGTATTTTTCCTTCAGGCTTTTCTGTGTGTTTAAATTCATGACAAAGCCAAATTTCTTATTAACTGAATGAAGACAAGCAGTTTTTCTTTAAGATGGCATTTCACACTGTTCCTTCAATATTCACATTAAAACAAGAATCTCATTCACCTGTGCTAAGAAATAGAACTGAGATAAATGTGAAGATTTGTAAATGAGTATATTTTAAGAACAATTCTAAATTTATCCTTAGTTTTACTATCATTTAATTAATTTGGGGTTCTAAATTTATCTTGTGGCAGAAATAATTTTATTTATCCATTTGGACTTGGTGAAAGGAACAGAATTATTAAGAAGGAAAAATTTTGAACTTGAATCTTTGAAATCTGGCTAGAAAACTCTCTATGTGCACGTGGGTAATTTTCTTAAATTCTCTGTAAAACTCTTTATGTGTGAAATGTGGATAACAATATCTACTTATGAAATAATTTCTGTAAAATGTTAGCATAGTCCCTAACATACTATTTATTTAATTAATGTTACATATTTTACTATTCTAAAAGGAATAAAGATTTTGGTAACTTAAAACAAAAAACAACAACACTAACACTGAATTCTTGAAAATCTGTTGTAATATAAAAAATTAATGACAGTTATTTCTTTAGCACTAGATAGTGAATCAGTTGTTTAGCTGTTTCTCTTGAATTTAACAGATAATCATTTGAAAATAATGTTGCCTCCTCCATTCAGATATTTATGACTTTTAATTGCTCAGTTGTTAAAATAAATTGACTAGAATGATCCAAAAAGTTTAAATAATAGTAGCAATAGCAACTATTCCAGTTTTGTTCTTACTGAATGGAAAGGAGCTTGGTTTTTCACATAAAGCAAAATACTGGCAATAGATTTGAGTATAATTTACAAAATCATATTGATTGGAGATGAACTCCTATCTTTTATACTAAGTAATTCTGGTAAGCAATTCTTTTCTACTAAATAATTTTGAATTTTACGACATTCGTTTTTAGCTCTATCAAAATCATGTATTTTGCTTTGATCTTTTTAAGTATTTAAATGGTTTTAATTTACAGTATTTTGAATTTTACAGTATTTTAAAAATGACAGTGCTGCATGTCCTTATATTTTGAACGCCTGAGCCTTTCTGTAACCTCCCTATGGGATTATGGGTTCTGTTCCTATATAGCTGAATGGCATTTACTAATATTTGATTTAAAATATTTTTCTCTATAATAACCATGTGGAAATAATTTTCCTTATCAGATTCCTCTTAAGAATAGCACTGCCTTTGTTTGGAAAAATGCTATAAAAATCGCTTGGGTTAAAAAGTGAGTCCCTCATTCAAAATTCACACAAATCTTTCACCTAATGCCTAGCTTCAGAATATGGGAAGAAATATGCTCTGCATGAGATAGGGAAGAAATTTTGCTCCTATGATCCTAAAAAATATAGAGAACAAATGAAGAGGAAAGAGAAAGAGAGAATAGAAAGAATGGTACAACGAAGTGGACAGAGTTCAGGATGGCTTGAAAGGTGAACGGAACTACACCGTTTGAAGCTGCTGGTGGATATTTTAAGAACGGCCCTGCCTTAAAAAACTATAATAGTTCTTTGTATTGCTATGATTCACCTCTCTAAGAAATCTTGAGAATTTTGGTATACTCACAGACACTTTGTGGAATGGGTATTTTGAAGAATTTGAGAAAGTGGTATATTTCGTTTTAGGATCAATATTTCAGTCGGACAAAATGGCTCTTCTGAGACCATGAGCTATGGGAAGCCAAAAGAAAAGACGTTGGTAATTTGAAAAAATCTGTGAGTGGAGACACAAACCAATTACAGTTAAATCTGTGAGGGCAAAGGGATTCTAGATCACACGTGGATGACCTAAAGTAATTTTCTTTTTCTACGAACCTCTTGAATTTGTCAGAAGTGCGTTCCCATCATGTCTGCTAAACTTTCAGAATTTGACAGATTATGCAGACAATTTTTGAGAGTGTATGTCAATTTTGTACATTTAAAATTATTTTATTCTTTCCATTTATAATTGAATATATTTTTAATAATTTTTAATTGTTGTAAAATACACATAACATAAAATTCCCATCTTAACTATTTTTAAATGTGCAGTTTAGTAATGTTAAGTACATTCACATTTTTTGCAATAAATCTGCAGAATGCTTCTTGCAGAACTGAAACTTTATGCTCATTGAACAATTCCCATTCCTCCCTCCCCCAGCTACTATTTTACCTTCTGTGTCTATGAACTTGACTATTCTAGGTACCTCAAAGAAGTGGAATCATATAGTATCTGTCTTTTTATGACTGGCTTAATTAACTTAAAAGACTGTCCTCAAGGTTCATCCATGTTATAGCATGTGTCAGAATTTTCTTCCTTTTCAAGGTTGAATAATATTCCATTGTATATATTTATCACATTTTGCTTATCTATTCGTCTATTGATGAACATTTGGGTTGTTTCTATCTTTTGACTATTGTGAATAATGCTGCTCTGAACTGGATGTACAAATATCTCTTTAAGACTCTGCTTTCAATTCTTTTGGATATATACCCAGGAATGGAATATTGGATCAGATAGCACTCCTACACTTAATTTTTTTGTGGAATTTCCATACTATATTCTATAGTGGCTATATCAAGGGGTCCATTTCTTTACATCTTGGCCAACACTTTTTATTATCTGTTTTTTTATAGTAGTCATCCTTGAATACAATTTTAATAACTTTAAGTCTGTATAAGATTTCAAATGTAATTAAAAGTCACCATTTTTGGCATGTCTATATATTTCCATATATGTATATTTGTCTATTTATCACTCTACTGTACATTCACAATGTGTACATATATAGTGTATGTTTATGTATAGATAGGTATAGATATATGGATCTAATGTGATATAACTATAGTTATATATATTGTATATACATATACAATGCATATAAAAGTATACATATATATATGTGGATGGATGGATAGATAAAAAGGTAAATAGATTTGGTCCATGAAATCTATGCTATGGATATTTAGTTTTAATTGACCAGTTGCATTAATAACTAACACAATGAGATAAAGTCTTTAAATATTGACACCAAATTGTATTCCTAAGGCTAGTGACATAACCAAAAAAAAAAAAAAAGAAAACTGAACTCTTAGCTCTGATGCTTGTCCGACATTTAGTAACACCATACAATATTTTGTACTCAGTAAAGTTTAAATTTAATCTTCCATTAAAGATGGCAGATTGAATCTGAAAAATAAAGGGCTAAGAATATCCAAAGCATCCTTGAAGATCATACAGTAGATCTGGAGACTTGTAAAGCTAACATAATTGAAAGAGTGTGGTAAGGTGGAAAGCTTAGATAAAAACCAAATGAACAGAAAAGAAAGACTAGAAACAGACACATACATAGCGGGATATTCATTAATTAATAAAAAAGGTGGCATTGAACCAGGGGAAAAGGACAATTTTTTCAACAAACTGTACTTAGACAATTGGTGTCCACATGGAAAAGAACAAAATTGGAAATATACTTTATTTCATAAATAAAAATCCATTCCAGTTGAATTATAGACAGAAATATGAGAATATCTTCTTGAAACTGTGGTATAGACAAAGATTGGAAGACAGAAAATACACTCCCTTGGGGGAAAATACTGGTGAATTTCATAACATTAATATTGAGAACTTCTACTGACCAAAAACTCTAATGACAAACCATAGAGTAGAAGATGTTTATAACACATGAAATTGACAAAGGGTCTTAGAATAGATTTTTTAAAAAACTTACTTACTCTTTAAGTAACATGCATACAATCTGAGAAATTAATAAGAGAAACCTCAGCTAAACTGTGGTTGGGATGCCTGTAAGGGGAGATTTCATGCCTTATTATCCATCCTCAATTACTCCAAACAGGAAGAGACCTATGCTTGCATCTCTGACAGGAAGGTGTTTTCTATTTTACTACCCAGCAAGAGGAGGAAAGATTTCTCTCTCTGCATGGCAACAGCCCATCTAATGAGAGACTGTAGCAACCTAGCCAGCCAATGAGAAACCTCTACACTTTGGACTCTCAGTTTCCTCCAATGGACTCTTTGTTTATTACAGCCCCTCCCAAATCCCCATTTTCCTGTATAAAAGCAAACCCCTTTCTTTGTTTCTCTGGATTTACCTATGGTCCTCCATAGCATGCATATCCCAAATTGCAATTCTTTTGATTGTTCGAGAATAAACTTGTTTTGCGAGTAAAACAGCTGGCCAATTTACTTTTCAAGTTGTCAAATCCAATGGAAAAATGCAAAAAAGACTTGAATGAGCTTTTAACAAAATGCAGAAATCTAAGTGGCCAGTAAGAATATGAAAAGGTGCTCGACTCTCTTAGTAATCAGGGAATTGAAAAACGTCTAAAGAAATTGAGAATATTATATTCTGTGTCATGACAACTCCACTTGTTATCTACCCTACAGAAATGTGTGCTTGTGCTCACTGGCAGAAGTTATAAGAAATCATGTTACTCACAATAGCTAAAAAGAGAAAGCAAGTCAAATTCTGGAGACGGGCAAATGGATAAATAAATTGTATCATATGGAAAATTGGAATACAGTACACAAACTATATTCAAACAAAACAACATATATGAATCTCACAAACACAAGAGAACTTACTTGATTATTCCATTTACTTAAGGTTCAAAAACAGGAAAAAAAAGGAAACATTTTTGAAATGCAAATAGGTGGTATAACCATAGCTGGTAAAACTATAAAGAAAAGGAAAGAAGTAATTACTGTAAAAATTATGATGCTGTTGCTCTCCAACAAAAGTAGAGAGGACTGTGATCAGGTTGATGTGTAAAGAGGGCTTGAGATGCTGGACATTATTTATTACACGAGTGGAGGATAAATGTGTTGCCTTTATGATAAGTAATTGAGTTTTGCTGACTTTTTAGTATGTGTGCTATAATGCAAAATTATTTTAAAAGAGGAAAATCTACATGGGCAGAATATTTCCCTTTTCTTTTGCCCTTTTACATAAACGTTAGCACCTTTAGGTACAAACTCTTATTTTGTAACAACAAATTCTGAATCTGCTTCATTATTGCTATGGTCTGAATGTGTCCCCCAAAATTTAAGTGTTGAAATCTTAATGCCCAATGTGATTTTATTAGGCAGTGAGGACTTTGGAAGATAATCAAGTCATGAAGGTAGAGTAATAATGAATGGGTTTAGTGTACTGATAAAAGAAACCCCACAGTGCTCCCTAACCCTTTCCACCACGTGAGGACACGGGGAGGAATCCGCAATCTGCAACCTTGAAGAGAATTTTCACCAGAATCAAAACAAGCTGGCACCCTGAACTTGGATTTCCATCCTCCAGACAATTTTTTTGGTTTCCCAGGACATACAAAAGCTATGTTTCCACTACACTGTAGTCTATTAAGTGTTCAATAACATTATGTCTAAAAAAATTGTACATAATTAAAAAATACTTTATTGCTAAAAAATGCTAACCATCATCTGAGCCTTTAGCGAGTTGTAATCTTTTTGCTGGTGGAGGATCTTGTAAAAAACACAGTATCTTTGAAGCACAATAAAGTGAAACACAGTAAACCGAAGTCTGCATGTATTTATCTTTTTTTGTATGTGTGAGAACATTCAAGTTCTTTTCTCTTAGGAAATTTCAATTATACAAAAAATGTTATCAACTATAGTCACCATATTATACATTAGATCCTCAGACTTTATTCATCTTACAGCTGAACTTTGTACTCTTGTACCAAAATCTCCCTATTTCCCTCAACCCTCAGCCCCCAGCAACCACTTTTCTACTCTCTGTTTCTATAACTTTTTATTTAGATTCCACATACAAGTGATACCATGCAATATTTGTCTTTCTTTATCTGGCTTATTTCACTTAGTATAATGCCCTCGAGGTCCATCAATGTTGTCAAAAATGGCAGAATTTCCTTCTTTCTCAGGGCTGAATAATATTTCATTGTATATATATACCAAATTTTCTTTATTCATTCATCAGTCAGTGGACCCTTAGTTTGTTTCCATATCTTGGCTATTGTGAATAATGCTGCATTAACACGAGAGTGCAGATATCTCTCCAACCTCCTGTTTTAATTTCCTTTGGATATATACTCAGAAGTAGAATTGTTGGATCATATGGTAGTTCTACTTTTAATTTTTTGAGAGAACTCCATACTCTTTTACATAGTGGTTGTACCAATATAAATTCCCAGAAACAGTGCAGAAAAATTGTTGTTTCTCCATACCCTCGCCAACACTTGTAATCTCTTGTCTTTTTGATAATAGTCATTCTAATAGGTGTGAAGTGATATCTCATGGTATTGATTTGCATTTCCTTAATAACTAATGATACTGAGCATCTTTTCATATACTTGTTGTCCATTTGTATGTCTTCTTTGGAAAAATGTCTGTTCATTTCCTTTTCCCTTATTTTAATCAGATTGTTCATTTTTTTGCTGTTCAGTTGTGTAGGTTGTTTTTATATTTTGGATATTACCCTCTTATTAAATATACTACTTGTAAATATTTTCTCCCATTCTGCAGGTTGCCCTTTCATTTTGTTGATGGTTCTTTTGCTGTGTAGAAGATTTTTAGTTTGACATAGTCCCGCTTGTTTATTTTTGCTTTTGTTTCCTTTGCCTTTGGTGTCAAATCCAAAAAATCAGTGCCAAGACCAACATCAAGGAGCTTACTCCATAAGTTTTCTTTTAGGATTTTTATTGTTTCAGGTCTTAAATTCAAGTTTTAATTCATTTTGAGTTAATTTTTGTGTATGATGTAAGATAGGGGTCCAGTTTCATTGTTTTGGATGTGGCTGTTCACTGTTCTGAACACCATTTATTAAAGATCCTATTCTTTTCCTGTTGTGTATTCTCAGCTCATTTGTTATAAAGTAATTAACCATATATTCGTGATTTATTTCTGGGCTATCTATTCTATTTCATTAACATATGGGTCTTTTTTACATCAATACCGTGCTGTTTTGATTACTATACCTTTGTAATATAATTTAAAATCAGGAAGCGTGATTCTTCCTGCTTTGTTAATCTTTCTGAATATTGCTTAGGCTATTCAGAGTCTTTTGTGATTCAATACAAATTTTAGAATTGTTTCTATTTCTGTGAAAATGCCATTGGAATTTTGATAGGGATTGCATTGAATCTGTAGATTGCTTTGGGTAGTACGGACATTTTAACAATATTAATCCTTCTGATCCACGAGCACAGAATATCTTTTCATTTATTTATGTCTTTAATTTCTTTCATCAATATCTTATAGTTTTCAGTGCACAGGTCATTCACCTCTTTGGCTAAATTTATTCACAAGTATTTTATTATTTTTGATGTTTTTTGCATCTATGTTTGTCAGGGAAATTGGTCTGAAATTTTCTTTTCTTGTAGTGTCCTCGTCTGATTTTCATATCAGAGTAATGCTGGCCTTGGAAAATGAGTTTGGAAATGTTCCTAACTCTTCTATTTTTTGGAAGAGTGGAGAATGGGTGATTTTAACTCTTCTTTAAATATTTGGTAGAATTCTCCAGTGAAGTCACTTGGTCCTGAGCTTTTGTTTGTTGGGAGGTTTTTGGTTACTGATTCAATACCCTTAGTAGTAATTGGTCTGTTCAGATTTTCTATTTCTTTATGACTCAGTCTTGGTAGGTTATGTTTCTAGGAATTGATCCATTTCTTCTGCTGAATTTTGCTGGTGTATAATTATTCATAGTAGTCTCTTATGATCCTTTGTATTTGTGTGATATCTGTTGTAATGTCTCTTCTTTCATTTTTAATTTTGTTTATTTGAGTCTTCTCTCTCTTTTTCTCGGTTAGTGTAGCTAAAGGTTTGTCTGTTTATCTTTTCAAAATATCAATTTTTAGTTTCGTTGGTCTTTTCCATTGTCTCTTTAGTCTCTATTTTATTTATTTCCACTCTGATCTTTGTTATTTCCTTCTTTCTACTAAAATTGAGCTTTTTTCACTCTTCTTTTTCTAGTTCCTGGATGTGTAAGGTTAGGTTATTTGAGGTCTTTCTTTTTTCCTAAAGTATTTTATTGCTATAAACTTACCTCTTAGAACTGCTTTTACTGTATCTCATACATTTTGGTATGTTGTGTTTCCATTTTCGTTGTTTCAAAGGTTTTTAGATTTCCCTGATGACCATTTGGTTGCTAAGGAGCATGTTATTTAATTTCCACATAGTTGTCAAATTTCCAGTTTTCTTCTCGTAATTGATCTCTAGTTTCATAACATTGTGGACAGAGGAGTTACTTGGAATATCAGTCTTCTTATATTTATTAACACTTGTTTTGTGGCCCAGCATATGATCTATCTCACAGAATGTTCCATGTGTACTTGAGAAGAATGCATATTCTGCTGCTGTTAGATGGAATGTTCTGTAAATGTCTGTTTGGCGCAGCTGGTCTAATGTGTAGTTTAAGCCAAATGTTTCTTATTGATTTTGTCTAGATGATCTATCCATTGTCGAAAGTGGGGTATTGAAGTCCCCTGCTGGTTAAGTATTGCTGTCTTTTTCTCCCTTTAGGTGTGTTAATATTTGCTTTATATATTTAGTTGCTCCTATCTTGGGTGCATAAATATTTACAAATTTTATGTCCTCTTGTTGGATTGACCCCTTTATCATTATGTAATGACCTTCTTTGTCTCTTATTACAGGCCCTGGTTAAAGTCTATTTTGTCAGATATAAATATAGCTACTCCTTTCTCTTTTGGTTTCCATGTTTGGAATATCTTTTTCTATCCCTTCATTTTCAGTCTGTGTGTGTCCTTACTTCTGAAGTGAGTCTCTTGTAGGCAGCATATAGTTGGGTTTTGTTTTTTTGTAATCCATTCAGTCACTCTGTCTTTTGATTGAAGAATTTAGTCCAATTACATTTAAAGTAATTTTTGATAGATATAGACTTACTACTGACATTTTGTTAATTTTTTTCTGTAATTCCTTTGTTCTTTTCTTCTTCTCTTTCTCCCTGTCTGATTTGATGATTTTCTGTTGTGGTATGCTTAGATTCCTTTCTCTTTATTCTTTGTGTATCTACTATAGATTTTTGCTTCACAATTATCATCAGGCTTACATAAAATATCTCATATTTATAAGGCTATTTTAAACTGATAAGAACTTAATTTTGAACACATACTAATACTACACATTTACTCTCCCCTCCACATTTTATGTTTTTGATGTCACGATTTACATCTTTTTATCTTGTGTAACCATTAACAAATTATTGTAGTTATAGTTACTTCTAATACTTTCATCTTTTAGACTTCATACTAGATTTATAAATGATTTACCCACAATTATTAAAACATTATAGTATTCTGAAATATATATACCTTTACTCTTATATGTTTTCCTGTTATTCATTTCAGCTTGAAAAATTCCCTTTAACATTTCTTATACGGACAGTCTAGTGGTGCTGAACTCCTTCAGCTTTTGTTTGTCTGGAAAACTCTTTATTTCTTCTTCAATTCTGAAGGACAACTTTACCAGGTAGACTATTCTTGGTTGGCAGTTTTTTCTTTCAGCACTTAGAATATATTGTGCCACTCCCTCTGGCCTACAAATTTCTGCTGAAAAATCTTCCTATATTCTTATGAGGGTTCCCTTATATATAACTAGTTGTTTTTCTCTTACAGCTTTTAAGATTCTCTCCTTGTCTTAACTTTTGACAATTTAATTATAATGTGCCTTGGTGAGGGTCCCTTTGGATTCATCTTATTTGGAACATCTTGGGGTTCCTGCGTCTAAGTGTCTTTTTCTCTCCCCAGGTTAGGGAAGTTTTCAACCATTATCTATTTGAATAGGCTTTCTGTCCCTTTCTCTCTCTCTCCGTCTTCTGGGAGCCCTATAATGTATATATTGGGCAGCTTGCTGTATCCCATAAGTCCAGTAAGCTATCTTTACTTTTTAAATTCTTTTTTCTTTTTGCTCCTCTGATTGGATGAATTCCACTGTCCTGTCTTTGAATCTGTCGATCCTTTTCTCCATATGATCTAGGCTTCTGTTGAACTCCTCTATTGAATTTTTTATTTCAGTTATTATATTCTTCAGCTCTGTGATTTCTCTTTTATACTTTCTTATATGTTCTACCTCTTTGTGAAATTCCTACTTTGTTCATGCCTTGTTTTCTTGATCTTAGTGAGCAACTTTATGACCATTATTTTGAGCAGTTTATCAGCTAAATCACTTATCTCCATTTCATTAAGGTCTGTTTCTGGAGTTATATCTTGTTCTTTTGTTGTGACATATTCCTTTGTTTCTTCATTTTCCTTGACTCTCTGTGTTTGTTTCTGTGCGTTAGATAAAACAGCCACCTCTTCTAGTCTTGATGGAGTCAACTCATGTAGGAGATGAACCTTATTGTTTAGCCTAGCCTGAGCTCTTGATTGTCTCTCAAACCTTTGTGCTGTCCAAGCTGTCGTCTCTGTTCTTAGCAGCTCCCAGTAGTTGAGGATGTACCAAGGTCAGCGTCCCAGAAGGGAACATCAAGTTGGCACCTATAGGCAGGCTGATTGGGTGCCAGACCCTCAGGTAGCTGCTGTGAAAGTATGTAGTTAGGGCTTTTCCAAGAAGAAATTGGAGAATTTTTTGTTGTTGTTCCCATTGTGTTAAGCCTGGGTGTATAGCTGCAGGGTGGGGGTGCTCTTGCATCCATTAATAACTGCTTCTTTGTCTGTTACAGTACTATAGGACTCATGAATGCAAGCCCTTTTTGTTATCAGAGCCAGGCAAAGGTCATCCCTTGGGTGGCAGCCTTAAATGTTGGGGCACCAAACGTATATACAAGCTTCTTCCAGGGAAACATTGATGATTTGTAGAGAGCTCTAACGAGAAGGCAGAGGTGGTGCCTGCTGGCTTCCCCAGTCTCCTGGGTGGATCACCGTCAGTCCCTTGATGGTGCATGCTAAATTAGAAGCCTGACCCTCAGGGAGCAGCTTCAAAAGTATTCAATTAGGCTTCTTCCAGGATAAGACTGGGGGATAGCCATGTTTTGCCTGCTCCTTCTGTGCTAAGTCTTTGGAAGGAGTCCTCAGGAGTCCTTTAAATCTGCTTCTGTATTTGCTGTAGTCCTGTTGTTCTCATCAATGCAAGCCCTATTGTCTTTCAAAGCTAGGTGTTTTGGGAGCCCATCCCTCAGGTGGGAGTCTTAAAAGTTGGGACACTAGATGTGGCGTCCAAACACTTCATTCCTCAGGGAGAAGCTGGGAGTTGAGAATTTCCTCTGAATTGTATGGTGCTATGCTGGGGGTAGGGTTTATAGTGAGAGTGTGTCTCAGCCTTTCCTACCCATTTTGAAGTGGGTGATGTGGGTATTTTCTCATTCATCTGAGGTGTAGTAGTTGCTAGTAGCTAGTTTATGGATTTCTTTCAAAGAGAATTGTTCTATGTGTAGTTGTAGATTCAATGTGTCCCGGGGAGGAAGTGAGTTCAGGATGCTCTTATGTCATCATCCTGGATCAGAACCTGTCTGTGGTATTTTGTTATAACAGCCCAAATGGGTTAAACAATTATCTTAAAATATTTAGTACTGTGGACAAGTCTGCTGCTCACCAGATTATTTTTAGGGTGTTGGAGGGTGGGAATAAAAGGGGTTGGATAATCTGCTTCATTTTTAATGCCTTACTGTTTACCTTATTTTTTACTCTGTGCAAGAACATTTAAGTTGTTATCGGTGTCTACCCGTGCAATGTATTTTTTTCTAAAGTATATGAGTATGAAAATTCTTTCTTACCCCCACTTCCCATTGTTTTAGTTCAGGATCAGTTCCTTCTCTTACAGTTCTGGCTTCTACTTATTTATCTACTTGGTTTTCTCATTCTTTAGTTCTTGATTTAAAAACTTTATATCTAACTATTAGCTTCTATACCAATAGTTTTGCATCCTTCTCTAGTTCCAGCTTTGCCTTTGGCTATTCTCAGATTTACCTTCAACGTTTGCATTCTTTCATATGATTTCTTGGAAAATTTTCAAACAAGTCTTCAAGTTTTGTGAGTTGATATCTTATAATCAACTCACAACAACAATAAATATAAACAGAATTTTATAGTTTATATTCTGATAATTGCTTTTGCTACATCATATTTATTTTAAATTGGCATCATATGTAATATAAATATCCCCAAGATTCCAATTGGAAACAGAAGTTAGGTATTTTCAAAAGATTTATCTTGTACTTTGCAGAATGTTTTATGAAGATATATTTGTTCTAACTTTTCACATTATTCCACTGATATTTAACTGCTTAGTATATTCATATTCATATTCATATTCCTAATGCTATTTTTTCTCTTTGCTTATTCTTCCTAAAGGACATGAATATAGTTGCCAACAGCACGAGTTGTTATGGGTTCTGTCAGAGTCTTTGAGCATCCCTATTCAAATCTTTCAGCTTAGATGAAAGAAGAATGAAGATTTATATCTGTAGTTGTTTTAGCTTAATAAGTTACAGATTGTGATACAAAACACCCCTACATAACAAATAGATCTTCAGGGTGGGTGGGAAACTGACCTGACAGTCATAAGTTATCAAATTTTAAAGAGCCTACTTGAAAGGTATACTGATAATATATATAGGAAAGGTCAACTAAGCATTTCAGAAGAGGTCAAATTCATATGTGAAAACAAAGGAAGTTACGGTATTTGTTCTCAAGAACAAAGAGAGCATGACATTGAAGATCTGTAAAGGCACCATGAAGCTTGTTCAAGAGAATAAAACATCAAAAATATCTTTCTCATTTGATAACAACTTTTAGTGCAGCCATCATGCTTTCCTGCTGAGGAGCAGAGTGTCTCATCTTCCTTACCCAAAATTCAGGAAGCCTCTCCATCCCTGCCAACCATCAGGAAAAAATCTTGACGAAGGTCTTGGGTGTACTCTGATATAAATTAAAATCTGCCATTTTGTTAGTATAAAGAATGGTGGAGTGCTGGACCCGAGTCCCTGGCTGGTGACCGTCTTCCTCCCTCTTTCCTGAAATGCAATCCTTTTAACCAGCAACTTCATAATGTGTGAGCTGAGCATTTTCTTACATTTTCTACTCATTCTATGCCTCCTCTTCCACTTTACATTATATTGTAAACTCTTTTTCTCTATATAATAATTACGCAGTTACTTGCGCAGCACGAGGAGCTTTTCTGTTGTGCTTACTCACAAATTTTCAACTTTGCTAATAAAAGGATGATGGTTGCCAGTGCAAAGCCCTCTTCCCCAATGGTACCACTGTTTTCATAAGCATCCAACTGAAAAGCCAGGAAGAAGCACTATGTGAGCCCTTTCATTTCAATTTGACAATTTGTGTGCATCCCATGTATCCTTGTTGCTTCCTGGTTCATCAACCATGTGAACCTACAATCTCTACGATTTCATTGGGTTTCCTTCCACTTAACTTCATATGTTATCCTTTCCTTTGCATGTCGAGCACAGTAGGTATGTTGGTTCTTACTTTTAACCTAGCATTCCTGCAGAATAGATTGTAGAAAAGCGTTGATCTTTATTAATATCAGTCACACTTACCGGGTTTCAGCCATGCATGCCATTGTATCTTTCAGTATATTCCTTTTGGCATTTAGGTTGAATTTTTTAAAAGAAAGTGAGTTCAGACTTCCAGTTTTACTGAGAAGCATAATAATAATCATTGTAATTTATTATTATTATTATTATTATTACTTGCATCTTCTGCCTCCAATGATTTGTGTAATGTATGTTTTATGGCATTGTTTTATCAATAAATATATACCATCAGTTTTATTTCATTCATCAAACACAAGTTATAATAGCATGATCTTAGATATTATGTTTAATATATAAAATGAATATTCTCAATTTTATAGAATTCAGTGGTTCTCAAGATAAGTGATAAGATATAATGTGTGCATTTATTTTTTCCTAATAAATTAAAAATAATATATCAACTAAAAACAATATTCTAAGGAAGCTTTGGCCCCCCAAGTTATCAATCTAGAAAGAATCTGCAAATATATCTTTTGTGAAAAACAAAAGCTTTTAAAAAGTATAGATTTGTGTGAAAGAACAAATAATCTATTAACTGAAGCCCAGAGTTTTTGTTTGTTTGTTTTTAGGTTGAAGAAATAGTTATAAAAGTAAAGGGATTATGCAAATGTCATTACCACACTTTGTTAGGGACATATTTAAATATCACTTTCAATCACTAGCTCTGAATCTAGCTCCAGCATCAAAGACTGGAAAAAGTTTAGAATATTGTTCCCAATTACAATGTTCTTTACTTTTACAGTATAAAACAATTTTTCCTAACTTTTAAATACTCTAGCAAAAGTAACACCAAATATAAAACTCCACAATGTAATTCCATAGAGACATCTGAAATGTTGACGTGGGGAGTGACACTACAGAGGTTATAAGAGTAGTGGATAAAATATCCTTAGCATTTTCTACATTTCAGACAGAAATAAAACTTTTTCAAGACTTCTTGTCTCCTGGGTAATGTGTGAGCATAGCAGTTTTTATTCATTTT
Source organism: Ceratotherium simum simum (assembly GCF_057802395.1). NCBI lineage: Eukaryota > Metazoa > Chordata > Mammalia > Perissodactyla > Rhinocerotidae > Ceratotherium > Ceratotherium simum. Next base: position 8,732,957 of record NC_141910.1, on the reverse strand, counting down.
ATGCCTCCCCTTTCAGTTTACATTATATCTTTTTGGACAGAATTTTTTGACAGTGTTGACTCAGCTAAGATTCCTTGAAATAGAACTGTTTTCATCCATAAATGGCCAGTATAATGCCAACGTTCCTTTTACTGGGTTTTCTAATCACAAGACAAACTTCAGAAGCAAATTAATATATAAGGGATCCAGAAGTTCAATGATAACATACCTCCCAAGATCCCCTATGGGTAGTTTGCTGACAGGATTACTTTGCAAGTTTGTCCTTGTCTCTCAGAATTCTGATATAGTGTGCCTGATCGAAGGTCAGGTGCATTGGCTTGTAAAATAACATACATTAAAAAAAACATGATTCTCTACTATCTGTTTACGACGACATAAATTAAAGTGATATAGATGTGTCTTTGATGGAGTCAAGGCTTGGAGTCTGGCAAATTTCCATGCCAATATTTGGCCCTTTTATTCAGCAAAGGGCTGGCAGTGAAGAAAAGCATGTTTTTTTTTCCTTACCCACAATATATAAGTAACTAAAATTTTGCTTCTGTTCTAAGGTTCTGACTAATACCTATTAATATCAGTCTTGCTTTTTAAAACAATGTTGAACATTATTTTCCATTTCCATTTCCATTAGCTTAGCGAACTTTTTTCATTAAACAGAAGATTCTCTTGCTGCTCTTAGCAGGTGCAGGCATAAATTAATTCATCCTCGTGAAGAGTCATACTTTAACTGTATTCTCACAATAAAGTTAGCGAATTTGTTATGTGTGTGGCTGAAGACCTGTGAGAGACTCAAAGAACAGAGAACAATGAAAAATGCCGACTATTCAATTTCTTGAGAAGAGTAGCTGCTGCTGACCTCCTTTGTGCAAACTCTGCCCAAAGTATATTTGTATCCTCTCTCTTCTGTCCCTTCTGTGAACAGTTACATTGTCTAGAGAATGCACATCAAACAGAGAACACATTTAAGTTATTGTTTTCTTTTACGATTGCAGCTGTTTTAGTTCAGTTAGTCTTCCTGGCTTTATCAAGATGCTTTTTAAACACATTTTCTTAGGGATAACTGGATCTGCCATCCTTTGTTATCATCTTTTCATCCCATCTGTTTCAGTTCCTATTATAGTTGCAATAAAATACCACAAACAGGCTGGCTTGAAATGTATACAACTGAAAATATTTGGCTTTGTGACCAAGCATTTAAACCTTACTTAATTCCAAAGTATAGAGAGACATGATCTGCTTTCCTGTAGTTGATTTTCAATGGCAGCCTCCTCTGCTGCTCTCCTGCCTCCGTTGTGATCTGGGTTGTTCAAAGTTGTTTGATGTACAGTGAAATAAACTTGGCCTGGGAATGAGAGCATCTATTTTAATCTCACCTGCCCTTTTTACAAAACACTTTGGGCAAGCCATTTATCTCTCTTGAGCATGAATTACAAAATTAGAAGTATCAAGGTGTAATAAAACCAGCACTAATCTTGGGATCATAGAAGATGGTTTTAGGTGACATTCTCCACTTCACACTTTTGTACTATAATTCCTTGGGTAATTTGATTAAGTACCCAAACTACTGCTTTTCCTTTGCTACATGGGGATAATAAAAATCTTCCTGAAAAGGTGAGGGGAAAGTAACATATGCTAACCTTTATGTCATGTAGCATAGCACAGAGCTTTGTACTGATAAGATGTTCAGTTAAAGTTAGTAAAATGAGAACTGGGAGGAGGCTATGAAGATCAGGAGACTTTAGCTCTAAAATCATACATATTCTCCAGGATTTCCTGTATGTACTTGGCAGAGCAAGTAAAGATTGCAGCCATTTCTTACTCTTTCACACTTAAAGATTTATTTGGTAATATAATGTTCTATTTCCTTTGTATAGTACACAAGAAAAATTGACGAAATAATTTCATACCCAGCTGGAGAGAAACATGTTTATAAAAACTTACTAAAGACAGTGTATAGAAGGAAATGAATTTGTCTCCCCTCTTTTTAAGTATCTCCAGAATGATCTGAACAAAACTTACGAAACTATGGACAGTGAAATTTTAGTTATGGAGTAAAATCTAACATTCCATTTGAAATAATTTCAATTTTTGATTTTTTTCTTTGATTTTTAAAAGAGATATGCTCTTAATGCATGTCCCCATTGTCTACACCTTAAAATATTTGATACTAGTTTTTTAAGGAAATGCTATTTTGATTTGAAACCTGAGTCAGATAATTTTTGTTTAAAAATGGGTGTATTCTTTTTATTTTAGTCACACCCATATTCGAAAGGGTTGTGCTATGCAACTAAGCTGAAGTCTACTACTGAACAGTAAAGACAGGCAATAAGTCCTACTTAATTATTTTTTCTGATCAAAATAGAATATACACCACCCAGAAAAACACCAAAATGTAAACACTGAATATCACTTTAAATCTTTTACTCCGAGATTTTTATGCATCTATAATTTTTTAGTTTAAAAATATAAATATGAGAATATAGCAAACATTCATGTACCCACTACCAAAAATGAGTAAATAAAAAAATAAATCACCTTTGCCTCAAGTTTTTTTTTTTTCCGGGAACATTGGCCCTGAGCTAACATCTGTTGTCAATCTTCCTCTTTTTTCTTTTTTTCTCCCCAAAGCCCCAGTATATAGTTGTATATCCTAGTTGTAGGTCCTGCTAGTTTCTTTACGCAGGACGCCTCCTCAGCATGGCTTGATGAGTGGTAAGTAGGTCTGTGCCCAGGATCCGAACCAGTGAACCCCAGGCCACTGAATCGGAATGCGTGAACTTAACTGCTACGCCATCGGCCGGCCCCTGCTTCAAGTTTTTAAACCACTACATTGCAATACATGAACTAGTTAATCATAATAATAATCCCATGAAGTAGGTAATGTTAGTATTTCCTTCTAAATGAATTGAAAAACTTAAGCTTAAGAATGTTTAAATAAGTACCTTGGTTTAATGCAGCCCCAGTGCTCCCCACACAAAGTACCCAGAAGTAAAAAACAATAGCCTCTTCCTATGGTTGGCGTGGTTGATAATGGAAAAAAGGTAAATGTCTAAAATCTAGAAAAAATCATGAAAAACTTTTTTCCACGAGAGTGAAAGCTCATTTTTTCTCCCTCAATGACTCACCAAAGAAAGAAGGAAATAAAAATTAAGGAGATAAGAACAAAGAGAGAAAAGCAGAATGAGTATACTAACTCAAAGATAAAAACTTTGATAATAAATGAATTAACAGAGCAATGGAAAAAATGTACATAAATTAACTAAGAGTTACTGAAATATTGGTATATGTATGAAAAAGGCAAAGGTGGAACCCAGGAAGAAACTCTCCCCTTACTTATTTATAACACCATTAACTCCTCCCCATTAATGATGTCAAAGTCAATCTCCCCTGAAAAAAAAGAACATTTCTACTTTTTCTCTAATAGAGGTACAAAAGGGACCAGATTTTAAGTAAAGGCAAGTCAAGTTGTGAAATGCAAAAACTAATTTTTTCCTGAGAACAGTTCAAAGTATGATTATATCCCTTAGAATGTATCCTACCAAGGTGGAATGAACTCTATTATAGGAGTTTCAGTAAAAATCCATGGGGAAGATCATAGTTCTACCATTCACAGCTGAACTTTCCCACTCACCAGCCATACTAACTCAGTCAACAGAAAAGTAGATTCTATAACACTCAGCCACCATAGTGAGGCTCAAAAGGAGGCAAAGAAATAGAATTCACTTACTCCAGAACAGTATAAATACATACAAGTTTGTGAAATAGTTTAATACAATAACCATAGTGAGAGGGCAAGAATACACATGCTGGCTATATAAAATACAAAAACCAAGTGTGTTTGTGCCAGAGGCACAGACAAATAGAGAGCTACAGAGACAAAGGAAAAAGCAAGGAACGTAAAATCCGTGTTAGATGGAAATAATACAAGAAACAGTTTTAAAATGAGATATACAGCAGATAAAAATATAGACTTTCAGGCAAAAAATAAAACAGAGCATTTTTCCCATAGAAATGAAAATTCCAGGTAGAATGAAAGACAGATCTCTTTTCACATTTTGAAAAAAGAATGGAAAACCATGAATCATTGTATATTACTGAAGAGTTTAAATCATAGCAAAGAAATACCTAGATAAATAAAGAGAAGTACTGGCTAAAGATAAGACAAGATAAATAAAGAGAAGAACTGGCTAAAGAACTGGAAAAGATAAGACAAAGCTTTCTTATTGGTAAGTAAAGGAAGACTAAAGATATTGGTATATCTCTTGAACATGACCAAAATTATATCTAAAATGAATTAAAAAAATAAGACAAGGTATTATTATGTTAAAAATAAGATTTCCATTATTTAAATCAATAAATGGTTGAAAATTAAGTTCAAGAAACTCTCAAAGCAAAGAACCAAAGACCAGCAGATAAAAATCCTAAATAAAAGATAAAAGATGTAGAGAAATAATGTAAAGAGTCAAATATTGAACTCTGCAAATAGGAGTTCTGCAAATAGCCACAGAGAAAACAAAGGAGAGGAGACTGTTAAAGAAATAACTCAAGTAAATGTATTGGAGATGATGGGAGGGACACATATTTACAAAAAATAAAAAATAAAGAACAACTCTGTAGGGACAAAAATAGCAAGATTAGAGAGATCATAAACACATATAAAGAAAAAAATCGAATAAAGGAGAATATAGTCTATATCAGACTATTCATTAGCAATGTGGGATCCAAGAAGAAAGAGCAAGGTCTTTGAATTTCTGAGTAAAAGACTGTCCTATTTTTAGGTCATTAGTGGCAGAGAGGCCCACAAAGTGGAAATTGAAAAGGATATTTAGAGGTTTAAATATCAATGAAGAAAGGAGTCTCAAGAAAAATCAGAAAATTATTGCTGACATTTTACAAATTTCTAAATTATGGGACGTTTGATTACAGAGACAAAAAATGTATACTTATTAAAAATTTGTCTAGTATAAGGAAATTTTAGTGTCACAATTAATATCTTAAAAATATGCTCATTAGTGGGACTGTGGAGAATTAGCATATGTTGTCTGAAAATGTAAACTTGATCTTTCTCTTCTCCTTTTCTCCTTAGATAACACCATGTCTAGGCTGTGTTCATTGACTAGTGGGAACATTGTAGGTCTATATTATAGTAAGTATTGATTCTCAGGACATAAATTTGCTTTAGGGATCATGCTATTGTATAGGGTTGCTTAGACTGTTAACTGCTGTGATATTCACATTTGGTGCTAAGGATTTGCTTGTGTTTTCTAAATTGAAGGTCTGTGGGGCTAGCAATGCGACACTTTTAGAAATCACCTTGATATTCCAGAACTTTGGAAAGTCATGATATGTAAGATGCTTTGGTTTGGAGGAACAAATATACTAAAGAATTTCCATTAGTTGCCATCGATAAAAGATCCAAATAAGAACTTCAGTTTAGAAATATAATAGAGACAGAGAAACAGAGAGAAGAGAGAGTTAAGAATAAGGGAAGTTTTATTTTTAAATATGAAACAATAATTTCTCTTTGAGAAAAAGAATGACAGATTACTTTGAGGAAAGGACTATTTCTGTGGGATCAAGGGACTTGCTTTATAAAGGATGACAGCAAATTTGGGGAATTTTTATCACTGATATGTTGAAAGTGTACATATAGCACATCATGTTACTATGCATTATAACCATGGTTGGAAATCGAAAAAAAAGAATGAAGCAAGTGTCTTATTAACCTAGTGTACAGTGCAGCTTTGGATTAAAGTGATTTGAAGTAATAGCCAATCCTGTTACATTTTGGAGGTTTCTGAGGGAAAAATCATAGAAACTTCAAAAATGGCCTCAAGAGACTGAATTTCCCATTTAATTGGCATGAGGTGGATGTACAGGAAGATGTCCCATGAAATCATTGGCAGAACCAAGAGATCACAGAAATATTTCTGGTAGACCCTGGGCCTAAATAACAACCATATTGTGTTAGAAAGAGAAGAAAGGGAAATCAAGCCGCATTTTCCTCTTCTCCATGCTCACTTTCATAAAAAGACTGAAATGTCTACTGTCTCTTCAGTCCTGTATCTCAGTGACATCACATAGATCAATGGCTACAGGGGAATGAGATTTAGGATTCTGTATTCCAGGTTCCTCGAAAATTCTTTCTAGGACAAAGACACGAGTTACAAAGAGTTTATTTACCTAGCACTAAAACTACTAATTGGCATGTCAACACTTATTAAGCATTAGCCAGGGCAAGACTTCTCCCCCATCACAACAATGAATGCTGTCATTGGCCATACATGGTTCAGAGTCTAGAGGAATCAGCTCCCTTCAAATTGCTTCTTTGTGTACTCTTTAGCACTTTCTCTCATCTGCTTGATATTGTTCTTGGAGTTCTGCTAAAGTTTCATTCCTTTATTTCCCAAGGGGGCATGTACATTATAGGAAGAGTCCGGTAGTCTTGTCTCAATTGTTACATGTCTTGTTGAAATTATTCCAGGGTTTGAGAGTGTAAGGTCACCTTTCCCTAGTCTACAGGCAGGCTTTAATTTTTGACAACAGTCTCTAATATTTTGTTTCATTTGTTATCTTAACTTGGATAGCAAAGCTAGTATTTATTAAACTCGCTATTGGCCAATACTTGAATATTCTAAAGCACTGTGAAATTAACTTCTAAAACTGAGTAATGTATTGTAAAAAGTCCCTGACCTGGAACACAAATATGAGTTCCTTATTCTATCATCATTAAATAGAATTTAGGGGAGGGGGAAAGTCAAGATGGCAGCGTAGGCAGACTCGGAACTCACCTCCTCCCATGGACACAGCCAATTTACAACTACACGTGGAAAAATTACCCCTGAGACAGACTGAAAACTGGATAAGAGGAACTCCTGCAACAACGGACAATCCTAACTGAGGTGGAAGAGGCAGAGACTCCCTTCCGGAGAGGAAAAACGCCGCCTTCACAAGCCGCCAGCTTCACGGCCGCCGGGAGCCGGGAGTGCCCCCGCTGTGGACATTTTGTGGACCCAGCACAATCGAGAACAGTGGCATAATATCTGACTTTGCCTGCTACTAAAGCATTGGGGAGCACCCCCAGAAAACCCGGTTCACAAAGAAACTAAAACGGGCTCTTAAAGGGCCCACGTGCAAACTCACCCATTTCAGAAAGCAACCTAAAATCACCAGAAAGAAAGGTGCACAGTGCTGTGGTGAAAAGAGACTCACCTAATAGGCCCTGGGTACATCTCGGTGAGGGGTGAGACCTCTCCAGGGAATGGGACATTGGCGGCGGCCATTGTTGTGGCCTGGTGTGGGCGTGCTGACACAGACGCCACTGTGAAATTACCTTCTAAAACTGAGTAATGTATTGTAAAAAGTCCCTGACCTGGAACACAAATATGAGTTCCTTATTCTATCATTAAATAGAATTTAGGGGAGGGAGGAAGTCAAGATGGCGGCGTAAGCAGACTCGGAACTCGGGTGCATCTCGGTGAGGGGTGAGACCTCTTCAGGGAATGGGACATTGGCGGTGGCCATTGTTGTGGCCTGGTGTGGGCGTGCTGACACAGACGCCATTGGAGTTCTCTCTGGGGCCTGCTAGCGCAGGGTCTGCCCCAACTGCTAGAGCACAGATTTAATCCAGCTCAGCCAGGGCAGGCAGCCCACCCAAGAGACTGGCCCCACCCAACAACAAGCCTTCAGGCAACTTGTGGGCCTGCATAGATTGGTGACTGGATTCTCTGCAGCCTGGCAACTGAGCCAACATCAGCGGACCAGGGTGTGCACAAGGAGCGGGTGGAGAGTGTGGGGCAGTGGCAGAGTGTGTGGGGCTCCCGCCGAGGAGAGACTGGGTCTGCTTGGGGAGGTCGGGGCACGCACACGGGGCAAGACTGTGTTGACTGTGTGTCTGGACCTGTGGGCAGCAGGGCTTGTCAGGTGCAGAAGACTTGTGCTTCTCAAAGACCCACATAGGGGGTTTGCGCCACCTTCCAAAGCCTGAAACAATTGGGTGCTCCTGTGCCTGAGGCCAGCCCCACCCAGCTGCAATCCTCAGAGAGCTGACAAGAGACCTAATAGGCTAGAGGCTTACAGCAATTGTAAGGCCCTGAGCCTAACAACTTGCCACACTGGGGGCCTACACACTTAAAAGAAATATTGCAACACAAATGTGGTATTAGAACTTGCAGCCAACTGTGCTGGGGCTCCCCACACCTGATAAAGAGACTGAAGGGCCCACAACAACTACAAGCAGCTGAGAATTACAACAGCTGGCCAGGAGCATAACTCGGCCTCACTAGGTGCCTACAGGGAGAGCAAACAGGCCACAACAGAAGGACACATGTAGCCCACATAGGGGTCACCCCTGGAACACTGAGAACTGAGGGAAGCACACTGGAAGCCTCCTAAGGCATCACTTACATAAGGTCACCTATCCAAGGGCAGGAGATGTAGCTGACCTACCTAATACGTAGACATAAGCACAGGGAAAGAGGCAAAATGAGGAGGCAAAAGAATACATTCCAAGTAAGGGAACAGGACAAAACCTCAGAAAAGGAACTAAGTGAAACAGAAATGAGCAACCTACCTCACAGAGAGTTCAAAATAAGAGTGTTAAGGATGCTCACTGATCTGGGGAGAAGAATAGATGAACTCAGTGAGAATGTCAACAAAGAAATGGAAGATATAAAAAAGAACCAATCAGAAATGAAGAATACAATACTGGAAATGAAAAATTCATTAGAGGGACTCAAAAGCAGAGTAGAGGATACAGAAGAACGGATCTGTGAGCTGGAGGAAAGACTAGAAGAAATTACCCAAGGTGAACAGGTAAAAGAGAAGAGAATTAAACAGAGTGAGGACAGTCTAAGGGACCTCTGGGACAACATCAAGCGCACTAACATTCGTGTTATAGGTGTCCCGGAAGGAGTAGAGCGAGACAAGGGGGCAGAGAATCTATTTCAAGAAATAATAGATGAAAACTTCCCTAACCTAAGGAAGGAAACAGACATCCAGGTACAGGAAGCACAGAGAGCCCCAAACAAGATAAACCCAAAGAGGCCCACACCAAGACACATCATAATCAAAATGTCCAGAATTAAAGATAAAGAGAGAATCCTAAAAGCCGCAAGAGAATGTCAAGTTACATACACAGGAAACCCCTTAAGGCTATCAGCTGACTTCTCAGCAGAAACCTTACAGGCTAGAAGAGAATGGCACGATATATTTAAAGTGCTAAAAGGAAAAAACTTACAGCCAAGAATACTCTACCCTGCAAGGTTATCATTCAAAATGGAAGGAGAGATCAAAAATTTCCCAGACAAGCAAAAATTAAAGGAGTTTGTCACCAAGAAACCAGTGTTACAAGAAATGTTAAAGGGACTGATTTCAGGGGAAAAGAGAAGACCACAAATACGAAAAATTATCTATTTCCATGATAAGAACGTAATGGATACAAATGCACAAAAAAGAGGTTAGATATGATATCAAAAACATAAAGGGAGGGAGGAGGGGAGTTAAAGAGTACAGCTTTCAGACAGAGGTCAAACTAAAGTGACCATCAATTCTGTATAGAAGAAGAAAGGAACAGAGAAGGACTACTAAAACACTGAGAAAAAAATAAAGTTAAAAAATGGCAGTAAGTACATACTTAACAATAGCTACTTTAAACGTCAATGGACCAAATGCTCCAATTAAAAGGCGTAGGGTGGCTGATTGGATAAAAAAACAAGACCCATATATATGCTGCATACAAGAGACACACGTCAGACCACAAGACACTCACAAACTGAAAGTGAAGGGATGGAAAAAGATACTCCAAGCAAATGGCAATGAAAAGAAAGCTAGGGTAGCAGTACTCATATCAGACAAAATAGACTTTAAAACAAAAACTGTAGAAAGAGACAAAGAAGGGCATTACATAATGATCAAGGGAACAATCCAGCAAGAGGATATAACACTTGTAAATATCTACACACCCAATGTAGGTGCACCTAAATATATAAAGCAATTATTAAGAGACATAAAAACAGAAATAGACAGTAACACCATAATAGTAGGGGACTTGAACACTCCACTTACACCAACGGATAGACCATCCAAACAGAAGATCAATAAAGAAACATTGGCCTTAAACGACACACTAGAACAGATGGACCTAGTAGATATATACAGAACATTCCATCCAAAAACCAAAGAATACACGTTCTTTTCAAATGCACATGGAATATTCTCCAGGATTGATCACATATTAGGCCACAAAACAAGTCTCCATAAATTTAAGAAGATTGAAATAATACCAAGCATCTTTTCTGACCACAACGGTATGAAACTAGAAATCAACTATAGGAAGAAAATCAGAAAAGCCACAAATACGTGGAGATTAAACAAAATGCTACTGAACAACGACTGGGTTAACGAAGAAATCAAAGAAGAAATCAAAAAATACCTGGAGACAAATGAAAATGAAAATACGACATGCCAGAATTTATGGGATACAGCAAAAGCGGTTCTAAGAGGGAAGTTTATAGCGATACAGGCCTATCTCAACAAACAAGAAAAATCTCAAATAAACAATCTAACAATGCACCTAAAGGAATTGGAAAAAGAAGAACAAACAAAGCCCAAAATCAGTAGAAGAAGGGAAATCATAAAAATCAGAGCAGAAATAAATGAAATAGAGACTTAAAAAACAATAGAAAAAATTAATACAACCAAGAGCTGGTTCTTTGAAAAGATCAACAAAATTGACGAACCTTTAGCTAGACTCACCACGAAAAAAAGAGAGAAGGCACAAATAAGTAAAATCAGAAATGAAAGAGGAGAGGTTACAACAGATACCTCGGAAATACAAAAGATTATAAGAGAATACTATGAAAAGCTGTATCCCAACGAATTCGACAATCTGGAAGAAATGGATAAATTCTTAGAATCATACAACCTTCCAAAACTGGAGCAAGAAGAAGTAGAGAATTTGAATAGACCAATCACCAAGAAGGAGATCGAAACAGTAATCAAAAACCTCCCCAAAAATAAAAGTCCAGGACCAGACGGCTTCCCCGGGGAATTCTACCAAACATTCAAAGAAGACTTAATACCTATCCTTCTCAAACTCTTCCAAAAAATTGAGGAGGGAGGGGAGCTCCCTAACTCATTCTACGAAGCTGACATTACCCTGATACCAAAACCAGACAAGGACAACACAAAAAAAGAAAATTACAGGGCAATATCACTGATGAACCTCGATGCAAAAATCCTCAACAAAATACTAGCAAATCCCATACAACAATATGTTAAAAAGATTATAGACCATGATCAAGTGGGATTCATTCCAGGTAAGCAGGGATGGTTTAACATTCGCAAATCAATCAACGTAATACACCACATTAATAAAATGAAGAATAAAAATCACATGATCATCTCGATAGATGCAGAGAAAGCATTTGACAAGATACAGCATCCATTTATGATAAAAACTCTGAATAAAATGGGTATAGAAGGAGAGTACCTCAACATAATAAAGGCCATATATGACAAACCCACAGCTAATATTATCCTCAATGGTGAAAAACTGAAAGCTATCCCTCTAAGAACAGGAACCAGACAAGGATGCCCACTGTCACCACTCCTATTTAACATAGTACTGGAAGTCCTAGCCAGAGCAATCAGGCAAGAGAAAGAAATAAAAGGGATCCAAATTGGAAAGGAAGAAGTGAAACTGTCACTATTTGCAGATGACATGATTTTATATACAGAAAACCCTAAAGAATCCACCAGAAAACTTTTAGAAGTAATAAAGGAATATGGTAAAGTTGCAGGATACAAAATCAACATACAAAAATCAGTTGCATTTCTGTACACTAACAACGAAGTAGCAGAAAGAGAAATTAAGAATACCATCCCATTTACAATCGCAACAAAAAGAATAAAATACCTAGGAATAAACTTAACCAAAGAGGTGAAAGATCTGTACACCGAAAACTATAAAACATTTCTGAAAGAAATTGAAAAAGACACAAAGAAATGGAAAGATATTCCATGCTCTTGGATTGGAAGAATTAACATAGTTAAGATGTCCATACTTCCTAAAGCCATCTATAGATTCAATGCAATCCCTATCAAAGTTCCAACAACATTTTTCACAGAAATAGAACAAAGAATCCTAAAATTTATATGGAACAACAAAAGACCCCAAATAGCTAAAGGAATCCTGAGAAAAAAGAACAAAGCTGGAGGTATCACACTCCTTGATTTCAAAATATACTACAAAGCTATAGTAACCAAAACAGCATGGTACTGGCACAAAAACAGACACAGAGATCAATGGAATAGAATCGAAAGCCCAGAAATAAACCCACATATCTATGGACAGCTAATCTTTGACAAAGGAGCCAAGAACATACAATGGGAAAAGAAAATCTCTTCAACAAATGGTGTTGGGAAAACTGGATAGCCACGTGCAAAAAAATGAAAGTAGACACTTACCTTACACCATACACAGAAATTAACTCCAAATGGATTAAAGACTTGAATGTAAGACCTGAAACTGTGAAACTTCTAGAAGAAAACATAGGCAGTACGCTCTTCGACATCAGTCTTAGCAACATATTTTCAAGCACCACGTCTGACCGGGCAAGAGAAACAATAGAAAAAATAAACAAATGGGACTACATCAAACTGAAAAGCTTCTGCACAGCAAAGGAAACCATCAACAAAACGAAAAGACAACCTAACAATTGGGAGAAGATATTTGCAAACCATACATCTGATAAGGGCGTAATCTCCAAAATATATAAAGAACTCATGCATCTCAACAACAAAAAAACTAACAACCCAATTAAAAAATGGGCAAAAGACCTGAACAGACATTTCTCCAAAGAAGATATACAGATGGCCAACAGACACATGAAAAGATGTTCAAAATCACTAACTATCAGGGAAATGCAAATCAAAACTACAATGAGATATCACCTCACGCCCGTCAGAATGGCTATAATTAACAAAACAGGAAACAACATGTGTTGGAGAGGATGTGGAGAGAAGGGAACTCTCATACACTGCTGGTGGGAGTGCAAACTGGTGCAGCCACTATGGAAAACAGTATGGAGATTCCTCAAAAAATCAAGGATAGAACTACCATATGATCCAGCTATTCCACTGCTGTGTATTTATCCAAAGAACTTGAAAACACCAATTTGTAAAGATACATGCACCCCTGTGTTCATTGCAGCGTTCACAATAGCCAAGACTTGGAAGCAACCTAAGTGCCCATCAAGGGATGAATGGATAAAGAAGATGTGGTATATATACACAATGGAATACTACTCAGCCATAAGAAACAATGAAATCCAGCCATTTGTGACAACATGGATGGACATTGAGGGTATAATGCAAAGTGAAATAAGTCAGAGGGAGAAGGTCAAATACCGTATGATTTCCTTCATTAAGTAGTAGATAATAACAACAATAAACAAACACATAGAGACAGAGATTGGATTGGTGGTTACCAGAGGGGAAGGGGGGAGGGAGGAGGGTGAAAGGGATAATTCAGCACATGTGTGTGGTGATGGGTTGTAATTAGTATTTTGGTGGTGAACATGATGTAATCTATGCAGAAATAGAAGTATAATGATGTACACCTGAAATTTTTACAATGTTATAAACCAATGTTACAAACCAATGTTACTGCGATAAACAAAAAATTAAAAAAAAATAGAATTTAAGAAAATTTAGAGATTTTTCTGGGCCTCAATTTCCTCATCTCGAAAATAGATGTGTTAAGCCAGGTAATTTGTAAGGATGCTTATAACTCTAATACAATATAACATAATGTAGTCTATGATTGACTTGGACTTCAACAAAATTGAAACTTTCCAAAATTGTTCAACGGAGTGTGTCATCAAAAATGATTCATTGTCAAATAGTCTGAGATACACAGAATTCCATCTTCTCCTCGTGGAGATGCAAGTTTCACCTTAGCATATTAAAATCTTTGAGACTTACTACAGGAAAGAACCTGTCTTTCTTTAATTTCTCATTTCCCAAGACTATTTAATTATGTGTAATTCCTATTACCATCAACAAAGCATACTTTAGAAACTGTAAATCACTTGTGACTAATTTTCCCCAGGCATTTCCTGTTCCCTGACTCTGCCCAAGAGCTAACATGGATTTTTATTAAATATCTACAAAAATTCCCTTGACGATTGAAAATTTCCTTCCATGGTGATAATGAAACAGCACGTGCTATGAGTGGAATGGAGGGTAATGTCACTTTGTTTCTCCAAGCAGCAGATGTTCTTCAGAGATTTCAACATAAAGCAAAAGTAATGGATAAGGGTATGACAAGGGTTGATGTTGATAGAAATAACAATTTGACTGCTTACATTGGGTGAAGCACATACCCTTCACAGTAACATTACTAAATACCCAATTATTCACTGTTTAGTTAACAAGTACAAAAATATAAGATCTAATCAGTTCTTAAAAGTAATATTATTTTGTAATTCATCTGATGGTCTGTAAATAGGGTCTGAATTGGAGAGTACTCTAAAGAGAGAACTATAGATTGCAGCACATTCATATTAAACTAATACTTTTGCTTGCTGACTTAACTCCTCATCTGGCCACACATTAGGGTCTGACCTCTATCTTATTGAAGGTAGAATTTATGGTTTCAATGTTGCAAAATTCTGACATTAGACTGGTTTTAGAATTATTGGGCAATAATGGAAGCAATGTGCAAACAAGGTATAAGCTCCAAAATCCATATATGTCGTCAACGTGAGTAATGAAGATTTTTAAAAATAAGTTTAAGGAACAATGTAGTTTACACATTCCTCAGGTACTTATTTTGAAAATTAGCCTACTATCTTAAAATAGTCCTTTCAAAATGTAATAAAGAAATAAAGCTCAGAAACATGATTCATGAGAAAAGGTAGAGAAAGTTCTCCAAAAAATGAGCAATTTCTCACCTTTCATTTCACAAAGTAATCTGTGTACAGACCCAGCTACCCAACGCTTTGGATATCCTGGGGGAATTATCATCAAAAATATCTAAGTGCACTGCATGTAAGAAAAATGTTAACAGAACCTCCATGTGGGGGGTAAAATGAGTGTTTAGAAGACAAATTTCTAAGACGACATTTTTAGGAAGGCAAAGAACATTGCATGTCTCCATAATCATCAGTGGGGGTCTCTCTCCTACAACCAGCTTTCCCCACCCCTCACCCCCAGTATCTTGGCACTCTGTGTATCCCATACCCAGTAGGGAAAGGGGACTATCCTGACTGTGGTGAGATTTAACACTTTGAGGTATATGGGGCTTGAAATAAAAATTAAGATAATTCATAGAAAATAAAAGAATGTGATACTTTCTTGCACACTCATGTTTATAAATTAAAATATACTCCCCCCAAAGGTTTTCCTCCTTTATTTACCAAATATTTATTTTATATCTAATATCTAAAGTTATTTTTTTTTACTTTGTTCATTGCATTAGGTATATTAGGATTGATGACATTTATCACTTAGTCATTACGTGCCAAGCAAGATTGATAAGTGCCAACATCATTCAAACAGACTAGATTTGAAACTGAGTTGAAAAACTTGAAAAACTTGAGGATGGCATCTTCTGATAAAGGTACATAGTATTACTGTATATAGAAGGGGGAGTTTTTGGTGTATATACGTATGTATAGAAAGAAGAGTGTATGGAATTATGGCAGTCAGGAGGAGACTGTGATATACATACAATATTTGTCAAGCAATGTGTCTGATGTGGTTCAACCCTTTCCATTATTATAATTTTAAGCACGTAGAGAAGAGATTTGACTCAAGCTAACCAATCAGAAAACTTGAGTTATGGTGTCAACAAAAATAATCAATAACCAATCTATACATAAGAAAGATAGAGTGATATTTAATTGAGCTGAGAACTAGTCCGGAAGTGCTCTCTTCCCCAGGGAAGAAAGCTCTCCAGGGAAGTGTGGTTTACAGCATGGTTATATACCTTTCTAAACAGAGAACATACATCAAGCATGACAGGAATACAATATTTTTTCCAAAGTCACAAGGAGATGTTTTGCCATAGTTTAGCACATACACAGCAGGTCAACTTGACCTTAGTTCTCTGGGAAGAAAAGCTTATCTTCAAAGAGGTACTGGTATCAGCATTGGAGAGAGGGAGACATTACATCCCTATCTTTAAAGAGTGCATTCTTTGCTTTGGGAAAATTGTTGAAGCAGATGTACAATGCATGTTTGGTGGATCATAAGTCAGGCTGTTCCGGGAAAAGTAAGTTTTAGGCTGGATCAGATTTAAAGCAGAATGGCTTCCCTATATACCTCAATATGTGAAAATTTCTTGTTGTTGTTATTATTTTCATCAATGGCCTAATGATTACTTCAAAGATGGTCAAAGCAAAGCAGGGCCAAGCAGGGCCTTCCTTGTGACTTTCCATGGGACATTAGGAGAGCTTGAGTACCCCTTTTTAAAAACTTTTCCTTATTTTTTATTGTAAGAGATAAACTGCTAGTGATGACTATATTCCTTATGGAGAAGAATCTTTCCAGGAATGGAGCTGATTTACCATGGGAGGATGAATCAAGAAACAGAGAGAAAGATCTGGGGTAGATGGGTCTTTAAGGTTTAAATCTGGTCATATCTTAAGTTAGCATTCCCTTTGCCTTCAAAATGCCATAATCCAATAAATCTGCCCTCCTGTTTTAAAAAAAAACTTGTTTGAAAACTGATCTGAGTTGGATTTTTATCACTTAAAATCTAAAACACACATTAATAAGGGGCTCAGAATCATTTTGTGTCTTCTACATATATTCACCCAGTAAAAAAATGAAGTCAGTTTCAAATGCAGGATTAACTCCTCCTTTTCTATTTACCAGTACCTTCAAAGTCTTTCAGATGAAGTGAAGTTTAGATTACACATTAAAAAAGACTCATTAAAAACAATTTGGTCTCAGAATTATTGAGGTCTATTTTGACTGCATTTTTTGCAGTTATGTCACTAAATAGTTATCACTTAATTGGCTAATTATTATATCTATTAATATCTGATTATCTGTTTACCTATCTTCCTACAAAGAATAATAGCCATATTTCTACTAACTTGATCCTTAGGTTGATCAAATCAATTAATGTTTATGAAAATGTTTTCAAAACTACACAGCATCACACACAACAAATTTATTATTTAGCTGTTTTTAAATTATTATTTGAATGATTATTGGTGTTCTTTTCAAATTTTAATAGGGAGATTTTTTTTTAAACTTTTCTTCTGCTGGCAATTATTTTCAGTAAACATGTTGTCAAGACATTTTATTACTGTCAGAAAAATAGAGAATGTGGAGGTCTTTATCATCATGCCACATAATAGAAGGTTAGCTTAATTACCTGACAGTTTGGGCTGATATTTGAATTGAATTTTTAATACTCTCTGGGTACATTGGTTTATATTTTGAATTATGATTTCAAATATTATTGAAGTGTGCAAATCCTTTAACTCTCATTTTCTTTGACTAAATGTGGGAAGGGTTCCAATTGTAATGTGAAGCATGTTTGTTTATGTGTATATGTGTTTTTGCCTGGAAGGACTTATGATTTATTTTACTTTTAATGAGAAAAGTAATTTGAGCACAAAGATCAGGAAATAGAAGGAAATGGAAATAAAACATCTTGATCTTATAGGATGCCTCAAGGAAAAAGGAGACAGTTTATTTTTTGTTTGTTTCAAAATATAAACAATGTTGTTCCACATGCTAAATTTTAGGAAATATAATGGTACCTATAATGTAAATACTATATTTGATTATTTGCTTGTATATTAACATACAAAATATAGGTATATATGTGCTGTTCCTAATAGAGAATTAATGAAAACATGTGTGTGGATATTTAACTTTCCTAAATTCTATCTCTTATTGTTTCCTTTGACCTTAAATGAACTGGTTATACATATGTTCCCGTTCCTTCATTATTAACTGTTTATATATTTTCTCAACTTTTTCAAAATTGAAAAATAGGCTTACTATTATGTGAACTGGAGAAACATCTGCCAAATAATGTTCCACAAAATACTAGGGATGAAAAATGTTAATAGTTGATCCACCCAAACTTTATAAATCTTTGAGACATCCTTATTAATCAAAATGTTCACCATGCTAATGTGTTTTAAATACTAATTGAGTTAAAAACATGCCAAGAAAATGAAATCAACCACAGTAAAATACAACTTATCTTTGTATTTCCAACGTTTTGTTTTTAGCACAGGAAATTTGTTTTTGTGTTTAAAATGAGAAAGCAGTATTTCCTTTGAGTACCTTGTGAATAGGAATGATTTGAAATCAGTAGAAGCCCCATTCTGACTCTGAGATCTGTTCAATGAGTAGATAATGCTTGCAACAAATAACTAGTTTACACAAGGTAATCATGAAGAGAAGGGGTAGAGGGGAGATCCAAAGAGTTTATTACATGAATATGAAGTACTATTACTACAGTTTCTTCTGCTACTACTATTACTAGCCAACTCTTAAATGGACAAACAAATGTAATCCTCAAAACCACACTCTAAAGTGAGTATTCATTTATGTGTTTTTTTTGTTTTTTTTTGCTGAGCAAGCGTCACCCAGAGCTAACATCTGTTGCCAATCTTCCTCTCTTTGCTTGAGAAGATTAGCCCTGAGCTAACATCTGTGCCAATCATCCTCCATTTTGTATGTGGGTCACCACCACCGGGTGGCGCCTGAGGAGTGGTGTAGGTCTGCCCGGAATGGAACCTAGGCCACTGAAGGGAGCACACTGAACTTAACCATCAGACCACAGGGTGGCCCCTTTATATGATTTTTAAGCATGAGGAAATGAAGACACGGATGGAGTTCACCTGTAGCAAAATGTCCTTGGTCTGCATTTTCGCCCACTGAGCTCTTCCCCTGCCACTCCCTGCTCACGCAGTCAGGTAAGGAGTCTCTCAGAGACTGCATCGAGAGAAATGTGCGTGAAGGATAACATCAAATACGGAAGAATGAGGAAACCTATTTCAATGTGGAAAGACACAGCACACTAATATTCAAGAAACTAGAGGAAAAGAAAAAATCTCAAACAATAGTCAGAATAGCTACTGCAGCACCAGAGGAATCTTCACATACGTTTTCAAAAAGTAATGTAGGGCCGGCTCCGTGGCTTAGCGGTTGGGTGCGCGCGCTCTGATGCTGGCGGCCCGGGTTCGGATCCCGGGCGCGCCCCGAGGCACCACTTCTCCGTCCAACACGAGGCCGAGACCCACGTACAGCAACTAGAAGGATGTGAACCTACGACATACAACTGTCTGCTGGGGCTTTGGGGGGAAAAAATGAATAAATAAAATCTTTAAAAAAAAAAAAAAAAAAAAAAAAAAAGTAATGTAAAAATGAGAAAAAACACGGGAACCGTGGAAGAACTGCAAACAACTAACAAGGATGCTGGCCACGGCTATAAGTCTTTGCTCCTGGCTAAATAAAACTTCAGGCACTTTCTAAATTCCTAATGCTGGAAACTGAATACTAAACACTAAACTCAGTATTAAACATTTATTCTAATTTATTTAATTCATTATGATGATATATTTCTCAATTCATTGAAGAGGACAAAAGGTTTATCTATTTAAACCTAATCTGCATGCCAGTTTCATGAACATATCTGAAATTATATCTTCTTTTGCAAATTGTTTATTCGCGTCTTTTCCCATTCATTATTGGCAGGTTCGTGAATCAGTTATATACTTCATAGTCTTTTATGACAATTATTCCTTTTGTATTTTTTGAATTTTGTGCAATATGAATGTATTACAATTTAAATATAAATGAACAGAATTTAAATAAAAATAAATTTTAAAATAAAGAGCAAAATGAGATAAATTTATGAGTATTAACCATTTCTTCCTTGTATGGCACAAAGATTATCCTGGTTTTCACTTATCTTTTAATTAAAATAGAAACTATTTTTGAAAATTTTTATGAAAAGTATAATTTTTTTCTTAATGTATTTCGACATGTTTAGAGTGTAACCACACAAATAAATTGTTTAATTAGATATTTATTTAAAATTTATTATTAAAAGACATTCCAGATATGTAAAAGAGTTCAAAGAATAATCTAACAAAAAACAACGTGCCCATTCTACATGGAATAAGGTGTAAAATATTGCTGGGTCTGGCCTGGTGGTGCAGTGATTAAGTTTGGTGTGCTCACTTCAGCCGCCCAGAGTTTGCAGGTTCAGATCCAGGCCGCGGACCTATACCATTCATCAGGCCATGCTGTGGCAGCATTCCACATACAAAATAGAGGAAGTCTGGCACAGATGTTAGCTCAGGGCCAATCTTCCTCACCAAAAAAAATAAATTAAATATTGTCAATATATTTACAATGGCATTCCTGTCCCATGCAGCCAGAGGTAGATACTCCTGAGTTTGGTGTTTGATCTTTATCATTCCCAAACATTCATTGTTTACAGTCTTATTATATGTGTGCAACTTGGTGAACTGCTACCCAGGGGTACCCTAAGATAAATTTCCCAATTTGGGGCTTTTCAGACCATGTGGATAATACAAATTTGAACTCTAATCTTCTTGTGTTGCATATCCCCCAAACCCTGTCTCCTATCTCCATAATTGTCATTAAAATTCAAGAGTCCTGTCACCTAAGGTTAGCTTTAGAGTCTGCTTTTTATTCTGGTTTGTGGTTCATTTTTTCTTTTCTTTTGTTTTATGTCCTTTTTACTTTCCTTCTGAATCATAGGAATTTCATTTTATTAGGTTGGAAAAAAATGATTAGTTGTTTATAACACCTTGTTTAGAACATTTGTTTTCATCTCTTGGTATTTTTATTCATTGCAATCTATCTTGAAGCAGAAATGCAACCCCCCCTACACACACACACCCAGCCTTCATAGAATGTGTGTCAAAGAGTTAGAAAAGTCTATTTAATGCCAGGGCTATAAAGAGAAGTTCTGGTGCTGATTCAGTGAATAACATCGCAAAGCGTGGATAGTCCATTGCTCCATATATGGTCTATGCTGAGAACGACCTCCCTATTTTATATATGGAACTGCATAGAAGTGGAGCTAAACAAAGGGCAGAGGTACAGAGGTTCCAGGTAGCATGAACTTAATTAAATGGAATGGCTTCATCAGTGGATAATAGACTCATCTATCTGAGGATTGAAAAATTTCCTGTCTTGCCTCTTCAGAGCTTGATTTTGTCATTAGAAAAATTATATATGCATGGGAATATCAGTGTCTTGTTTTTTTAATATGTACAGTGGAGAGATAGTAAATTAAATCTGGATGGGAGAAAATAGATATAATGTAAGGCCTGCTGGGTCTTAAGCATTTTAATTTGATAGTTTGAGTTAATTTTCAGGATAGAGTCAAGTTATTAACATTTTAAAATTGGTATAATTTGAGGTCATGTTTAAAAATCTGTATCAAACTAGATATACTTGGATTGCTTTGTTGAAAAAATAAAGAATAAGAAGAAAAAGAGATCATCATCAAAACTTAGTTTTCCAAAAATCTTTTTTTATGTAACTTTTTGATTATTACATAAGTATCACATTGTAGGAATTTTAGAAATGATAGATATCTGTAATAATAAAATATTCACCAGAGATAACTGCTTTTAATTTCATACATATATATTATGTTTTCATATAAAATATAAATAGAAGAAATATATATATGTGGAAATTTCTATTTAGAAAACATTTATTGCTCTGATTTTACATTTTGTTGGCATTAGTTTTATCTGGGGAATATGGAACTTAATTTAGGAAATAGCTTTGTGGTGCCCCTGAGTGTAAACGGGACACACTCCTCACCTAAGAGCCAGGTCACTATAAGAAGATCCAAAAGCAAAAATAAACAAAAAAAATGAAAAATAAATACCAATTATTTATTCTACAGAGAAAAAGAATGGTAATTGGTGAACTAAAACCTGAGGTATCAGTGGAAAGAGAGAATGAATAAGCTTGCAATAATCTGAGGTCTAAGAGTGACATAGTCAATGAAAAAATTGCCTGTGGCAGGGAATTACTAACGGACTTTAAGGCAGTGGTTTCTAATACTCAGTTTCAGGTTGTTATAGTGCACTCAGCCTCTGTTATCTCAAAACCGCTAATAAATATTTGCTACCCTTTCTTCCTTCGACATGTATTTATTGATCGTCTACTATATACCTGACCTGTGTTGGCTATAAAATGGTGAGCAAAAGCACATGAGAACCCTACCTTAATGAGTCTTGCATTCTAGTGCAAGAGACAGACATTAATCAAATAATTATGCAAACAAACAGAATAATCTCAGCCACGTTGCCAAGGGGAGCTACAATATGCTCTGAGAACACATGACAGATGGATTTGATCCACAGTAAGTGTGAGCTTTGGGGAAGAAGAAGGAAGAAGCCCTGTTTTCCAGGCAGAGCTCATGTGATGTAAGGAAATGACAAGACACAGAGCCATGTGGGGTTGGGGGATAACAAGCTGCGAGCAGATTTCTGTGGCCCAGTTGCCACAGTCAGTGGAGTAGGGTAGAGGTTCTGACAGAGAGAAGATCTACTTCTCCCCAGAGCACACTGCAACCTGTCCTCACCTTCTGGTTCTGGTAGAATGAAAGTGGATAACAGGGCTCTGAGAGAAGGTGGGAAGCTTTCACTTACTATACCAGTGGACTTTCCTTTGGTACCCAATGAAATATATTTGGTTGTGCTCCATTTTTCTCAATTCCCTCTGAACCTTTTCTTTTGGAAAATACTACTTGAAATTTCAGACAGCTGGAAGGACCCTTTTGAGTTTCCAGTGATGATATAGACTCCTTTTTATATTGATTGAGTTATTTCAAAGTGAAATTTTGATATCCAAGGGAGTCAAGTGTCTTGTCCCAGAAGTACCACTCTTTACACTTGAATTTTTAAAGTATTTACAATGAAAATATTTATAAAGGAATCTTGAGCTCAGGGAATGTGAGCAATAATAAAAGCAGAGGAATAGGGAAATAAATCAATTTTGAGAACCAATTTAAATTTGAAGAAGATTGTCCTTTATCTAAATTTAAAGGACATTCTAAATAGGAAACACAGACAAAAAAGAACAACGTCTCCACAAATAATTGGTTGATTATTTTCCTTGTCAGGGAAAAAAAAATGGTACTGTCAAAGGAGTGAAAGCTATTAAAGTCCCAACTAGTTTGAAAAAAGAAGATAATAACCCATTAGTGTCTTTGATAGTGATTTTGTTAAAAATTTAAAAAGGGAAACTTGGTATAAAGAAACATAATTGCCCCCATGGAATACAAGGCTTCAATTATAAGTCATCTAAATATAGAAAAAATTCTCAAGATACCTATGATAAACCGAGAAAAGTGCTTACTAACATAGCCATCTATAGTTAATTAAAAAATCAACATTTCAGTTGGGTGTGTCATGTTTGGCTCTGATATAATAAAATCGTCTGAAAGAGGGCAAATTTTGAAATACATTTAAAATATGTAGACTGCCTTTAGAATAATTGAAATTTCTTCTTTTTGTACTTGGGAATTTCCAAGTAACATATCATTAATATAGTATTTCTTTAAAAAAATATTGAATTGCCTTGAGTGAAATAATTTTAATTACGAAAAAACTTCTCTCACAATACCATAACTCAGTAGAGTTCACTTTGCTTGGTCCAGTCTGACTCCCCATAACCTTCTATATTCTTCCTTGGTGTGGGCTTATAAACCAAGGCTAAGCTTGTTTTATCTATGGGAATTGCAGCAATCCACTCTACCACTGAAGCCCCAAGACCCACAAAACCCAAAGAGAGTTGACTATGTTTGCCTCTGATTACCCCTTTGGTGTCACTCCTAAAGATTCATCACATCATTCCTAACAACATAACCAATATGAAGAAATTCAAAATCTAAAACTTCTTAATTCATGATTCATGTATAAATTCCCTGACTCCTACTGGAGTTTTGTTTCTGTATTTATTCCTCTTTTCCACTTCTGACTCTAAGGTTAAATTCTAAATTTAGTCAAGGTAATGTAATGAATTGGAAACATATTAATAACAATAAAGACAGATTAACTATCATTATATTCTTATAATCTTTACTTTCTAGTCTTTTTGTGTGAGAAGTTTTGATATGTTGTTTTTAATTTTGAATGAAATTATCAGGGAGATCTAAACTAGTTGAAGAAATAATTAATCCTAGTAGACTATGACTTGTCATTTTATCTTGAGCCTGATTAAGCTGTTCTTCAAACATCCAGCTTCCATTTTTTAATTTCTTCCTAAATTTTATACTGATTTATCCTTCTCCAAATTTCTATGTGATCATTTAGTACACCAGAAAATCATAGAATTTACAAATAGAAAAGTTATGCCATAAACACCAAATGTTAAGTCCTTAAAACATCTATATTTTGGTAGCATCGTAGTTTAATGCATTATAAATCCACTTACTGCACCTCTACTATACTAGAAGAAGAAGAAATCTTCAGTGCATAAACATGAGCCTTACCAATACTTCATTATTTTTTAACAAATATTTCTTTGTTTTTTAATTATTTTATTGAGGTCATATTGGTTTATAACATTGTGTAATTTCAGGTGTACATTTTTATACACCAGTTTCTCTATAGACTGCATCATGGTCACTGCCAATAGTCTAATTTTTATTGTTACCATACATACGTGCCCCTTTACCCCTTTCACCCACCCATCTACCCCCTTCTCTTCTGGTAACTACTAATCTGTTCTCTTTATCCATGTGTTTGTTTATCTTCTGAATATGAGTGAAATCATATGGTGTTTATTTTTCTTTGTCTGGCTTATTTTGCTTAACATAATACCCTCAAGGGCCATCCATGTTGTTGTTGCAAATGGGACAATTTTGTCTGTTTTTATAGCTGCATACTATTCTGGAAATAGAACAAAGAATCCTAAAACTTATATGGAACAACAAAAGACCCCAGATAGCCAAAGCAATCCTGAGAAAAAGGAACAAAGCTGGAGGCAAAACAATCCCTGACTTCAAAATGTACTACAAAGCTATGGTGATCAAAACAGCATGGTACTGGCACAAAAAGAGATGCACAGACCCATGGAACAGAATTGACAGCCCAGAAATAAAAGCACACATCTATGGTCAGCTAATCTTTGACAAAAGAGCCAAGAACACACAATGGAAAAAGGAATGTTTCTTCAATAAATGGTGTTGGGAGAACTGGACAGCCACATGCAAAAGAATGAAATAGACCATTATTTTACACTATACACAAAAATTAACTCAAAATGGATTAAAGAATTGAATGTAAGACCTGAAACCATAAAATCCATAGAAAAAAATATAGGTAGTACACTGTTTAACATTGGTCTTAGTGTTACCAAGTTGCTTTCCTCCAGCAGGACTTGAACTCACAATCAGAGGGGACCCGAGGAATGGCCCAGGGCTGGTAGGCCTGGAACCCACAATCAGCTCTTTTCTTCTTTGAAAGGTTCTTTTCTGCTCGGTGTTGTAGATTTGAAACAAAAGTGAAGCTGAGTGTTTAACAGTGCAAGCTTTATTCAATGGCCAAAGAACGGAGATGCAGGAATTAAGTTCACAAATCAACTTCTCAACTCCTGGGCTGATTAAGCAGCTATGATAAGGGTCTAGGTAATGAAGGGGAGGAATATTCATAGCTATTCAGAGAAATAGGCAGGCTATTCTGGGGAACAAGAGTGCCACCTCTTTTCTTTCCATATTTGGTTATATCCTGCCCTTGCCATGGCAGTTGTAAACTATCATGGCATCAGTGGGTGTGTTCTATAATATGGTAATGTATTACAATAAGCATATAATGAGCTGCAGGGTCTATGTCAGGTCAAACCAGACTGCCATGTTGCCTTCAACTGGTTTTGACTGGTTTTGTTCAGCCATCTTTTCATTCCTTTTTTTTTTTTTTTTTGTGATTGTGGTAACATTGGTTTATAATATTGCATAAATTTCAGGTGTACACATTCCTTTCTTTGTGGTGTCCTGCAAGCTAAAGATAACGTTAGACTTGTTCTGAGCAGAGTTGTGGTTAACATCTTACAGTGTTGGTGGGCCAGGTAACATTAGCAGCATCTTTTCGAATACCATGTCTACTCAGGCAAGAGAAATAAAAGAAAAAATAAACAAATGGGACTACATCAGACTAAAAAGCTTCTGCAAGGCAAAGGAAACCATGAACAAAATGAAAAGACAACCCACTAACTGGGAGAAAACAAATATTTCTTGAGTACAAATATTTACTAAATACTATTCTAGATGCTGGAGAGTAGCATTAACAGACAAATATCTCGATAAGCCCAGGATGCTTAGATTTGAGCCTTGCACACATGGGCTATATGTTTATAATTACTTGCATTATTTTCTATGAATGAATATAAATAGAAATGATTTTTAGAGAAATTTCTGTAGAGAACTACAATCTTTCAAATAAATATCTAATGAACAAGAGTCTGAGCAAATGTCGTGGGATAGTAGCAGACAAGTTATACCAAAACAAGGCAACCTAGGTTAACCAGACAGAAAATTTAATAACAAATTTAAAGCCTCTGATACATTATAATTTAGTATTAAAAATATTTTAGTGTGTTTAATTTTTCAAACACAGTTTAAAGTAATTATAGTATATTTGAAATTTTTAACTAAATGTTTATAAATCCTGAAACACTTTTGAGAAACCCTGTTATAGGTAAATGTTCCTTAAACCCACTCCATATGAAGTAGAGATAGAGCTCATCTTTGGTCTGGTCCAGCTGGATCTCCAGCTCACAGGTCTCCAAAAAAGGATTACTATGAAGTATTTCAATATTCTCTCCACTACTGGCTGCGCTAGTCTCTCCAGAAAGGTCATGTTTGCCCATCCTTATGCACATCTGTGATTACTTACTCTTTTCTTTAACAACCTATTTCTCTTTTCATTATTTTCCAGCTTTAGGGGGATCTGTCCAAATGATTCTAAACAATGTTTATAAAACTGATCCTTGTTTTCTTCTTCAATTTAGTGGAAAGATCTTTGTTTTTTAAACTCTTTCAATAAATATTTATGTTTTTAGTTTCTGATGATATCTATTATTTATATGCTGTTTAATTCAATTCCCATTTGTTTTATCAGTCACGTCCATTTAAATTTATCAAATGCCTTCAGTAACAATTAAAACAAGTATATTGTTTTAATCCATTAATATAAGAAGAGAAAAATACCACAGAATATCAGCGTGTAACACAAAATATATATAGCAAGACACTATAATTAATATGTTAAAGAAGATAAGATATATAAAATTCAAAATATAAATTATCACAATTTTGTAAATGGATTAAAATACCCTAGACATATTAAACTCAGATATTGGGTTAAGAAAGAGTGTACAAATATATTTTTGTGTCTTTATGTGTATAGTATTTTTTGCTAAAAATATATTTAAAGGAAAATAATTCAGAAAGGTAAAAAAAAAATGATACATGTGAAAAATCATTTCCACTTGGAATGGAATATTATCTCTAATTTATTCACAAATCCCATCATATAATTTATTGGCTTCTAGTTAGCATTTTGTGAGATATTGACAATAATATCTCACAAAAATATTATGGTTTCTTAAAAACTGTACTGGGTAATACTTTTTTTTTTCAAATCAATTGAAACATCATAAGCTACAAGATAGATGTGATTTGCTTCCACTATTGACCCAACGCAGTTCTCTCTCCATCATCAGGTGAACAAGGTTATTGAGGGATTTTGAAGGAAAGAATTATTAATACCCCATCAACCTGAAGATCTCAGCCTGAGTGAGGAATACCTTTTTAAATATAAATATTCACCATTACAAATGAATGTCCCTTTCACAAAAAGTCAAATACTATTTAAAACAAATTTTTTTTCGTACATGAGGTTTAGGCCACAAAGTTAAAAATAAGAGCCAACATACATTTCATAGGAAAGTTTTCTTCTTTAATAAAATATAACTTCTTAAATTGGTAAGAGAGCTACTATCTAAATTAGAAAAAGATACAGCTAGTAAAGGTACAGAAACAATAACAGAAGTCTAAAATGTAATTAATATGATCTTATTTCACCATTTGCCTAAAACTGACCCTTTTATGCCTACTGATCTAATATTCCCTGTAGTTTAATATTTGTGTTAGAATTTTACATGTTAAACTGTGTTATTACTACTAGATATGTTAAGATAAGCCATCTTTGGTTGGTAAACCTCCACTGGGTGCTTCACACGTCTGCTCTGGTCTCATTTGTTTACATGTGAAACACATAAGCAGTGAACTAAGTTCTTACTTTAATGCATAGTTAGATCAGAAAGATGACCAGAAATAACAGAAATAAAGGAAATAATTTTTATTCCCTTTCTGATACTTTCCAGACTGTGTGCTACTAACACCTTTTTTTCAAGGTGAGTCTACAGCATAAAACAGAGTGAGTAAGGATACAATTGCTAGGGTGAGAAAATTTCTTCCAGGTATCAGATATGGCGGAAATAATAATAGAAGCTATTTACCTCAGCCTCTTAATGCATATTTTTTGGGAAAAAAATGAATTTTTGAAGATATTTTTATAAGAAGTCTTTTATTCGTCCACAAATATAATAAAACATAGTAAATACTGAAATATATATAAATATATATAAATTTTATATAACATACTATACATATATCTAAAATATTAATGGGTTTTATTGTCCTCTTTCACTTTAAAAATATTCTTGATATAAAAATTAAATAATTTGGTAATCGTATTTATAATTGAAAATGGATCATATTCTGTGAGAAGTATATTTCACTACTTTTTTTCTATTTCTAAATAAAAAACTGAAGACATCCTGAACAAGTCAGTAAATAGTAATTGGATACCTCAGATAATTTATTATGGAGCAAAAAACAAAAAAGTACATATTCTTCAGTCTGATTGTAGAATTTTTGAGCCCAAAGTAATTCACAATTACTTTATTTTTCCATACTTTATTATTTGAAAAATGGATTTTCCCCTTATTTTCTGTCATTCTCATTAGCAGCAACATCAGTTTACTGAATTACTTGCAATGAGGATCTGTAAATTATTAGATTGGAGACTTCTGGGTCTAACAGAGTGAGCTAAAGTAACTCCAAACTCTACTTGTTACAAATTTCATACTATGCTGGGGTGGGGATGAACTATTAAAAAGAGTATATTTGGTCTTAAATGAAACAAAGATAAATTTAGAGATGAAATAATGAGAGGGAAAATTATAGCCAGAGAAGTAGGCATGTGGGGCTAATTCAGTGGCTCTAGGAAGTAAGACCAGAGATGAAAGTGAGAAAGGATAATGGCTAAATCTTCTATGAGAAATGGAAAACCTACATCCTTACCACATGCAGGTTTTGAGTTGAAATTTGTGCTATATTACAGGAATCTCCAAGAAAAAAAATAATTTTTTCCCCCAGGCTTTGGATTCTGATGGAGTACTTAGCATATGCACATTCAAAAGAACTTTGGAGTGGTGGGAAAAAAATGTATGTACACACACGGACAAACATTTCAATATGATCAATAAGATATACCTATGTACGTAATATACCCTATATACTCAGCTAGCCTAGACACCATAAGGTAGAAGAAAAAGAAGTCTGATTATACACTGAAATTTTGAAGTAATTGGGAGAATGGGTTCAAGAGTGAAAAAAAAAAAAAACCAGAAGAAAATGTTATGCTGGATAAATGAATTATAAAAAGATTACCAAGCAATGAGCACACCCATTTCCCAGGTCTTAGTTTCTAATACCATTTTCCAGTAAAGGGAGTTCGGATACCTTGGAGAAATAATCACTTCTAAGGTAGGACAGGAAATATAAAAGATGAGCCTGGAGCATCTTGCATAACCAGAAAAAAAGGAAGTGCAAAGCAAACAAACAAAAAAACAAACCAAACACCACCACACACACACACACACCCCAGCAAAGGGGGTGTGTCAAAGAAACAGGAGTCAACTGAAAGAGTTCTCAATGTCTAAAGCTGAAAAATCTGAGCAAAAAAATAATAAAGTAGTATTTGATTATAATCTAAATTATAACGTAAATTCCAAGGAATCCATACTGATAAAATAAATGATTGCACAAATGAATAAATGAGGGAGAAGAGACAAAATTGTCATTTAGAAGAACTCTAAATAATTTATGAAGATATTCTGCCCTACAGGAGATGGACAAAACTCCTCACTCAATGAGTTTGAGCTTGCCAAAGTGACTTCCTTCCAAAAAGTACAGCATGGAACGAGTGGGGGAGGGGGATAATTTTACACTGTTACAGAGAAATCTGACAAACAGTACCTCAGCCAGGTAATCAAGGTCAGCATCAACAGTGAAGAGTCATGTTGATAATATGTACCTGGGATACGCTGTGAGAATTGCACTTTAGTTCTGTGGTCTTCTTTTCAAAAACATATAACCTCAGTCTAATCATGAAAAAAAAATCAGACAAACTCAAATTAAGGGACATTCTAAAAAAATACCTGACTAGTATTCCACAAAACTATCAACGTCATCAAAACAAGGAAAGTTTAAGAGGAGCTTGAGGAGATATAAAGACTAAATATAATGTGATACACTGGATGGGATCCTGGAACAAAAAAAGAAAGAAAGAAAATAAAAGGACATTAAGTAAAATCTTAGAGAATATGAATTAAAGATGGGGTTGGGTTAATAACAACGTATCAATATTGGTTTTATTTGTATTCTTATTTATGACAAATGTACTTTACTAATGTAAGATATTGACAATAGAGAATACTGGGTGTAGAATATAAGAAAATGCTGTACTATCTCCCCAACATTTCTGTAAATCTGAAACTATTCTAAGGTAGAAACTATTCTAAAGTGAAAAAAATTATTAAAGAAACTTTTGTTTGTGACCTAGAAAAAAACACATGATATTTTTGTAGTAATTATCTCATATTTTCATGTATTTCCCCCTGTAACTGTATACATGTATATATTTTTGTAATCCTCTTTAAATGTATATATATTTTTATATATGTTTACATACATACATAAAATCAGAAATGGAATAATACTACATACATACTGCTAGGTAACTGACGTTTTATTTTTGAAATAGGCCCCATTCTTTCTTGCATCTCAAATCTTCCTTCAGAGATTTTTTTTTCTTAAAATATCACATTTTATTTCTACCCAGGTATACCTTTTTAATATTTAAATCATAATTAATCTTGCAATTGTTTATACGTCACAGTTTAATAGATAGTTTTTTCCTTGCATAATGAAGATAAAATACTGGTGCATATTAAATATTGCAATTAATTAAATCTTAAATTGGATAAAACATTACTGTCCCTTTATTAAGAATCTATGGGTACTGAACTCTTTGTTTTGTTTTGTTTTTGTCTGATTGTACTTTTTTTTTTTTTACCACATTCTTAGTTGATTACTTGGTTAATTGTATAATATTAGTTTTAGAGTTATTTTTCCAATGCCTTGAAGATATTGTTCCAATAACTTGTTCTCATAGTTCAGTTCAGTATTAAGTTGTCTGTCTAGCAGTTATTCCTCTAAAAGCAAATTGTATTGCCTGTCTTCTCTTGTTTTTGGTGTTTGTTTCATGACACTGTGTCTAGCTATGGATTTATCCTAATTGTAGTTAATAACGTGACCTAAATCTGAAGACTCACATCTTCCATAATTTTGGAAAATTTTTAGTCCTTATTTCTTTAAGTATTTCCTTTTCCTCCTCTCACCTTGTTTCTTCTTCTAGAACTCCTATTAGATGAATTTTAAACCTCTTCCTTTTAGCCTTTATCTCATTTGACTTTTCTTGCATGTTCTTTCTGTCTGCCTGCATTCATTATCACAGTTCTCCAGCTTTCTCAGCTTTTCACTGATTCTCTCCTTAGACGTCATTTAAACTACCAAGTTTTTAATTTAAATCACCATAGTTTTCATTTCTTCATTTTTTTACAAATCTGCATGAACTTTTGTCATAGTATTTTCTCTCTCCCATTTCTTCAAACATTTGCAATACAGAGGTCCGATGTTATCTAAATACAATCTGTTCCTGAAAATGTGTTAGATAGTGAATTTCTAGAGAATACAGGACATTATTTCCTTATTTTTAATTTATTTAATATGATATATTTCAAACATATTCAGTGAAATACATTTGTTATGTGTCTGTTTCCTGATGGTATCTTTTAACATGTTCCTCTCTCTCCTGTCTTTCACACTCCCTTGACCTCAGTTTTCTTGCTCTGATCAATACAGAAGTACTTCCTCAGGTGAGATTTTGTACTTCTAGAAGGAAGTATTTTTTATTTGTTAGATATTTCTGAATCCTCAAGTACCTAAATTCACGCAACACTTTTTATGCCCTTGTGGACTATTGGTAACTTGCTTTTTTAGATGTCAACAGCTTAGAGACAATAAAAAATTTCCTTTCAATTTTACTAGTTGTTCTCAGACCCACACATGAACAGATTCATCTTTTTTCTCTCCTTTGA